>NW_022436971.1:11310730-11331260 GCF_009761245.1 Sapajus apella
TCAGATTCAACAAATAAGTCAACTGTGATTCGGAGAAATCCACCATAAGTTCATTTATTGAAAACATTAAATATTAAATATAAATAATTATGGCTGGAATAAGTACCTAAGATTTATTCCCAAGCATTTGCATCTAACACTTGCTGTGTGAAACTCTTCCATGAATGAGAAATCAATTCTATGCTTCTTCAAAGACACAGGGACGTTTTAAATGAATCCTGGAAGGTGTCTCACATCTGACTAGTCCAAGGTCACATAGCATGTTGGAGGGTACTCTGACCTTATCCCAGGATCTCCTAAATTCCTATTTAGGTATCTGCCTCATTTGAACATTGCGTCTGTTACCATTTACCATACAAAGTAAAGGATCTTGAAAATGGTAGAAATAAACACCACAAAGTCAAAGGAGAATGGTAAAAGGATTAGAGGAATGACACAGGAAAAGAGATTACAGGAATATGATCTGTTACATGAAGCTTTGGGCAAAGGGGATAAAGGGAGGGTGACTGCTTACAAATTGCGCCAGCTGTAAAGGGAGGATCTGGGGAGCCCAGACTACCAATGGGTAAGTGAGTCCAGTCAAGATGTAGGATTTCAGGAAAATCACTCAGATCAGGCTAGAGATAAGGAGCAATTCAGCAGCAATAACCAGGAGTAATGGAAGAGATCCTTAAGCTGTGGGGAAGCCACCCTAAAGACTTGCAGCGTTATTGAGCAACCTGTTTGCAATTTTCAAATGAAAAACACTTGGAACAAAGATAAGCTGCATGGAATAAATGCCCTCAGGGAGATTATAAATTATCAAAGCTACCTTGGGAAGTAGGAGAACATAGTTCTCCATGCAGCTTTTAGTATCTCCCTGATGGGGCTCAGAGTGAAGGTACAGGGGTCAGAGTGAAGGCATTGGCCTGTAGCACCTTTCACATTCCCAGAGCAACATTAACAGAGCTCCCTGGTCTCTGAACGGTGGAGAGCTATTTTGTAAGCCGATCAGGAACAATTCCACATTCAAGTAAGAGTATGCCATTAAACAGTTGCTGGGAATCCTACCGGTTTCAGAGACAGTCTTGACATAACAGACTGATGCATTTTATTAATAAACCTAATCTAAATTTTCATCACGTTCGTAAATCACAACTTAATACCAAATGTGGCAATAATAGCTATGGATACTTATATGACTAAGAAACTTCCTCTGCAGCAGATCTAAACTGGAGGTCTGAAATCAACCTAATTCTGCTCTTTATTTTAAAGAGTAAACTAATAGTTGTAAAAAGTTTTAGGAAAGAACCTGGAACATCATCTGGGCCAGGCTCATAACGATACAGATGAGGATATGCATGAGGCCCAGAGGGATTCTTTCCTTACACCAGGACACACAACAAAGAGAGGCAGAGCTGCGTTTGGGTTGGGTAGCGCTTATCTCATCAAATCATAGTGCTGTTTTTCTTCTTCTTTCTCTTTTCTCAAGCATGATCCTTCCTTGTTTGGCAGAGACAGGGGAACTAATAACTAAAAAGATGCTTTTTTTAGTTAAAATAGTTTAGTTTTGGTTTGGAACAATTGTTCTTCTAGTATTGTTAGTGCTTAGTGAAAATCATAACTTTTAGTTTGAGATTAAAACTGTCCAATTAGGCGAGGTCTAGTGGCTCACACCTATAATCCCAGCACTTTGGGAGACTGAGGTGGGCAGATTGCTTGACCTCAGGAGTTTGAGACCAGCCTGGACAACATGGAAAAACCTCTTCTCTACAGAAAATACCAAAAATTAGCCAGGTATGGTGCAGCATGCCTGTAGTCCTACCTACCTGGGAGACTGAAGTGGGAGGATAACCTGAGCCTGGTGGTCAAGGCTGCAATGAGCCGTGATGGTGCCACTGCACTCCAGCCTGGATGACAGAGTGACACTCTGTCTCAAAAACAAAACAAAACAAACAACAAAATAAGCCTCCCCAATTATATCTACTGCATGATCAATCTAATCCTATTATGATAACGGTAGCAATCAGTAGCTCTACTTCATAACTGGATGCAAAAGACAGACCATGAATAACTCTTCCCTGATGTGAGTTGCATTGATTTGAGAGCTCTGTTGAATAGTAGTCCTTTTAAAAATAGCAATGAGAATCTAACTGAACTGTGCAAAAATGTAAATGTAAAATGACCTAATTTTTTTGAAATTGCTTAAGACCTTGATTAAAAAAAAATGCACCTATGATTTAACAACAATATGTCTAAAACAAATCTCTGGTGGACAAATTGCCACTGAAATATAATGAAGTTTAAACTAGTAGCAACCTTTAAAGAAATAAATTACACTCTAACTTGGTTCAGTATAATTTCAGTAGAAATTAAGCTATAAACATCAAAATGTTTTCTAAAACAAACTGAACCAATTTAATGGTGGGAAGTAAGAGAGTTTTAGAACCTGGTTTTATGAAAAGAAATGATAAGAAGCAAACAATTACCATATAAGTTTGTAGGCTGCAGCGATCACAGCTGGAGTTTGGCTGGGACAAATCACCTCTGAAATATAAAGAAGTTGCAGTTATATTTAAAAAAAAAAAAAAAAAGCAGAACAGTTTGAAGATAATGCATTCCTCAATTAGTCACATGTAAAAAGCACCAACAGAGAGGTACATGCTTGCAAATTTTCTTTTTCAATATGCAGTGTTTCAGCTCATGACATTTATTTTTAGGGATGTTCCAAGCAGAGCAGAGGTTGACCTTGTTCTTCTCTAATTTTGTAAGAGACATTTCTTACTGGTGAACTCATTTTAGGCAACAGAGAGTTGATGACCCCCCTGTCTCTCTTTTTCTGTTTGTCCATGACATAAATGCTCTAAGGTCAAAACATAGTGTAGATGGAAATCAGGCTTTGAAATAAATCCAGCTCAGTGTATTATACAACACAAACGCTTTATACCCCTTAAATACAAAAGAGAGTACCTCTAATGTGTACCATTAAATCCTCCAAATTAGGATTTTAGTAGTAACTTTAGTTAGGTCCAGTTGATGAGTCTTTTTCTGTCCTGGTTTTGATTTTCTTCTGTTGTCATTTAGACCTTGTGGTTAGGTGATCTATTTCTGTGTCCTAATAAGCCTCCTTTGTACTGCCTATGATATTAATATGTACTGTAAAATATTTTGCCTCTTCAACTGCAAAGGCTCAAGCTTTAAATTAGAGTTTTCCTTAATTCTAATGAGTTTTCCACTGATGTTTATTGCTCAGATGAGTTGACTTTATCACCCTTCTTCACATTGATACAAACACAGGAAACGACTGGAAGTCTTTCTCGCTTCCTATGTGGATGTGCGGTTGTGGCTGCAAAGGGCCTGCCTTTCAGTGCTATTTTGTTGAGAAGAACTTTATAAAGCTTCTTGACTTTCGGTAGGAAAAAAAAAAAAACCTAAGAGGGAATGTAGCCTAAAAAAGACTATGCTTACTTCATTTATCCCACAATAATGATAATAATAATATTATCTACTATGTTCCAGGTACTTATACATGTTTAGTATGTTAAATGGGTCTGAAGGTAGCAGAAACTCAATGAATGTTTGCTGAAATAGTGAATAATAATCACCTCTTTACCACTAGTGATGACTGTGTAAATGCGTAGTTATTAGCCTTCTTTTCAACCTGAGAAAATAGACTAGGAGATGTTAGATGAATACCTAAGTTTATAGCCATGGAAAATCACAGTGACATTATACAATTTTCTTTGATTTTATCAGCTAGAGTGAAAAAGCACCTAATTATCTCATCATTGAAACTTTTCTATTGAAAATATTTCTAACTATTTAATTGTGGTTACATTATTTCAATTTCTTCACTATTAGTTTTCCTTTTGTTCAACAGACACTAGCTAATTTACCAAGACTATGCGTGGTAACAGATTGCCATTTGAACCTTTTGAACACTTAGCTCAAATGTTATCATAAAGATTGTGAAAGCATTTATCCCTACATTTTACTAAGCTGGAACTCATGAGATTATGCAATACTTGAGAACTTTATTTCTAAATATACTAAGAAAGATTTAATTTCTTCATTAAATTAACAGCACAATACATAGGAGAGTGCTTAAGGAGTTAGCAGGAGTTGTTTCTAAGCCTTTGTAGTAAAAAAAAAAATAAAGTGATAATTATAAGTGAATCTTATTTACTTATTAAAGAATTCCAGGAATACTCTGGTAGATTGGTACCATATTTTAATATTATTTTAATATCATACATATAAACACATGTATATGTATGTTTCTTAGTTTTTTTTTCATTTCCAGTAAAAGAAAAATGAAAGGAGGAAATTTGGATACAAAACTAATCAATCTGTTCTGAACATTTAATTATATGTAATGTTTTTTCACTTCTAGGAACATTTTCTTAGTGTGAATGAGTTGGAAAGAGACCAGTATAAGTTGTTAACAACTCAAAAGTAATTTCATACACGACAGGGAGTGTTTGCTTCTTTAGTGACCCTCCCGATGGAAGGATGCTCTCACAACCGAGTCCCCTCACTGGCTCCTTCATTCCCTAGAGAAGGCCGTTTCCTAGTGAGAGTGAACTCGCTGTTGCCTGCAGCTGTGAATGCAGCTTCTTATTAGCTAATCAATTATTAGAATTGATTGGCAAAGCAGTGTTCTCCATAACCAGGGGGAGGAAATGAGATTCTATGGATTTCCTTCATTCCTCATTATGTTTGTAAAGTAATTTCTCTTTGACTCCCACCTACCTATGCCGCTTTGTGCATTTTGCATTTCTCTCTCCTAAAGGCCTTGCAAGGGCAGAAGCTTCCATTCTCTCTCCATGGCAGTGACCAGCTAATTCCAATGCAAGCCTTGTCTTCCTGTAATAACTCTGATTTCTAGTTGTTAAGTTTCTCTTGATTTTTGTCTCCCATTTCACAGACACTCTATTATAGAAGTTGCCCCCTCAACTGAGCCTTAAATAATGGGCAGGAAATAACCAGGGGAAGGGATAGAGCAAGAAGGGGACAGGGCTACATTACACCCTTTATGAGCCCTAGACACCTTTGTTGTTGTGGGATTCTTCCGCCATAAATACATTCATGTCTCCGTACAGCACACCAATCTTTCTGTTTCTCTCATATATATATAATGTATATATGTATATAACATGTATATTACGTGTATCAGATACCATATATGTCACATATATGTAGTACATAATGTCATAATCAGTGATAATAAAATTAAGAAAATGAAAAAATGACAAAGGTTTTATTAAAAAAAAAGTTTTCCTGGCCATTTTCCCAGGGAAATTTTAAAGTGGCTCCGTGAGATGAGTGCTAGATTTAAGACTCCATTATAAATGCACGTCTGATTTTTTTTAAAGAGAGAACTGGTTAATCCTCCCCCAGGGACCTACTCACAGTCTGTTAAATCTTAAAAGAACGTTTCATGGGGGCTTTCGAGACTGCTGCACTCAAAGGGGCACATTGATGAAAGCCCCTTATGCTCTGAACTGATAACAATGAGGTCTGTAGCGGGCATTTGGAAACCCTGTCCCCAAGTGGAAGCAGGATGAGCACCGATTTCAAGGTTTCTGTTTCTTTCAGTGTCTATTTGGATGATTTTCCCCACATAAAAACTTTGTCTTCATCCTTGCCCTACAGGTTGTATTTTTATGTTTAAGCCTCAAACTTATGGAATTGCACTACCTGCATCTTTCCAAACATTGTTAAGAGTTCATTTCTAGGTCACCTTTACAACAATTCAAAAAGGAAGGCGTGGCAGGGGATCACCTCTTCCTTAGAAGCCTGAGGCATCTGAGGCCCTCAAAAGGAGATGCTGAATGTCACAGAGCTTAATGTCACTACTTGGGGTTAGAAGTTGGTTGTCTTGATTCTCAGACATAGTTGTGGCTGTGGTTGCAGCAGGGATAACAAAGGTTTGCAGTCAGTGCCCACCAAAGGCCCAGCCTGGCAGTCCAACATTTCCTGCTTCTCTTTTCCTGCCTTCAGCAGGAGACCTAGTGGACCAGTCCACTCCCTTCACTTTGGCAGCTTTGGAGTGTGTGAGGCCTCTGTCTGCAACAGCTGCGGGCTCAGACTTCCAGGAAGAGGATCAGAACCTGAGGAGCACGGGATGGAGAAGGGCTGACTTCATCTGTTTCTGTTTTCATCCCTCCTGGAACTCCAGGTTTCAGTTTAGTCCATCTTCTCCGGTGTCCCTGCAGATGTTCAGTGCGCTCGGGGCCTGAGCGAGTGTCTGTGTTCTGTGTGTACGTCACTACCACACAAGGCCTCTGCAACCTCTCACCTCCTCGCATAGAGGCCCTCAACAGTTTCCAAAACCTTAGCTTAGACTTCCCGATGCTGTAGGAAATAGTGCTCATTTTTCAACCCTCCCCAGGGGCAAACTCTCTTTCCCTTAGTGGGGGAAGAAGTATACTTATGGCGGTCTAATGCATTTTTATTTGTCAGAAAATAATACTTCTGCTTCATTTAAACAACAAAGGAATTCGAAAACTATGTCAGTTTGGTCGCAATGTTTGAAAGGTACATTAGAAACAGTTTTAGCTCTGGGCAGCAACACATGTTTTGACAGCTCAGACCTGAGTCAAACCTGCAAATGGGAACTTACTGAATCTCTGGTTTTAAAAATGATTTCCTTTTTCGTGGCAAAATGTGGAAATATTTCATCTTTTCTTTGTCTCCTCACCTTTGCCCTTAGAAAATGAAAAGCTGCAACTTTAACAAATAAGTAACCCAGACTTTATTCAGAAATTTTATCACAATCCAGATGGTTGCATTAAATAGATCTAGTGATACCTTAAAACTACTGAATTTTAATTCATTGTAAGGTAAAAAGTGGATTTTGTTGATTGTTAATCTCATGGAAAGGTGTGCACGTGGCAAAAACATGAGATTTGGAATCAAGACAAGGATTTTTGTCCTGGCTCTGCCACTTACTAATCATGCCTCTCTGGGAAACTCATTTATCCTCCCTGGGTCTTAGTGATCTGGGAATGTTAAAATCTGCTTCAAAGACTTGTGAAGATTTAGTGATATAATATATGTGAATTTCATAAACCTTAAAATATTATGCTAGTGTTAGTTAATATTTACTTCTGCCCTTTGAAAAGCAGGAATAATTTTTGGTTTGAAATCTGTAAATTGATTTTGCTTTTTCTCCAATCCTCTGTGAATTTAATGAAAAGTTATGAGAAATTAAACATCATGCAATTTGACCTCCATTTACTAATTATTGAATCAGATAATTTAATATTTTATGTCCATCCATAATGTTATAAGAATTCCTATTTGGGAATTGTGAATTCAAAGAGCATTGGAGCTAGGTAACTTTTGCAGATAACCAAAGTTCTCCTTTATTTGAGGCTCAGAGAGTGTGAATGGAAGCTCAGAGACGGTGAGTCAATTGTCTCAAATCACCAGCTTTCTATGGGCTGACTTAGGGCACCAGTATTATGGCCCTGTTCTTATGCCTCATAATTCACAAGCCCCATGCCCACGGTGGTTTTGGAAAGTGGGAGGAGGACAGCTAAGGTAGGTGGGAGCTGAGGATTGCGATTCCTTAGTGGTGAAAGGGAAGCCTTGCGCTTCGCAGTCCAGCACTTGTCACCATGCTTGGCTGTGTTTCAGGCAAAAAAAGGTTTTTGTGGGTTGGAGCTTTGTGCTGTAGAAAAAGATCCCTGAGCCCAACTAGCTGTGAGTGTTAGAGTAAGCCCTTTAAACCATTAACACCTGCTTACTCTCAGAATCTCATTGATGGTTTTCTCTAAGGCTGAAATACAATAATTCATAAACACATACAGCATAATGTCTCATAATGGCAGATTCTATTACTTGTGTTTGGATTGAAAGTTTCAATTTTCTCTCTTTTCTAAAGGAATTATTCTTAAAATAAGGGAGGTTTAGTTTTCCATCTTTGTTTTTGTACCTGAAAGTAAAAATGTTAAATATCCTCAGTGTCAATGAAGGAAAAACAAAACCTCGAGTGAGCTTCTTACTTTCTTCATCTCCTCCTCATTAAGGTCGGAGGGACAGAGTGGGTGATTGCTGACCCGTGGCAATCAGGAAGAGCCTCTGACTTTCTGTTCCTGATTGAGAAAAATTTCTGCTGGCCTGTGGGACATCGTAGCAGACAGGTGAGTTACTTAAGTGCTGCTGACAGTCCTTTGATAACAGGGACAAGGTTATAATTGAATTGAAAAGGTTCCTGAAGAGAATTTCTGAAAGGTGTCCCAAAACATCTTGTTCTTATGGCTAATGGGCTCTATTTAGAGTTTTTCCAAGTGACTGATGGCCTTAACTTGCATCACCTCCCTCCATTCTGATACTGACAGAAGGAAAGAAAACGTCTTAGAGCCAGACACAGCCACTAATGCAATGTGATTCATTCTTACACTTAGATGCTGCAAAAGACATTCCCAGCAGTTGGAGGCACAGGATCTGGGTTTGACTCAGCTCTGATTCTTCTCAGCTGTGAGACCTTGGTCTGGGCCTGTTACCGAAGGTCTTTGAGGTTTATTATCTTCACTTATCAGCTGGGGATAATTACATAATTTGGAGTAATACACAGGACATGGGCCTAGAGTCAAGTAGAACTCAGCTCACATCTTGCCTACAACCCGTAGTGCTGGAGTTTTGGAGAGGGTTACTCAAACTGAATGAGTAGACCAAGCGTGGTGGCTCACATCTGTACTCCCAGCACTTGGAGACGCTGAGGTGGGTGGACTGCTTGAGCCCAGGAGTTCGATGTATCAGCTTGAGCAACATAGCAATACTCTGTCTCTGCAAAAATTTTTTTTAAATGTAGTTTGGTGTGGTAGCACACACCTATAGTCCCAGCTACATTGGAGGCTGAGATGGGAGGATCACTTGAGCTCAGGAGTTTCAGGCCTCAGTGAGCCAGAATTATACTACTCCACTCCAGCCTGCGAAATAGAATGAGACCCTGTCTTAAAACAAAAACAGAAAACCTGAATGAGTCACTGCTACCCATGAAGTCACCTTATGGTATTAACATTGGGGCAGGCTAAATGAGTTCTTCTAAGTTAAATGCCCAGCACTAAGTAGATACACTGATTATTATTAATTTCTCTCTATTGTATAGAGATATGACAGATTGATAAAAATGAATGGTGACTAGAAAATAGCATGAAATAGTCAGCAAAAGACATTACCAGCCATTGGAGACACAGGATCTGGGTTTGTCTCGTCTCTGATTCTTCTCAGCTGTGAGACCTTGGTCTGGACCTGTTATTGAAGATCTCTGAGGTTTATTTAAGGTAAGTAAAGAGTAACATTTTGATAAAGTACTATCTTTTCAGAAGACAGGGATAGCAAAATATTCTCTTTTCAGTGTAGTCAGATCCTGTACCAAGGACCGCTTTGGAGGTGATCAGCGTTTTATTTTTCTTTCTTTCATGACGGAAGTACTATACTTGAACGTGGAATTCAACAAGCAGATACATCCTTATTATCATGGATAAGCATCACCAATCAGATTGTATAGGGTTAATGTCCATAAAGATACAGTGTAACCACTGGGATCCATGACACTGCAGACTGGCTGGAGTCCAGTTTATTCCATGCTTGGCATTACAAGAATACTGTAGCCCTTCGGGTTAAGTATGACATTGTGGTACTTGCATATTCAAGGAATAGAGGTAGGTATTAGTATCTAGAGAGAATTATTCAACTTCCTGCTAATGAGATGAGGTTCCAGCAATGAGTGGGGAGTGGGGGAGGGTAGCATAATTTGATTTGCTTCCTCGGTTTGGAAAGACATTTATATTGGTTAAATTTAGACTGTATGCTTTCTCTTACATTTCTGTTTTCAACGATCTGTCTTATTTCTAGTGTACATTTTATTGTATATCCGAAGTTTGAAAATTACATGTTGCCTTATGTATGGGCAGGGTACTTAGTGCTGTGGTTGGGGGCCCTGCACATGTGTAGTGCACTGGCAGTGCACAGTGAGGACAGAATGCGAGGGAGACAGGTGTTCACTTTCAAGACTGTGCATGTGAGTTGCTGTCATTAGGAAGAAGGATAGTAAAGACAGGATCCAATTTATTTCTAATGACCTTGATCTGACCTTGGATTGGTTATTATGAGCAAATATTCCTAAGGGACATATTTACTCTAGAAATAAATTTTAAAATATTTCCCTTTTATTATAGTTGAGACTGATTCTCCTCTTATTCACCTTTTTCCTGTCATTGTTGATGCCTTATTTGTATGTTTGCAATTACATAAACCTTTTCAAAGTCATCTGAAATTAGAGAATACTCACTTCTTATAACTTGCATTTTATTAATTCAATCATGAGTTGCTTTAATAAATATTGGAACCTGTGAGCAGAGAAAAAAGTTTCACGTGTGGAAGAAGTACTCTCATTGTGAATGGAGAAAAAGTTTCACATTAGCAATAACGGATTCCCTACCAAATTGGAGGGTGATTATTTGCTTGGTTTGGCAAGCTTCAGAGGTTTAAAGCAAATCTTTAAAGTAGTGGAGATTTGTTTGTCAGCACCTACCAGAGAGGGAAAGAAAAAAGAAAGTGAGAGAAATATGTCAGGAATGGACATGAAGTGAAAAAAATTTCTACCAAAAATTCCTTCTGAAAGTTGAGATTTGGTCCACGCTGGTCTTACTATATGATTGTTTTGAATTTTATTTGTTCAACAATACTGTTGGCATACAGACTTTTCTGATAACGTAAGAAATAGGTGTTTATTATAATAAAGTCCAAGTTCATTTATTTTTTGCTCTCATTTTGTTTTATTTCTTCAGCTTGTTTTCCAGCTTATTTTGCTCCTCTTTCCCTTGGTTCTTTAGGTTGGAGCTTATATTATTTACTTGAGATTTCCTTTTTTTTCTAATGTAGGCTATAAATTTCTCTCTCAGCATTGTGTTTGTTATATCCTACAAATTTTGATGTGTTTTCTTTTTATTTTTATTCAATTTTTTTAAAAAATTTCCTTGGGAATTGTTCTGTGACCCCATCATTATTTAGAAACGTGTTCCTTAGTTTTTATATGTTTGGAGGTTTTCCTGTTACTGATTTCTACTTTGGTTCCATTGTCATTAGGGAATATGGTTCACATGTTTTCAGTTCTTTTTAAATACACCAAGGTTGTTATATCACACAGAGTGTGATTTGTGTTGGTCTACGTTTTGTGGATACTTGAAAAGGATGTGTATTCTGCTGTTCTTGCTTGGAATGTTCTATAAATGTCAGATCTTGTTGGTTGATGATACTGCTGAGTTCTTCTATATGCTTGCCTATTTTCTGCCTAGTGTGTCAATCACTGAGAGAGTTGCTAAAGTCTCCAAATGTATTGTGGCTATTACTGTTATTTGTTCTGTCAGTTTGATCAGATTTTGCTGCTCATGTGTTGCATCTACGTTATTTGGTCCATGCACATTTAGAATTGCTACATCTTTTTGGTAGGTTGACTCTTTTATCATTTGAAAATGCCCTGTCTCTGGTAATTTTATTTGCTCTAAAATTTATTTTATCTGATATTAATATAGCTACTCTTCTTGCTTTATATCCATTAATGTTTCCATGATGTAGTTTTTCCATCATCCTAGTTTTAACATGGTATATCATTTTATTTGAAGTGAATTTCTTGTAGACACCATATAATCTTTTATTCTGAATTTCACTCTGCCAATCTTATTTGAATGGGTCCATTGGATTATTTACCTTTGATATAATTATTGATTCAAATTGCTTTTTTTTTTTTTAGATAGAATCTCCCTGTATTGCCCAGTCTGGAGTGCAGTGGCATGATCTCAGCTCACTGCAACTTCTACCTCCTGGGTTCAAGTGATTCTTGTGCCTCAGCCTCCTGAGTAGCTGGGATTATAGGTATGTAATCCCAGCTATTTTTTGTATTTTTAATAGAGGTGGAGTCTCGCCATGATGACCAGGCTGGTCTTGAACTCTTGACCTCAAGTGACCTGGCTGCTGCAGTCTACCAAAGTGCTAAGATTACAGGCCTGAGCCACACAGTTTCTGGCCGATTAGGGTATCCTTTTTAAATATATACATTTCTCTTTATTCTCTTTGTTTTTTATTTCTCCATTTTCTTTTTCCAGCTTTCTTGTCAGATACTTGCTATTTAATAGAATTCCATTTTTAATTAACCGTGGTGTTGTTGAGTGTATCTATTTGTATGATTGTTTCTGTGATTATGTGAGGCATTGCATTATACACATAACTTATTACTATCTACTGGTGTTAACATTTTACCAGTTCATGTTAGCTGTAGAAGCTTTACCTGCCTTTACAGCTCCTATTTTATAACGGAAGTCTATTTCCAGCATATACATTGAGAAGCACACCAACTTGTGTTATATTTTTATTTTAACCATAAACATAGTTTCGAAATTCAAGAGGACAAGGGAAATTCATTGTATTTATCTCTGTTTTTTACTCTTTCCATTGTTCTTTTTTCCCTCTTAACATTTCAGAAATCCTTTTACTATTTTCTTTCTAAAACAAAATAATAGTTTAGATGACTTTTAGCTATCTCTTTTTAGAAAGTCTTTTTGGCAACAAAATTTCTTAGTTTTTTTCTTCATCTGAAAATGTCTTTATTTCCTTTTTATTGCTGAAGAATATTTTACTGAATCAAAAATTCTGGATCAAGAAGTCCAGATTCTGCCCTCTGCCAAAAAATATACCATTTATTTCTGGCCTCCATGGTTTCTGATGAGAAATCAGCTGATATGCAACTTGCTTTTTCTTTATACATCAAGTATCATTTCTCCCCTTCTGTTTTCAAGATATTTTGTTAGTTTACTTTCAGAAGTTTAACTATAATGTATGTGGTAAACAGAATAATTTCCTCTTAAAGATATCTACCTCCTAACCCCTGGCACTTGTGACTATGCTACCTTACAAAGGGACTTCATAAATGTGATTAAGCATCTTGAGAGGGGAAGATTGGTATGGCTTATCTGGGTGGGCCCAGTGTAATAACAAGGGTCTTTCAAAGAGGAGTATCAGAGACAGGGTGGGAGATGTGGTGATGGGAACGGAGTTGAGACAGATTGGGAGAAGAGGAGTTGGTCGAAGGGGAGGGGAGGGAAAGAGGAGAAAAGGAGGAGAAAGGGAGAGAGAGAAAACAGAGAGACAAGAGAGAAAGGAGATTCTCCTTCTATGTTCTTCTGTGTTTGTCCCAAACTGGTTTTCTCATAGACTGCTACTTTTTTAAAGAGAAAAAGTTCTACCTGGAATTACTTGTCCTAAAATGGTTGGAGAGGATACTCCTTAATTTTCCTCCGATGACTGGTACACAATCTGAAGAATTATTTTAGAACGTGGACTGGAGGTATGCCTGTCACTTGTTCTGTGCTAGATAATGGTAGCATAGCAGTAAGAGTGAGTAGGGCAGTAAAAAGTAGGTCTCAGAGAAGTTTACTTCTAGGATCAGAAAACTTTATCCCCCTGAGGAGAGTGTATTAATAATCCCCTGATATTTTAGATATTCCCTGGCTTCGTGTCAAGTATGGCATCCTTCAGAGAAGCTGAGTCTATATGCAGTCACATGATACTTCTTTAAAATTTTAATTGTTTTTTGAGCATTGGGCATTGCATATTTCTGGTGAATTGAGTTTACTCTGCAGCCTTAAGCCTACTGCCAGATTATTGATCAATAGGTTCATGAATGTTTGTCTTTTTATTACACCTCTGGTCTGGGCTTTTTCTTGTTGGAAGGCAGTCTAGGAAGTAAAGGTGTTAGTTGAAACTGACGACTCTCGCTATCAGCTTTGCCTCTGCTATTATACTTTTCTGAGGTGGAAAAATCGTCCATGCGTAGGGAAGGCACACTTCCCCTATAGCTCACATTGTCATTTCCTTCAAGTTGTTTTTTTAAGTAGGACTCATCAGAAGTTCTTGTTTGCTTTCTGAAGACTTCTGAAGATGCAAGAAAACATAGAATCTCATCAGACTTACCTTGTCTACTAATCTGGAGTCTGTTTCCTATGTCAGCTACTATCACCCTGGCTCTCTTCCCCTGTTTCTCTGTGTATGTCCCTTCATCAGACATAATTTCCCACTCTTTTCTCTCAAAGTATTTCTCCAGCTCTTTGAATCCTCTGGACTGTCAATTTTCTTATGCTCTAAACTTAAAAAAAAAAATCTTTCACTACTTTGTCTTAAGTAAAATAAGGCTGCCCCACAAGGACTCTACATTTTTTGCTGTTCCTTCAAAATTAAACTGATTGAGTTTTGCTTATTGGTTTATTTGTTTCTGTTTCTTTTTACCCTCTCTCATCTTAGGATCAGGAGTTTGTCTAGGTGTTCATTTATTCTTCATTGCCACTTTCAGATTATGTATACCCTTGCTTCTCTTGGAGGGCGTTGGGCAGTTCTCCTGCTTTATTGAAGCTTATACCTTCTGGCTAGACCTCTTTCCCCCTTCTGGTTCCTATCTTCTGTAAGTAATATGCTCTCCTTCTCGCCCTCCTCCCATCTTCTCCTCCTCCTTCTCCTTCTCCTTCTCCTGCTCCTGCTTCTGCTTCTGCTACTGTTTCTGCTTCTGCTTCTCCCCCTCCCCCTCCTCCTCCCCCTTCCCTTCCCCCTTTTCCTTCTCCTCCTCCTTCTCCTCCTCTTCCTTCTCTTTCTCTGCTTCTTCCTCTTCTTTTTTTCTTCCTTTTTTCTTACTTCTCCTTCTTTATTTAAATGTGTTGTGCTATAGGCTTTCTTGTTACTTCACTTACCATTTTCAGGGACTTCATCTACATGGATAAATCATTCAGTGGCCTCTCAATTCTTTATTTCTTCAAATCAATATTGTTATTTGCAACTCAGTCACAGGTGAGACTCTAGAATTTGTTATTAGCTAACACTGGATCATTTCTAAGGCCACAGCACTAAACATATTAGTTTCTTTCCACAGCCTCTATTATTTTTGGTCTTAAGAACCATCATTTTTCCCTCCCCTGCATATTTAAAAACCACATTAAAGATATTAAACCAAGGATCCCATTACTTTCTTGTGTTCAATGAGTCATTCACTTTTCAGCTTTTTAGCCATGGATTGCTTAATCCATTATTATTATTACTACTTTCTTGAAAATATCATCAGTTCCATTGTCTTTGCCTTCCTCTCTTTTAGCCACCTCAGAATAAAGTTATGGTCCATATCCTCATGGTCTGCACCTGAGCAGCCACTCCCCAGAAAGTCACACAAGTGAGCCAACTAGTTTTATTTCCCCCTCTGATCACTAATTTGAAAGGAGAATTGTGTCGAAATTCTTCCATGTGTCTTAAATAAACCTTTTTATCATGGTCTAACATGACTGTCTTAAAGCTAATTCTCTTTTCATGCCATTCTTCATCACTCTCAGCTGATGACCTAGCTTCATATTTCAAACTGAAAATTCAAGCCATCAGATGTGAATTGCTTTATTATTTTTGTCGTGGGAGCCCTCTTAATATACACAATGTGACAGCTGGTGTTCATCTCTCAGGTGTATATGTCTAGGATCATAAATCTTAAAGCTAAGACATGCCTGCCTTCACAACGCCCAAGCTGCTTATATGTCCCATTCAACATTCCTCCCAAGACGAGTTTCTGAGAAAGAGGAGAAAAAAGTTAGCTTTCATTGTGCAGATCCTTTACCCTTCCTGTTTAACATTTTTTTTGCCAGGTGTAGACATTTGGAAGGGGAAGTGATTACAACAAAAGAAGCCAAAAAGCACCTGCACCAGACCTTTGAGGTATGATGCAGCTTAAAGTCTGCAATCTCTTTTTGGGAAGCTTCCTTCTCCAGCAGCCACTGTAATGTATTATACACAAGCACAGCAGCCTACAGACCCATTTCTTTTACCACGACCAGATTTCAGTGACAACAGCAGATTCAGGCAGCTTCTGGTCTCCTGTAGTGATGGGAAAGACACTACTCTGGCTGACTTCCTCTAATCTGTCAGGAGAAACAGCTGCTCAGATTGGGAAAGACTCTAACATTCTTCACACTGGCAAACCTATACAATTGAACCCATGTTTTCCTTCTTCCTGCTTTTAGTGTAGAAAGCATTTTTTTTCATCTGTTAGTGACTTTACTGCTGTAGTAGATTTCTTTCCATCTTGTTTTTAGCCTCTGCCTTTGGCTAGTCCCTCTCCTGGGTTTACCTTCTCTGGTGAATCTTCCCCAATGTCTTAGGAATATTCTTTAGCATCACCCACCAGAAAAAAAATTAACAGACTCTTTATTCCCCACAGTTTTATTTTAGAAACTTCCCCATTCCTTTTTCATGAGCCATTTTACCCATATTCTCCCTGGACTTTATTATAACAGTCACTGAGTGCTTTATTTTTGTGTGTGCTTTGTTTTTAATTTTGAAAATTAAAAGAAAATTCAGAAGTTAATAATAGATACCAATATATCTAAGATCCAGAATTAATAAAAAATATGTTATTATTTTTTTTCCCTAATCAGGTAATACATCAAAAAACAATCTTTGTTCCTCAAGTGTATTTCTAAGCCTCACTCCCTAAAGTAAATTTCTATCTTGAATTTGATGTTTCCTTCCACTCTACTTTTTAGATGTGCTTTTATTTTTTTAATTCCTCTTAAAGATACCATGCCACAATGAATCATTTCATTCAATATTATGAAGATAAGGATCTGGTTAGTTTATTTTCGTTTCTGTCATATTTCATTGCATTAATACATCATATTTTGGAGGCATTTATGTGGCTTCGGGTTTTTGTGATAGATTATGTGAATTTTGCTATACACCCAAAACCAGATGTACTGTATACTAGAATGTGTTCATTTTATTTTCACTAGATTTCTACTTGCTCTCCAAATTGGCTTTATAAACTGGTAATGTCAAACTTGCTGAATTATGCCAATCAGCTGGCGGATGTGCAATAGCTGCTCAGTGCTTCAGTTCACACTCTCCTGACTTTCTGTGAGGTTGCATGTATTTTCATATTTATTTGCTATTTTCTCCACTGGGAATTCCCTGTTCAGTTCCATTAGGTCTTTCGCACATCATTTCTAGTAGATTATTTTTGTTTTAAATATTGACTTGTAGGCATTCTTTTTCTTTTTTTGGACTAAAACTCTTGGTTATGTGTATTGGTTTGGTTATCTTCTGCCAATTTGATCTGTTTTTAACTTTGTATATGGCACTTTTATAATGTAGAACTTTAAAAATCTAATTTAATCAAATTTATTAATTTATTCATTTGTTATGATTAATATGTTTTAGCTAAGAAATTTTTTCATTTTCAGCAATCATAAAAACAGTCACTACATTTTCTTTTAGGTGCATTACAAGTTTGATTTTATAATTCAGATGTTTAATGCATGTGAAAGTTTTTGTTTGCGTGTGATATGAAGTAGCTCTCTAGATTCTATTTTCCATAAGGAAAGCCAGCTGAGTTACTACACATTTTTTGAAGAGTTTACCAGTGCACCCTGGTTTGTGTGCTGTATACAGCAGGTGCCCTAATCCCCACATATGCTTGAGTTTGTTTCCAGTGTCTCTATTGATTTCCTTTATTGTTCTACTTCTCAGCCTCTGTCTAAATATTTTAATTACCATACTTTTATAAAGTCTTAATTATAATAGGGAAAGTTACGTTACTTCTTATTTATTTTTTAGAGTTATTGTGGAGAATATTAAATAATTGCTTTCAAGTAATTTTAGAATCAATCTGTTTAGCTCCATGAAAAATCATGTTGAAACTTTGATTTAAATAGTTCTGATATATGGATTATTTGGGGGAATGCTAATCTACTTAGTAGAGTGAGTTTTTTAAATTCATGAACAAATTTTACAAGTTTGTCTATATAAATCTTTTATCTTCTTCCGTAGCATTTTATAATTTTCTTTATGAGTGTATTCTACATATTTTGTTAGGTTTTACTCTATATCTCTTATTGTTTAAATTGCTGTTGTGAGTGATACATTTTTCTATGAAATCTATTATTGTTGATATATAGGGTGACATTTATCTTTTAGTTTTGATCTTGATTTAAGCAATGCTTCTAACTTCTTTTATTAGTTTTTGGGTAATCAATGTAAATTATCAAAATGTTCTGTGACAATGAGTACTTTTCTCTTTACTGGTCCAGTTATGAGAATCTCTTTGTAAAAAAATTACATGTTGTTGAATGAAAGCACGATGTGATTTTCTGAACGTTCAAAGTGTGCAGAAGGATGGTGTGATTAGTGAGTAGCCTAAAGAATGGACCTTTTAGAATGGGCATAGAATGCGATGATATTTGTGTTGCATGTGGCTGCTTACCAAAGGGCATCAGCTGTGAAAGGAGTCCTTGATCATCAAATAGGCAAGATGCCCTTTTGTGTGGATGCTGGTCATTCTCTGCACCTAACTCCCTTAGTGCTTACTCATTGGGCCTATATATATTGAACATAAGAGATAGAGGCTATGCAAAGTTTCAGAAACATGGACTTTCCCTCACCAAGAGTGATGGGTTACTATCAGTGATGAACATATAGATTTCCAACAGCAGAGGCGGTAGTCAGCCTTGGTAAGCAGCACCATTCCCTAGGAAAACCAGCCAGACACCTGGTAACAGCTTGATTCTAGTGGACTCTATCTGGCATGGAGTGACTATTATTTATCTATCATTTAAACAGTTATCAATGTTGGGCATAAATGTGCCTTTATGACTGCCACAGTTATGCCAGCCTTATTATACATGAACTCAGAATGCCCTGTTCACTGACATAATATTCTACACAATGTTACTCTGACCAATGGATTTATTTAAAGCATAAGGCATGTGGTAAAGGGCTCACACTCAAAATTCACTGCTCTCTTCATATATCCTATCACTTAAAAATCATTTGGCTTGACAGAACACAGAACTGTTCATTAGAGGCCCAGTTTTGGTGCCAAATGTGAGACAACATTCACAATGCAGTATATGGTTTGAATAAACCAGAAATTTATGATACTGCCTCTCAGATAACCAGACACATGATCAGGTAATCAACTGGTAGAAGAGGAATTGACTCCTTTAACTATTTTTTATTTGTATAAATTTAAGGGGCAGAAGTGCAATTTTGTTTCATGGATTATTGTATAGTGATGAAGTCTTGACTTTCGGTGTATCCATCATTTGAATACTGTGCATTGTATCCATTAAGAAATTTCTCATCATTCATCCCCTTCTGCAACCCCAAACTTCTTGAATCTCCAAAATCTATCATTCTATATGCTATATCCATGTGTACACATTATTTAGCTCCCATTTATAAGTGAGAAAATTTGACTTTCTGTTGAGTTATTTCACTTAAGATAATGGCCTCCTGTTCTTTTCATGTTGCTGCAAAAGACAAATTTACATTCTTTTTATATGGCTGAATAGTGTTCTATTGTGTATATACAGAAACTTTTCTTTATCCAGTCCATCCATTTGTGGACAGTTAGGTTGTATGTCTTTACTATTGTGAATCATGTTGTGATAAACATTGTCAGTGCAAATATCTTTTTATACAAAGATTTATTTTCCTTTGGAAAGACACACAGTAGTGGGATTGTTTGATTGAATGATAGTTCTATTTTAAGCTCTTTGGGAAATCTTCACACTGCTTTCCATAGAGGTTGTACTTATTTACATTTCCATCAGCAGTATGTGTTTCCTTTTCTTCACATTCTTGCCAATTTCTGTTATTTTTGACATTTTAATAATCTGACATTCTGACTGGTGTAAGATGATGTTTCATTGTGGATTTAATGTGCATTTCTCTGATGATCAGTAATGTTGAACATTTTTTTTTCACAAGCTTATTGGTCATTTGTATGTCTTCTTTTGGAAAAAAAAATTGTTTATTGCCAGATGCAGTGGCTCATCCATGTAATCCCAATACTTTGGAAGGCCAATGTGGGAGGATCACTTGAGCCCAAGGTTTCTAGAGATGCCTTGGCAACAGAGTGAGACTCCATCTCTGCAAAAAATCAGAAAAGTCATCTGGGCATGAAGGACTGCACCTGTGGTCCCAGCTACTTAGAAAGCTGAGGCAGGGGGATTGCTTGAGCCCAGGAGGTCGAGGTTGCAGTGAGCCATAATTGTGCTACTGCATTCAGCCTGGATGACATCGTGAGACCTTGACTCAAAGAAAGAAGGAAGGAAGGAAGGAAGGAAGGAAGGAAGGAAGGAAGGAAGGAGAAAAGGGAGGGAGGGAGGGAGGGAAGAAAGAAGGGAGGAAGGGAAAAAGGAAGGGAGGGAAGGAGAAAGAGAAGGGGGAGGGAGAGGGAGAAAGAGAGAAAGAAAGAAAAGAGAGAAAAGAAAGAAGAGAAAGAAAAAGAAAGAGGGAAAGAAAGAACAGAAGAGGGAAAAAAAGAAGGAAGGAAAGAAAAAGAGAGAGAGAAAGAAAGAAAAAGAAAGAAGAAAGAGAAAGAAAGAGAATGAAGAAAGAAAAGAAAGAAAGAAAGAAAGAAAGAAAGAAAGAAAGAAAGAAAGAAAGAAAGAAAGAGGGAGGGAGGGAGAGAAGGAAGGAAGGAAGGAAGGAAGGAAGGAAGGAAAGAAAGAAAGAA
>NW_022436971.1:11331360-11350241 GCF_009761245.1 Sapajus apella
AAGAAAGAAAGAAAGAAAGAAAGGAAAGAAAGAAAGAAAGAAAGGAAAGAAAGAAAGAAAGGAAAGAAAAAAAGAAAGGAAAGAAAAAAAGAAAAGAAAGAAAGAAAAGAAAGAAAGAAAAGAAAAGAAAGAATTCAGGTCATTTGCTCAGTTTTTAATAGGGTCATTTTGTTTGTTTCAGTTCTTGTTAGATTCTCCATATTAGTTGCCTGTCAGATGCATAGTTTGTACCATTGGGTGGGTAGCTTGTTCATTCTGTTGATTATTGATTTAGCTGTGTAGAAGAAACTTTTTTAGTTTAAGTGCATGCCGTTTGTCCATTTTTATTTGTGTTGTTGGTGCATTTTACATCTTAGCCATGAATTCTTTGCCAAGGCCAGTGTTCAGAAGAGTTTTTCCTATATTGTCTTATAGCATTTTTATAGTTTTTATAGTTTTTTTTTTTTTTACAGTTTAATGTTTTCCATCTAAGTCTTTTTTTCAACTTGATTTGCTTTTTTTATATGGTAAGATATAGAAAAACCCAATTCTCAGCACAGTTTATTGAAAATTATGTATTTTGGCAGAGATTGGATTGAATCTGTAGATTACTTTCTTAATGATATTAATTCTGATCCATGAGCTTGGGCTGTGTTTCCATTTGTTTGTGTCATCTATGATTTTTTTATCATCATTTTATAGTTTTCTTTGTAGAGATTTTTCACCTGCATGGTTAAATATATTCTTAGATATTTAATTTATTTTGTAGTTGTTATAAATGCAATTGCCTTCTTAATGTGGTTCTTGGCTTAATCATTATAGGTTTATAGAAATGGAAATGATTTTTGCCTGTTGATTTTGTATCCTGAAACTTTACTGAATCCCCTTTTCCAATTTCAGAGTGTTTGTGTGTGTGTGTGTGTGTGTGTGTGTGTGTGTGTGTGTGTGTGGAGTTTTTAGGGTTTTCTAGATTTGAGATCATGTCATCAGCAAATAGAAATAATTTGACTTCCTCTTTCTTTTTTCATTTTAGATGACATTTATTTATTTATTTATTTATTTATTTTCTGATTGCTCTGGCGGGGAACTTCCAGTACTATGTTCAATAGGAGTGGTGAGTGAGCATCCCTGTGTTGTTCCAGTTCATAGATGGATGGCTTTCAACTTTTTGCTATTCAGTGTGATGTTGGCTGTAGGTTTGCTTTATGTGCTCTTTTCATTTAATTTGCTTTATTTCTTTTTACTAAGCTTCATACTTTCCTGATTTGCAGGTCTTAGAGTTCAAGGGGAAAATGCTTTCAACAAGGGATTAAACAGTGGCTCCATTAGTTTGGAAATTCAGACTGCCACTTGGCCGTTTCAAACTCTTTATATCACCAATAAATCAACAACCGTCTGGGGTGATTGATTCCTTTACCAATAAGAAATTGATTTTTTAAATTAGCTGGGCATGGTGGCACGTGTCTGTAATCCCACCTACTCAGGAGGCTGAAGCAGGAGAATCCCTTGAACCTGGGATGCAGAGGTTGCGGTGAGCTAACATTGAGCCACTGCATACCAGCCTGGGTGACAGAGTGAGACTCTGTCTCAAAAAAAAAAAAAAAAAAGGAAAAAAGATTTTTTGTTTTCTAATTAGTGCAAGAAAGATTTTGTTGGAAAAAAAAAAGATTTATTCATTTATCTCTTAGTACGTACATGTGTAATGGCAAAATAAATGAAAAGTTACCAAAGAAAAAAGTGCCGGAGTATTGTGAGTTCACATCCTTTAGGAAAAAGAACTCTAAGGAGGTGAAGAATTGAATGAGAACAAAGGGTAGATGGAATTGACAGAGAAAGAAGGAAGTTACCACTATTTACTAAGATTACAGAAAAGATAACTGTATCTTTGCTGACTAGTTACAGAGAAGATAACTGTAGAAGCTTCACAGATTTTTTTTTCTTGCTTGTTCTTTCGCTCTCTATATGTGTATGTATTATGTGTAATATATAGGTGTATATGTTAACTTGTTTGTAAATTATCTACATTTCTAGATATTAATTACTTTTTTCTCTTTTTCTTTCCCCTTATTGTGTTTTATTATGGTTTCTTGGTGATAGTTTATTCTACAATTTAGTGTTAAGAGTATAGGATATTGGTGGGATTCTGAATTTGTGAAATAAATCATTTTACCCAGATTTGGTTGCTCAAATAAGAATTTGATGACTGTTGATATATTGTCTTCAGTTTATGGGGGAGAGGGAGAGGGTGAGCTATATTTGTCTACATATTTGTTTCTGAGAATTATGGTTTCATAGGTAAAAATATATGGCAGTATGAATGTGGCACAGAACTTCAAGTATGTGTATGAGGGTATGCATGGACATTGAGTAGATGCTTAGTTTCTAACTTGTTCTGACCATCTTCCACCAATGGTTTTCCATTGTCCTTCAATATATTAAAATACCTGGCATGATCTAATCACTGCTACTCTGTTACTCAAGAGTAAATTTCAATCTTACTAGCTTTCTTTCGATCCCAAGAATACTCATTTATTTACTGCTTTAGACAGTTCTCATTTTTTCTTCTAAAATTCTAAGAATTTTATTCACACAAAAAGTCAGAAATAAGTCACACAAAACTCTTTTGCGTCCTCATGCTCAAATCCCAGCGTCATAACTCTTGTTAGTATTTCCTGGAGTAGTTTATTCAGAGTAATGCCTGCTCCCCACAACGGTTCTAACTCAACCCTTTGTTTATCTTCTTATGAAATTCATGACTATTGTGGCATTAGGTCCAATTTAGTTATTAGTTTGTAAATTTAGTGGTCCAAAATAAACGAAGTGAATTTAGAGTCATGATTTCCCTGTTCATCATTGCATTTTAGCACTGAGCACACAATTTATTTAATAAATGCTCACCCAAATTTTATTTAGCCTTTTGAAAAATATCCAGAGGTAATAAGAAGTGATTTCAATT
Organism: Sapajus apella; assembly: GCF_009761245.1. Classification (NCBI taxonomy): domain Eukaryota; kingdom Metazoa; phylum Chordata; class Mammalia; order Primates; family Cebidae; genus Sapajus; species Sapajus apella. The sequence continues at coordinate 11,334,296 of NW_022436971.1, forward strand.
ACATTGTAGTTTCATTTTAGATGGTATTACCTTCTCTATTTACATCCCTCTTTTCTTTTTGCCTATTTAGTGGCTTTTTAAGAGGAGGGTAGTATAAGAAACTACCCCTTCCACCATCATGGTGCATTTTCTTAACTTGTTTTTGGCAAGATTTCTAACACTCTCAACTTTTCCATAGATAAATCCAATTCACGCCTTCAAGGCCCTGTAGAGATCCCCAAATATCTTACCTAAGCAGACTCTCCTTCTTGGAGCTTGCATTCTCTGGTGTCCCTGCAACTCACAGTCTATGATATCTTAGATCCTGACTAAATTCCAAAGTGTGATCTTGTCCCTTTAGGTAAAATGTTAGAATGTTTGTTAAATAAATGTGCATGGTTAGGGAGTACAGTGCTTCTCCCCTTCCCCTCCCCACTCCTCCCCTCTCCTCCTTCCCTCCTCTCTTTCCCTTCCCTCCTCCTCACCCCTACCCTCCCCCACTCTGCTCCCCTCTGCTTTCCTTCTTCTGTTTCTTTTTTTTTTTTTTTTTTTGAGAAAATGCCCCTCTCTGTCACCCAAGCTGCCCAAGCAGAAATGCAGTGGCAGTGTGACACTCTCACTTCAGTCTTGACTTCCCAGGACTCAGGTGATCCTCCCACCCAGCTGACCCTCCTGAGTAGCTAGGAATACAGGCATAGGCCACCACGTTGGGCTAAACAGTGCTTTTCAAATGGAAATTCTTTTAAATTTGACATTTTGGGCCATATTTGTCTAAAGTAAGGAAAGTGTGGGCTTTTTTGAAGTAGGAAAAGAAAAAAACGGCTTTGGATCTGCTGTTAAGTAGATAATCCACACTTACGCATGGTTTATTCGATAAAGAAAGAATGTAGTATATTAAGTAGTGTAAACCCTTGCTTTAGATGAAAGAAACAAAGATTTACAACTCTTTGTTTTTGTGTGATTTAATTTATCAAAATTTTAGTTCTCCCACTTACTTGAGAGAATAGAACCATTAGCTGTACAGATTAGTGGGTCAGATATTTTGCTTTCCTGCAGGGAAAAAAGGGTAATGTGTAAATGTATGAATTGTAAGCTATGGAATGGCATGGTCTGTCTTCTCTATTTCCCCAAAATTACTGGAGCAGGGCTAGGCATATATTACTCAATACATTGTGAATAAAAAATAAATGACTATAACATATTTTCATTTTAATAAATAAAATTTAGATAAAATGATTCCTTTAAGGCAATTCTTGACAACAGAGTAATGGAGATAAATTTGAAATTTGCTTATATATAAATAAAGTACAGAATACTTTAGTTAAAGATGACAAATATATGAGTCAGACAGAGATGAACTTGCCCAAAGTCATGTTGTAGTGGTAGAGTTAAGTCTAAAATATGAGTCTCCAATATCCAAGTCCAGGCAGGTTTCCAGTGTACCTCACTCAGCTCCAAGCAGGAGGTAATGGATAAGGATGGAGTGTGTCTATACACACAGACACACACACACACACACACGTGCACATACATACACATTCTAAAGATCCCCATTTTTGTTTAAATTAGTTCTAAAAAGTTAGGTGTTTTTTTTTTAGCTTGTATATTAGGTTCAGGCGTACATGGGAAGGTTTGTTATATAGGTAAACTCATGTCACAGGGGTTTGTTGTATAGATTATTTCATGACTCAGGAATTGAACCCAGTATCCAATAGTTACTTTTTCTGCTACTCTTCCTCTTCCCACCTCCACCCTCAAGTACACCCTGCCATCAGTTATTTCCTTCTTTGTGCTCATAATTTCTCATTATTTAGTTCTCACTAAAATACCACATGTGAGAACACATGGTATTTGATTTTCTGTTTCTGAATTATGTTGCTGAGGATGATAGCCTTCAGCTTCATCACCTTTCTGCAAAAAGACTTGATCTCATTCATTTTTATGACTTCATAGTAGTCCATGGTGTATATAGATCACATTTTCTTTACCCAAGCTGTTACTAATGGGCATAAAGGTTGATTTCATGTCTTTGCTATTGTGAATGGTGCGGCAATGAACATTCATGTTTGTGTGTCTTTATAGTACAATGATTTATATTCCTCCGCGTGTATACCCAGTAATATGATTGCTGGGTCAAATGGTAGTTCTGCTTTTAGATTTTTGTCGAATTGCCACACTGCTTTCCACAATGGCTGAACTAATTTACACTCCCACCAATAGTGTATAAGTGTTTTATGTTCTTTGCAACCTTGCCAGCAACTGTTACTTTTTGACATTTTAATAATGGCCATTCTTACTTGTGTGAGAAAGGATCTCATTGTGGCTTTGATTTGCATTTCTCTAATGATCAGTGATATTGACCTTTTTTTATGTTTTTTGACTGCATGTATGTCTTCTTTGCAGAAGTGTCTGTTCATGTCATTTTCCCACATTTTAACATTTATTTTTGTTTTCCTTGTAAATTTGTTTAAGTTCCTTATAGATGTTGGATATAAGGCTTTTGTCAGATACATAGTTTGCAAAAATGTTACCCCATTTCACAGACTGTCTGTTTACTTTGTTGATAGCTTCTTTTGCTGTGCAGAATCCCTTAAGTTCAATTAGACCCCACTTTTCAATTTTTGCCTTTGTTGCAATTGCTTTTGATGTTTTATATAAAATCTTTGCCTGTTTCTATGTCCAGCTAATATTTTCTAGGTTGTGTTCCAAGGTTATTATACTTCTGGGTTTTACATTTCAGTCTTTAATATATCTTAAATTTATATTTTGTATATACTGTAAGGAAGGGGTCCAGCTTCAGTCTTCTGCTATGGCTACCCAGTAATTCCAGCAACATTTACTGAACAGGAAGTCTTTTCCTACTTGCTTGTTTTTTTCAACTTTGTGAAAGTTCAGATTGTTGTAAACGTGTAGCCTTATTTCTGGGCTTTCTATTCTGTTCCATTGGTCTATGTGCCTGTTTGTGTACAAGTACCACACTGTTTTGGTTACTGTAGCCCAGTAGTATAGTTCGAAGTTGGGTAACATGATGTCTCCAGATTTGTTCTTTTTGCTTAGGATTGCCTTGGCTATTCAGTCCCTTTGTTGGTTCCATATGTACTTTAAAATAATTTTTTTTTCTGGTCTTGTGAAGAATGTCATTGGTAGTTTGAAAGGAATAGCATTAAATCTGTAAATTGATTTGTTGCTTTGGTCAGTATGGCCATTTTAATAGTATTGATTCTTCTTATCCATGAACATGAGATGCTTTTCCATTTCTTTATGCATTCTCTGATTTCTTTGAGCAGTGTTTTGTAATTCTCATTGTAGAGATCATTCATCTTCCTGGTTAGCTGTATTATAGTATTTTATTCTTTTGTAGCAGTTGCAATTGGGATTGCCTATCTTATTTGGCTCTTATCTTGGCTGTTTTGGGTGTGTAAAAATGCTAGTGATTTTTCTACATTGATTTTGTATTCTGAAACTGCTGAAGTTGTTTATCAGCTGAAGGAGCTTTTGGGCTGACACTATGGGGTTATTTATATATAGAATTATTTTTGTCTGCAAACAGAGATAGACTACCTCTCTTCCTATTTGGGTGTCCTTTATTTCTTTCTCTTGCCTGATTGCTTTGGCTAGGACTTTCAACACTATGTTAAATAGAAGTCGTGAGTGAGACTTCCTTCCATTTTCAAAGGAAATGCTTCCAGCTTTTGCCCATTCAGTAAAATGTTGACTGTGGCTTGTCATAGATGGTTCTTATTATTTTAGGTATGTTCCTTCAATGCCTAGTTTATTCAGAGTTTTTAACATAAAGGTGTGTTGAATTTTATCAAAAGCTTTTCTGTGTCAATTGAGATAATCATGTGGTTTTTGTCTTTAGTTGTGTTTATGTGATGAATCACATTTATTGATTTGCATATGTTCAACCAACCTTGCATCCCAGGGATAAAGCCTACTTGATTATGTTAGATTAGCTTTTTGATGTGCTGCTTGATTCAGTTTGCAAGTACTTTGTTGTGGATTTTTTGCATCAGTGTTCATCAAGAATATCGGCCTGGAGTTTTTTGTTGTTGTTGTTGTGTCTATTCCAGGTTTTGGTATCAGGATGATGCTGGCCTCATATAATGAGTTGAGGAGGAGTCCATCCTTCTCAATTTTTTGCAATAGATTCTGTAAGAATGGTAATAGATCTTCTTTATACATGTGGTAGAATTGAGCTGTGAATCTATCAGGTCCTGGGCTTTTTTTTTTTTTTTTTTCCATTGGTAGAATATTTATTACTGATTCAATTTCAAAGCTCCTTATTGCTCTGTTCAGGAAATCAGTTTCTTCTTGGTTCAGTCTTGGGAGGGTGTATGTGTCCACATATTTATCTATCTTTTCTAGGTTTTCTAGTTTGTATGCATAGAAGTGTTCTTAGTAGTTCCTAAGGTTTATTTTTATTTCTGTGGGGTCAATGGTAACATTCCCTTCATTATTTCTAATTGTGTTTATTTGAATCTTCTCTCATTTTATCTTTATTAGTTTAGCTAGTGGCCTCTCTATTTTGTTTAAAAAAACTGGATTAATTTATCTTTTGAATGGTTTTTCATGTCTCAGTTTCCCTCAGTTCAGCTCTGATTTTGATTATTTTATGTCTTCTGCTAGCTTTAGGGTTGATTTGTTCTTGATTCTCTCATTCTTTCAATTGTGATATTAGGCTGTTAATTTGAGATGTTTCTAACTTTTTGATGTGGGCATTTAGTACTCTGAATTTCCCTGTTAACACAGCCTTAGCTTTGTTACCAGATATCCTGGTATGTTGTATCTTTGTTCTCATTTGTTTCAAAGAATATCTTGCTTTCTGCCTTAATTTCATTATTTACCCAAAAGTCATTCAGGAGCATGTTGTTTAATTTCTATGTAATTGCATGGTTTTGAGTAATTTTCTCAGTTTTGAGCTCTATTTTTTTGTACTGTTGTCCAAGAGTGTTTGGTATGATTTCAGTTCTTTTGCATTTGTTGAGGATTGTTTCACGTCCAATTATGTGGTCAATTTTAGAGTATGTGCCACGTGGTGATGAGAAGAATCTATATTCTGTTGTTTTGGGGTGGAGAGTTATATAGAGGTCTATTAGACCCATTTGGTCTGATGTTGAGTTCAGGTCCTGAACATCTTTGTTAATTTTCTGCCTCAATGATCTGTCTAATACTGTCAAGGGATTGTTGAAGTCTCCCACTATTATTGTGTGGGAGTCTAGGTCTCTTTGTAGGTCTGTAATATCTTGCTTTATGAATTGGGGTGCTTCTGTGTTGGGTGCCTATATATTTAGGATAGTTAGGACTTATTGTTGAATTGCATTCTTTACCATTATATAATGCCCTTCTTTTTCTTTTTTAATCTTTGTTGTTTTAAAGTCAGCTCTGTCTAAAATTAGAATTGCAATCCCTGCTTTTTTCTGTTTTCTATTTGCTTGCTATTTCCCCTATCCCTGATCCCCTTTTTTTTGAACCTTTGGGTGTCATTTAGTGGGAAATGAGTCTCTTGAACATGGCTTACCACTGGGTCTTGCTTATTTATCCATCTTCCACTCTGTGCCTTTTAAGTGTGGCATTTAGCCCATTTACATTCAAGGTTAGTATTGATATGTGTAGATTTTATCCTGTCATTTAGTTGTTAGTTGATTATCATGTTGGTGTTTATGTGGTTGCATTATAGTGACATTGGTTAACATCTGTTAATATCACATTGTGAAATTAAGTGCAGTACCCCTGCTGTAGTTCTCTCTATTCATCCTACTGTCAGAGCAGTTCTGGACAGTTCTCATATCCAGACTGTTTCAAGGAAGAATATGCAGTAGTCTTCACAATCTAAGTATACATGTTATGCATCTCAACATCTCTTTCCTCAAATATTGCATTGGTTCTTTGGTAACATTGGACTTGTGTTTCATATCCAAAAGAAGTGGTAAACAGCTGATGCTAAGATAATTATGAATGAATGACATGAAACTGTATAGTTGATAGAAGGGTAGACTTGCATTCAGGAGACCTGAGTTTAATTCTGGCCTCTGCTGTTTTTAGGTTTTGTAACTTTAAGAATATTATTTAATCATTCAAGCCTCAGTATTCTCTAGAGTATAATGTGCAGACTAAAAAAGAAAAGGAGTGTAAAAGTGTTCTGGACCACACGGTACTACACATATGTTCTCTAAGATTTACTCTTATTTTCATACTTGAGTCTATAAAAAATCGATACATTAAATTTTACATCTTTATTGGGCACATGTATTTTGTTATGTGCTATGAATGTATAATAATGAAATCAGTATATTTGAGGTATCCAGCACTTCATGGATTTATTATTTCTATGTGTTGGGGACAATTCAAGTCTTCTATCTACTTTGAGATATATAGTACATCATTGTTAACTGTAAAAATACTTATTTAAATTCACAAAGACACCCACCCACTTTCAAGGAAGAAGATTTTTTTTTTTAATGAAAGAATCAATCCTCCTCTTCTATATGGGACAAGAATCATATGGTACACATGGAAGCACCTTTTCAGTAATTGTACAATAGATTTAGCATCTGAGAGTAAAATTCTTCTATCTTCAAGTTAGTGATGATTTCCTTTCTGAGGACCAAAATGTCCACAATTTGGAGAGCAGAGTAAAGACCATGGATACTTTGTTATAAGCCTGAGGAATCCCCCATCTTACAGCTGACCTCTTTTAATAGATTATTTATTTTTCTCACTTGATACCACTAGTGCACCTGAGATAGGCAAATAACCATAAATTAGCTTCTAAGCTTATTCCTTCTAAATGTGTTTAGAATTGATTTTAAGGATGTATAAAAAAGTGTGAGGTTAATTTTAATAATTCATCCTGTCACTTAGTGCTGAAGTTGGATCTTGGGTTTCATCAAAGTCACTGACAGTGACAATAATTACTTAATTTAACATTAATCCAAATTGCATAAATAAAATACTGGTGAGCTGATCCATGGGCTTTGGAAGCAGAATATTTAAATTTGTGTAACCTTAAATTATAAAGGATACTTTCTCTAATCTCTGTGGTTAAGATATCACCTTTGTTAGCATTAAATATATTTTATCTTAGTGCCTTGATCTTATTTTTCTCATCAAAATCCTCCCTTATCAACTGTCATTGGGCATCATGAGGGACACATAACAAAGCAAAACAAAATTATTCATTTATTCAAATGCAGGCTGTATATTCTCATCTTAATTCTTTGTGCTTGTAGCTTTCTCCTTCTAGAATAATTGTCCTATTATTCATTTATCTATTCAACACAAATTTATTAAGAATCTACTCTGTGACTGACATTCTAGGTTGAAATTCAATCTATTCTTAAAGGGCCAGTTAAATTGTCACCTCTATTATAAGTCAATCCCATTCTGCATAATTGGAATTAATTTTTTATATCTTATTGGCTAACAGTTTGTTTATGTACTTCTAAGATTATATCTCAGAATACAACAATTATCGCATAATTAATTGCATTCAGTCCTATCTCCTCCTACTTGACTTTGAATGAAGCTTAGAGGCCACACTATATGAATAAACACATTCATAACTCAACTACTCCTTTTTTATTGTACTTTAAGTTCTGGGGTACATGTGCAGATCTTGTAGGACTGTTGCATTTATATACACATGCCATGTGGTGTGCTGTCTCCATCCCCCCGTCACCTACATCAGGCATTTCTCCCAATGTTATCCCTCCCCAATGTCTCCATCCCCTGCTATCCCTCCCCTAGCCCCCCAACCTCCCAACAAACCCCAGTGTGTGATGTTCCCCTCCCTGTGCCCATGTGTTCTCATTGTTCAACACCCAGCTGTGAGTGAGAACATGCAGTGTTCGGGTTTCTGTTCTTGTGCCAGTTTACTGAGAATGATGTTTTCCAGATTCATCTATGTCCCTATAAAGGACATGAACTCATCCTTTTTTATGGCTGCATAGTATTCCATGGTGTATATGTGCCACATTTTCTTTGTAAAGTCTATTGTTGACAGGCATTTGGGTTGGTTCCAGGTCTTTGCTATTTTAAACAGCGCTGCAGTGAACATACGTGTGCATGTGTCTTTATGATAGCACAATTTATAATCCTTTGGGTATATACCCAGTAATGGGATTGCTGGGTCAAATGGAATTTCTATTTATAGATCCATGAGGAATTGCCACACTGTCTTCCACAATGGTTGAACTAATTTACACTCCCAGCGACAGTGTAAAAGCACTCCTATTTCTCCACATCCTCTCCAGCATCTGTTGTCTCCAGATTTTTTAATAATCACCATTCCAACTGGCATGAGATGTCACCTCTATGGCAAAAAGAACAAAGCTGGAGGCATCACGCTACCTGACTTCAAACTGTACTACAAGGCTACAGTAATCAAAACAGCATGGTACTGGTATCAAAACAGAGATATAGACCAATGTAATGGAACAGAGGCCTTGAAGGTAATGCCACACATCTACAACCATCTGATCTTTGACAAACCTGACAAAAAGCAATGGGGAATGGATTTCATGTTTAATAAATGGTGTTGGGAGGACTGGCTAGCCATGTGCAGAAAGCTGAAACTGGACCCCTTCCTGACACCTTACACTAAAATTAACTCCAGTTGGATTAAAGACTTAAACATAAGACCTACCACCATAAAAACTCTAGAAGAAAGCCTAGGCAATACCATTGAGGACATAGGCATAGGCAAGGACTTCATGACTAAAACAACAAAAGCAATGGCAACAAAAGCCAAAATAGACAAATGGGATCTAATTAAACTTAATAGTTTCTGCACAGCAAAAGAAACAATCATCAGAGTGAACTGGCAACCAACAGAACGGGAAAAAAATGTTTGCAATCTACCCATCTGGCAAAGGGCTAATATCAGCTACTCCTTTTCTTTTCTGTTGGGATATAGGCTCCATGTGGATAGACACCTATTGCTCTTGTTCACTTATGTTTTGCCAGACCCTGTCCCAGCCCTAGCATATAGAAGGCATGGAATAATATTGTCTAAAAAAATATATGCTCTCTTGAATTGGTTTCAGCATATACCACTATGGTTCAAGAATAACACAATGCACATTAGAAACCTTCCCCCAATTTCCATACTGAAAAGGTTGGAATCCAGATGGATCAGGAGAGATTTTATTATGATGATAATTATTATTTAATTGACATAATTAAACTTTTTTACTAAATTCTTGGTGACCACATACTGAAAGACATCCTATTTTACAACAATTGGAGATTTCAGCATAAATAGATATTTACATTATTTTTATAATAAACTTTGTACAGATCAGAGATAACTAAATTATTTTTATTATTTAGGAACACAACTTCAGGTTGCCAGTAAACAAGACACTATATATTGTAAAAAGCAAAAATGTGAATAGCCTGGACCCTACCTGATTATTTTGGTAATGTTTTTGTTACCCAAATTGGCTGAGGAAGAAGCAATTCTGTAGAATATTTTCTTAAAAAGTCAAAATTCTATCTGCAAGCACTCCATGTTATGTAGCTCATGCCCTTGGTATATATTAGATATTAAATAAAACTGTGGACTTTAGTTTCATTTGAGATTAACATTAGGCAATTGCAGAAAAGGTACTTTATATTTAGATTATGCTAACTAAACCTCCTACTCCTTGCTTAGATAAGGAGTACTGAGAATAATAACAATCCTATGTCGATGTTGAAGTATCAAGCCAATGATTTTGCAAGATTCAATTTAGCAACACTGACAGAGGCTAGATGATTAAAAATAATATGAAATGCTAGTCTGCAGTCTATATTCTGAAAGCAGAATTCCAATTTTAAAACAGTGCCAGAGACTGAAAAATAGTTTTAAAAATTCTCAAGAACTCATCTGCCCTCTGAAACCAGAATCTATCATTTACATTTTTGGAAAAGTATGAAAATTAGCTCCTAGACCCACTTAATGTTATAAGGACATAAAAAAAAAAATCACGTGGGTAAAAACATCAAGATTCCTCTACTACCAGTAAAATTTTAGGGAAGCTAGATATATAGAATGCTGTTGTCTTAAAAGTCAGAAAATATTATCAAAGCTAATTTCTCAAACGAGGAAGAACTGGGGGCAAAATACTCTCTCAAATATCATGAAACAACCGGAGAGTGGTGATGTCTGGATAAAAAGATCCATCACAGAGTTTGCCATTGTTGTATTTATTGGGCTGCCCTTCACTCCTAATACCTTATCCTTTCAAAGATGGCAGAACTCCAGTTAATATAGTTGGTAACCAGCAAATTATTGTTGGGAATAACCACCAATCACTCCGGAAACTGAGAGAAAAAGTAGGTAGGACAATGGTGAAATCTATCACCAGTGCAGACCTATATAAGGTGGGGGTGGGGCAGTAGAACCCAAAGACCGAATTTCAGGGAAAAGGAATGAAATTGGAGGTGAAAGAAATTCTATGACTAACTTAGGGGATTCGTGTTCTTTTTTTTTTTTTTTTTTTTCATCTGGTGTTAATTTTAATGTAGGTGTCAGGAAGGGGGATTCATGTTCTAATAACATAGTAGGGCTCTTTGATTCAGTGAATACAACAACAATAAAACCCATGTACCATTTTGCAACCTTTGGGAATTTCCAAGCTTAACTTTATCTGAACTGTAATAACCATCACTCGGATTTTATCTAAGGCATAAGCATGAAGTAGGTAAAATTGTGTCAAAGGTAAAAATGGATTATAGGAAACATTGTGCAATGAGGGCAAACTTCCCTTTCCCTGACTTACAAAGGCTTGTCCCTATTCCTTTCCCCAGCCAGAATCTGCTTTCTAGTAGGAATTTTGTTATATTTATTACTCTTGGAGTAAATTTGAATTAATTCATTTTCTTTTTCTGGTGAGGTAGAAAAGCAGAGGGGATGGTGTGCCCAGAGAACTAGATAGTAGAAGAAGTAGGACCCAAGACAATCTCCTGTCTATGACATCACATAGTGCTAAATAAGATCAAGAGCCTAACATGATGCTAGCTGTCATAAATGATCTGAAGAAATATAGTGTCAGAGAGACATGAATATGCATTCCTTCTAAGTTGAAATGCCATTTCTGCATATCTCCTTACTCTCAAACTGACTTTAAGGGGAAACCAAATAGTCTCCACGACTTCCCACAGTATCCCACCTTCCAATACAGAGGGCTAATTCAAGAACTCTTGTCCTTTGAAATAGAAACATGCTCACTTATCCCTGCAACACACCCACTCTTTGAATATATTGTCTTTCTTCTATTAAATGAAACAAACTGTGATGTTCAGTTACAGAAGTTTGTTATTATTGTTGTTGGTTAGTTTTTGATGAGATACTATTTCCTTGCCAGTTTTCTATTTAGAGTGGTTTTATGGGCTTGCAATTCTGGGGAGTAAATGGAGGATACATGAACTAGGAAGTTCAAAAACATTGCTGTCAGGGTTTTTTTCCCCGGAGAGCATGCCAGAAACAGAGAAAGAGGTATGGTCTTTAGCTGCAACTTAAAAATAATATCTGTTTAAAAAATGCAAGGTCAGCCAGTCCCCTTTCTTTTCATCTCCACTGCATGAAAATATTTCTTTGTCTTCTTGGCTTTGCTCCTCAATGCCTATCCCTAGAGGAGATTCAAGCTTGGTCAGACTGTACCCTGGAGTTTTGTGATATAGAGACAGAGAACAGCAGTATAAACAGGGTGAGAGAGGCATGTAATCGAGTGAAAATATTACAATAGGTAGTTAGTCATACATGATCAGGGCAGGTGAGCAACAATCCCCCACACCCCACCATCAGGCATGTGAAGTGACCATCAGGATTGGTCAAGCAGTTGTTATACTGGCTCCCTAAAATAATAATTGGTTGCAGCTGGTGCCAAGGAAAGGCAATCTCTGGTAGAAACACCTGAAAATGATGATCAGCAGCTTCCCAGTAAGATCTCAGGAGTTGGGTGAGTGGGCTCAAGCTTGCAACTAAGAGGCAAAATGGCAAAGTTTAACTGGCATATAACCTTATTCTAAGAACACTGGACTGGTAAGAGAAGAATGCCTCAGGTGAGCATGCATACAACTGCAGGAAACACACTGGGCATATGGCCCTCCCAAGATCTGGCAGTCCACTGCACATGTAGATATCCTACCCCAAGAATCAGGGGAGAAGGGGTGCAACCCTCCAGAAGCATGCTGCTGTATAAGACCCCAAGTCAAAGGTCAAACCATGCACTTGATCTCTCGAGTCACCTGCTTGGCCCTCTTCCAAGTATAATTTACTTCCTTTCATTTCTGCTCTAAAACTTTTATAAAAAACTTTCACTCCTGCTGCAAAACTTGTCTCAGTCTCTCATTCTCTGCCTTAAGCCCCACAGATGACTTCTTTCATCTGAGGAGCAAGAATTCAGGTTGCTGCTTAACTGTACAGATTCACCGCTAGTAAAAAAAGGGTAAGGGAGAATAAAAAGCTGAAGATCAAAAAGAGAAGGATAGAGAAAAACAGCCAATAGTGGCAAATGAGAGCATAAAATGTAAACAACTCGAAAAGAAAGAACAAGAAAGATGTGTTAGAAGGCCTGTAGTTATTAATGGAAAGCCTATTACTCTTTCATAGAAATGTAAATTAATGATTGAGATTGCATTTTAAGAATAAATTTGCTGTAAAGAATGTGCTTTAATTTAATACAACTTTGTACATGGGCATTTAGTGAATACCACCCAGATACCACTTTCAGAATGGAAGCACTCATTTACCCAATTAATGGGAGTACTGGTTATTGAGAAGTGAAAATTGCTCATGGCCAAAAGAAGCTGCCTGGCCCAAAATTATGCCCATTCCATGAGGTTATCTCATGCCAGTGACTGGTCAATCAATATGAGGTGGAGGAATGTGCCTGGCCCCCTGCCCTCAGTGTACAACTATCCAGAGTTTCCTGTGGAATTGGCTGGCATTTGTTGAAACTGCACTACAGTTCAACTTCTCTTCTGCCCAGGACTGCTTTGCTTAGCCCTTTACAGATGCGGATACCAAGGTCAATACCAATCAACCTCCTGAATGCAGATTATCCTCTCAAAGTTTGTTTCCAGGAAGCTGACTCATACACAGATTATAAGGTGAATTAGGTTGGATAAATAGCATTCATGGATTCATTCATCCAGCATTTATGAGTTTCTGTTACATGCTAGTCACTGAGCTATGTACTGGAAACCCAGCATTGAGTAATAGTCAAAATATTCACAGCCTAGAAAGGAGGCCAAGCCTGTAAAATCTAATTGCCCTGTGGTTGATACTATTAGGTAGACATGTAATAGTTATGAAGAGACCACAAAGGAGTAAATGATGTTGGTGGGCCTTAAATTGCTTCATAGAGCAGTTGGTGTTTGAGCTTCTGAGCAGGTATTTGATAATGGTATAAGAGAAAAAGAAAATATCAGGCAGAGGGAAGCAAATGAGGAAAAACATGGAGACTTCAGAGTATCTGAGTCCTTCAGTGAATTACTAGTAGTTTTATGTGGTTGAAATGTTGAGTGGGTGATAGGAATAAGGTTAGTAAGGCAGAGGAAGCCTCTGTGATTTTTTTCATATACTACGCTAATGTTTGAACATTACCAAAATGTATTAGGAACACATTATAGAATTTATGGAGGGGAGTGATAAAGGTATATTTTACGTTTTGTTACATTTTTTAGTTGAAATTCTGACCATGCAAGTGACATTTGTTGGTGCAGTGCCTTAGCTGTGATCTCCAAATACATACGTGGCCAGACTGTATCCTTTGAATTGTGCAAGACTGTTCCTAACAAAGTAGATCCTAGACTACACACACGTCTAACTGAACTAGAATCCCTGAAAATTAGGGCCAAGAATTTGAATTTTTCATGAATATTTCTATCCAGTCATGCTTACGTTTGTGACTGTGGATCTATCAAGGAGCTATACCCATTGAAGCCTTAGGGTGGAAACGAGCAGTACGAAATGGCAGCAGTAATCCCCCAGCTGATCATAGCTTTCAAAAACGTGGTGACAGAGGCATTTAGTACTTCTGGATCAGGAGTCTCTAGGTCTCTGGAATTCGGGCCTTAGCATAGTTGGTGATAAGACAGAGACTGAGAAAATCTTTCTGCTACAACAATCCCGTGATTAGATTGGGCATTTTTCTCGATGGGATGTTTGTTGCTGTGCTATTCCTGATTGTCTAACATTCAACCTTAGTTCTCTGAACCTCCTGGAAACTTCATGAGCTACCTTTTTAATTTCACTTGCAATGGTTAGAATGAATTTTATCTACAATTAAGAAATCTTAATAAATACATAACTACATACATTTGTGATTGAAATTCTTAGGAAAAAAGCACTCTGTTAGTATTAACTGGAATTATGACTAAAAAGTAATAATTTGTAATTAAAGTCTTGCTGAAAGATTCTGGAGAATTTTGTGATTTAAACTCCTTTTGATTGAAAATAACTGCTATAGATATCATGGGTTTGCAAGTGATTTTTCAGTTATGCTTTCTAGCACTTTTTTGCTTTATTAATAAATACATGGCCGGGCACAGTGGCTCATGCCTGTAATCCGAGCACTTTGGGAGGCCGAGGTGGGTGGATCACCTGAGGTCAGGAGTTCAAGACCAGCCTGGCCAACATGGTGAAACCCCGTCTCTATTTTTAAATTAAATAAATAAATAAATAAATATATTAAGTATCTAGTGTCAACCCTCTAAAGCAGTTGTTATTTTACAGATAAAGATTTTACAACTGAATGAGTTTAAATTAATTATTTAAAATTACATATCTGCCAATGGGAAGTTGGGGTTTAAATATTAATCTTTTGACACTAAAATGCAAAGGCTGTCTAAGTCATTCTTAGGTCCCATTGGCGTTTATTGCAATTGAGCCAGTGATCCTTGATATTCAGTTTTGCTCAACAATTTTCAGCTCTTGTTATGTGTAAGACAATATGCCAAATACCATGTCATGTAAGGATACTTCAGATGAAAGCTTCAACCTTAAGACCCGTGATATATTTAGGCTAGCACTTGTGTTCCCAGTTATTCAGAACTCAAGAAAGAATGGGCTACGCTTTATGGGTATCAGAGGAGGAAGAAGTTTATTCCAACTAGAGCACCAGGTAGATCTCATTGAAGAGGTGGAATTTGAATTGAGCCTTGAAGAGTTGTTCAGCAGAAATCATGCTCCCCAGGGCTCCTTGCTCAGAAGGCATGCCCTCTTTGTTTAATGCTCTGCTGTCTTAAATTCTTGACAATTTTAATGAGAGCCCCTGGATATTTATTTTGTACTGGGTGCCACAAATTATGTAGCTGGTCCTGAGTAGAAATTTCATGGGCAGATGTATTGAAAGTAAAGATAGTGTATACTTTTTAATTTTATTTTAAATATTTTAACTTTTATTTTAGGTTCAGGAGCATATGTGCTGATTGGTTATATAGGTAAACTCATGACTTGGGGGCTTGGTGTGCAAGTTATTTCATCACCCAGGTACTAAATATAGTATCCTGTAGTTTTTTGTTTTTTTTTTTGGTAGCTCTCCTTCTTCCCATCCTTCACTCTCAAGTAGGCCCTAGTGTCTGTTGTTCCCCTTTTTCTATCCATGTGTTCTCATTATTTAGGTCCCACTTATATGTGAGAACATGCAATATTTAGTTTTCTGTTCCTGAGTTAGTTTGCTAAGGATAATGGCCTCCAATTCCATCTGTGTTCCTGCAAAGGACATGATCTTGTTCTTTTTATGGCTGTGTAGTATTTCATGGTACATAAGGACCACACTTTCTTTATCCAGTCTACTGTTGATGGGCATTTAGGTTGATTCCATGTCTTTGCTATTGTGAATAATGCTGCAATGGACATATGTGTGCACATGTCTTTATGGTAGAATGATATGTATTCTTTTAGGTGTATACACAGTAGTGGGGTTGCTGGGCTGAATGATAATTCTGTTTTTAGTTCTTTGAGGAATTGCCATAG
>NW_022436971.1:11355241-11538615 GCF_009761245.1 Sapajus apella
TCATTTATTTATATATTTTAAGCTTCTCTTGAATTTAATCTGCAAGCTCTTAAGTTTATTGAGATTTTTATTTTATTATCATGAAACTGTACATAATATTCTCTTATTTAAACAAAGCTATTTGCGTCTGAGTTATATCTGCCTCTCTTTCTTAATGCTGATTATCAGCACTTCTTTATAATTGTTGAGGCTCATAGGTAGCCATTATTTTTGAATGATCTTTTTGATAGAACTGTCTCTGGTTTAACCATGTTTAATCTACATGTTTTATCTTATAATAGCTTAATTTTTTCTCATTATTATTGATCTCTTCATCCTGCTTTCTTTTGATTTACTTTTATTTAAAAGTCGGTTACCATTTTAGTTGCCTATTTTTCTGTTCAGATGTATCAAAGACTTCCCCCTTTATTTTCACAATTCAGAAAATTCCCTTAGACATGCGTAGACGAGGATCTCTTTGAATGTGAAGACAAGTTTTTCTTCAGCTCAGACCATTTGTCTTCTTTTATTCTTGTAGTAATTATTTTGAGCACATCTTCTCCACTCTCTTCTTTTTATAAAATATGTATTTTTTATTTCAGTAGGTTTTTGGGGAACAGGTGGTGTTTGTTTACATGAATAAGTTCTTTAGCTGTGATTTTTGAGATTTTGGTACATCCATCACCTGAGCAGTGTACACTGTATCCAATATGCAGTCTTTTATTACTCGCCACCCCCCACCTTTTCTCCTAAGGCCCTGAAGTCCAATGTATCATTCCTATATCTTTCCATCCCCATAGGTTAGTTCCCACATATAAGCAAGAACATACAATGTTTGGCTTTCCAATGCTGAGTTACTTCACTTAGAATAATAGTCTCCAATTCTATCTAGGTTGCTGCAATGCTATTATTTTGTTCCTTTTTATAGTTGAGTAGTATTCCATGATGTATATATGCCACATTTTCCTAGTCAGCTGTTGATTGATGGACCTTTGGGCTGCTTCCATATTTTTGCAATTGCAAATTGTGCTGCTATAAACATGTATGTGCAAATATCTTTTTCATATAATCACTTCTTTTCTTCTGGGTAGATACCTAGTAGTAGAATTGCTGGTTCAAATGGTAGATCTACTTTTAGTTCTTTAAATATCTCCACACATTTTTCCATAGTGGTTTTACTAGTTTACATTCTTACTAACAGTGTAAAAGCGTTTCCTTTTCACTTCATCCATGCCAACATCTACTATTTTTTGATTTTTTGATTATGACCATTCTTGAAGGAGTGAGGTGGTATCCCATTGTGGTTTTTATCTGCATTTCCCTGATAATTAGTTATATCGAGCATTGTTCCATATGTTTGTTGGCAATTTTTATATCCTCTTTTGAGAATTGTCTATTCATGTCCTTGGCCCATTTTTTTTTTTATGAGAATTTTTTTTTTTTTACTTCCTGATGTAGATTTTGGATATTAGTCCTTTGTCAGATGTATTGACTTGAAGATTTTCTCCCAGTCTGTGGATTGCCTGTTAATTCTGCTGATTATTTCTTTTGCTGTGCAGAAGCTTTTTAGTTGATTAAGTCCTATCTATTCATCTTTGTATTTGTTGCATTGGCTTTTGGTTTCTTGGTCATGATGTCTTAATGACCAGAAAAATGTCTGTGAGGGTTTTTCAGATGTTATCTTCTAGAATCTTTATGGTTTCAGGTCTTATATTTAAGTCTTTTATTCATCTTGAGTTGATTTTTATATAGGGTGAGAGATAAGGATACAGTTTTATTCTCCTTGATTTGGCTTGCAAATTATCCCAGCACTATTTGTTGAGGAGGGTATTCTTCTCCCACTTTATGTTTTTGTTTCCTTTGTCAAAGATCAGTTGGTTGTAAGTGTTTGGCTTTATTTCTGGGTTCTCTATTTTGTTTCATTGGTCTATGTGCCTATTTTTACACCAGTACCATGCTGTTTTGGTGACTATTGCCTTATAGTATACTTTGAAGTTGGGTAATGTTATGCATTCAGATTTGTTCATTTTCCTTATTTTTGCTTTGGCTATGAGAGCTCTTTTTTGGTTCCATATGATTTTTAAAATTTTTCTGTTCTAGTTCTGAAGAATGATAGTGGTATTTTGATGGGTATTGCATTGAATATATAGACTGCTTTTGGCAGTATGGTTATGTTCACAATATTTATTCTACCCATCATGAGCATTGGATGTGTTTCCATTTGCTTGTTTCATCTATGATTTCTTTCAGTAGTGTTTTGTAATTTTCCTTATAGGGGTTCTTTCACCTCCTTGGTTAGGTATATCCCTAAGTATTTTAATTTTTTGTGGCTATTGTGAAAGGGATTGTGTTCTTGATTTGATTTTCAGCTTGGTCACTGTTGGTGTATAGCACAGCCACTGAATTGTGTACATTAATTATGTATCCTCAAAGTTTGCTGAATTCATTTAGCAGTTCTAGGAGCTTTTTGGATGAGTCTTTAAGGTTTTCTAAGTATAAAATCATATCATTAGCAAACAGCAACAATTTGATTTCCTCTTTACGAGTGTGCATTGCCCTTATTTCTCTTGTCTGATTGTTCTGGCTAGGAGTCTCAGTACTGTGTTGAATAGAAGTGGTGAGAGTGGGCATCCTTTTATTGTTACAGTTCTTGGGGGAATGCTTTCAAATTTTCCCCATTCAGTATAATGTTGCCTGTGGGTTTGTCTTAGAAAGCTTTAATTACTCTAAGATATGTCCCTTCTATGCCAGTTTTGCTGAGGGTTTTAATCATAAATGATGCTGGATATTGTCAAATGCTTTTTCTGCATCTATTGAGGTGATCATGTTATTTTTGTTTTTAATCGTGTTTATGTGGTGTATCACATTTATTGACTTATGTATGATAAGCCATCCTGCATTACTGCTATAAAACTCACTTGATCACGATGGGTTATCTTTTTGATATGTTGTTGGATTTGGTTTGCTAGTACTTTGTTGAGGATTTTTACATCTGTGTTCACCAGTGATATTGCTATGTAGTTTTCTTTTCTTGTTATGTCCTTCCCTGGTTTTGGAATTAGGGTGATGTTGGCTTCATAGAATGTTGGCGGATCCCCTCTTTCTTTATCTTTTGGAATAATGTCAGTAGGATTGGTACCAATTCTTACCTGAGTGATAGAATTCACCTGTTAATCCATCTGGTCCTGGACTTTTTTGTTGTTGTTATTGGCAATTTATTACTATTTCTGTTGCACTGCTTGCTATTGGTCTGTTCAAAGGTTCTAATTCTTTCTGGTTTAATCTATAAGTGTTGCATATTTCCAGAAATTTACCCTTCTCATCTAGGTTCTCAGGTTTATATGTATAAAGGTGTTCATAGTAGCCTTGAATAAACTTTTCTATTTCTGTTGTGTCAGTTGTAATGTCTCTCATTTCTCATTGCACTTATTTGGATCTTCTCTCTTCTTTTCTTGATTAATCTCACCTAATAGTCTGTCAGTTTTATTTATCTTTTCAAAGAATCAGCTGTTTTTTTTATTCTTTGTGTTTTGGTTGTAGTTGTTGTTTCGATTTTATTTAATCCTGCTCTGATATTCCTTATTTCCTTTCTTCTGCTGGGTTTGGGTTTGGATGGTTCTTGTTTCTCCAGTTCCATCTCAGCACCCCTTTTGCTGTCTCCAAGAGGTTTTGATAGGTTGTGTCACTATTATTGTTCAGTTCAAAAATTTTTAAATTTCTGTCTTATTTTCATTGTTTATTCAGGAGCAGATTATTTAATTTCCATGTGTTTGGATCAATTTCAGGATTCCTTTTGGAGTTGATTTTCATTTTAATCCACTGTGGTCTGAGAAAGTAGTTGATGTGATTTCAATTTTCTTAAATTTACTGAGACTTGTTTTGTGACCTATCATATGGTCTATCTTAGAGAATGTTCCATGTATTGATGAATAGAATGTATATTCTGAAGTTGTTGGGTAGAAGGTTCTGCAAATATCTGTTAAGTCCATTTGTTGTAGGGTATAGTTTCAGTCCATTGTTTCTTTGTTGACTTTCTGTCTTGATGACCTGTCCAGAGCTGTCAGTGGAGTATTAAAGTTCCCCACTATTATTGTGTTGCCATATACCTCATATCTTAGGTCTAGCAGTAATTGTTTTATCAATTTGGGAGCTCCAGTGTTAGGTGCACATATTTAGAACTGTGATATTTTCCTGTTAGACTAGCCTTTTTATCATTTATAATGTCCCTCTTTGTCTTTTTTAACTACTGTTGCTTTAAAGTTTGTTTTGTCTAATTTAAGAATAGCTACTCCTGCTTGCTTTTGGTGTCCATTTGCATGAAATATCTTTCTCCACTCCTTTACCTTAAGTTTATGTGAGTCATTATGTGTTAGGTTCATCCCCTGAAAACAGCAAACACTTGGCTGGTGAATTCTTATTCATTCTGTCAATCTATATCTTTTAAGAGGAGCATTTAGGTCATTTACATTCAATGTTAGTATTGAGATGTGAGGTATTAGTCTATTCATTGAGCTATTTGTTTCCTGAATATTTTGGTTTTTTTATCATTGTGTTATTGTTACATATAAGTCCTGTAATATTTATGCTTTAAGGAGGTTCTACTTTGATGTATTTTGAGGATTCGCTTCAAGATTTAGGTCTCCTTTTAGCAGTTCTTGTAGTGTTGGCTTTATGGTTGTGAATTCTCTCACCATTTGTTTGTCTGGAAAAGACTGTATCTTTCCTTCATTTATGAAGCTTAGTTTCACTGGATATAAAATTCTTGGCTGATAATTGTTTTGTTTAGGTAAGCTAAAAATTAAACCCCAATCTCTTCTAGCTGTAGGGTTTCTGCTGAGAAATCTGCTGTTAACCTGATAGATTTTCCTTTATAGGTTACCTGATGCTTTTGCCTCACAGCACTTAAGATTTCTTTACTTCATCTTGACTTTAGATAACCTGATGACTGTATACCTAAAGGCTGGTCTCCCACTCCCAATATGCCTCTACAATGGGAGTCAGCCTATTTCCAGGAAGCTGGTGACCAGGGCTGAGAACTTGAAGTAGACCACAAGCCTCCCTGTTGAGAAAGCAAGACAATTCACAGCTTTTTGTTGTCTCAGGGAGCCTGTAGCAGTAATCCAGTTTCTTCAAATGGTAGTGGATTCTCTCAGCCTTCCTGATATGTTCCTGAGGTAGTTCCTGGAGCAAAAGTACGCCATGAATCTCTACATGCTGCTCTGTCTTTCTGAGCTGAGGCTGCAAGCTAGTTTTGCCTCCTATTCACCATCTTAATCCAAGAATACCATCATCCTCTTCTTACAGTGTCCTATTATGTTGATAATGACTTCCCTAAATTTATCAACTGGCCAAGCATTGTGGCTCAGGCCCGTAATTTCAGCACTTTGCAAGGTTGAAACAGGAGGATTGCTTGTGCTTGGGAGTTTGAGGCAAGTCTGGGCAACATGGCAAGACTCCATCTATACAAAAAATGAAAATAAAAATAACTGGGCCTGTGGACTCAGCTACTTGGGAGGCTGAGGTGGGAGGATCACCTGAACCTGAGAGATTGAGGCTGCAGTGAGCTGTGATTGTACCACTGCATTCTAGTCTGGGTGACAGGGTGAAACTGTCTCAAAAAAATAAATAAATGAATAAATAAGTAAGTGTATCAACCATGTCTCATCTTCTCTCATAGTTTCCTTCTCTTATCTTGTTGTGACATCTTGGGAGTTTGCTTTGGTTTTCTTAATGCCAATGTACATTTTGGTATGTATTGGGAGTTTTTTGATTTTGCAAACAAACTCTGTTATTTTCAAGACTCCCATTGTTCTGGGTTTTTCCTCCTTTTCAAACCTGCCAAGCTATTATTTTAATTAATCTAATATCTGCTTGAATTTTGTTAGTGTCTGGCATTTTAATATTTTATATTTTAAGCTTACCTTTCCTTTTTGTCTTTTGAGTGGTTGTTTCTTTCTCTATCTCTTGAATATTGTGTTACTGTTGTAATTGGTTCATATTTATAAATATCTGGAAAGACCAGCTCCAATGACAATATGCACTTTATCTGCTGTAGTAAAGATACTCTGTTGTTTTCTTCTGGCCAGAGTCTCCTCTAAGAGTTGGAGTGATTACAGAATTGGGGGTAACCACATGCCTCTTTTCCTTATATGCTGTCTATAGCAAATAAGGACTTATGACAATCTAACCATACTTAACGTAGGAGACTGGTAGAGAATCTGCTTTTTAAAGTGCTTGATGACTTCTCCATTGGGGGCTGTATCTTGTTGAAGCTTCAACAGAGAGTGGAATACAAGGGAGGAGCTAACTAGGAATAAAAATACAGGAGATTTCCCTTTTCTTCTAGTGGCAGCTCTGAGTCGGCTGGGGTACTGCCCCTTCTCCTTTATTTTGACTGTTCTTGATGTCTTCATATTCTTGTTCTGTACCCTAAATTTACATTAAACGTACAATCTGTTTTCAATGTATTTTAATTGCTGGAGAATTATTCAGTCTGCAAAATTAAATTGGCAAGAGAATGACAAAAAACTATACTTCCTTTAGAGCTGTGAACTCCATCAAATTCCTAATTGCATGTGGCAAAAAAACAAGGTAGATGGAGAAAGGAAAATTAACATTGATATTTTGTGTGACTGGGAAAAATTTTTCTCTCTCTCTCTTTTTTTTTTTTTTTTTTTAGTAGATATTAGGTTTAGGACAGTTTAGGAATTACTGAAAACTGTAGTTTCCCCAATTATTAACAGCTTATATTTATATGGTACATTTGTTGCAATTAATTAACCCATATTGATTTATTGCTGCTAACTAAGGTCCATACTTTATTTAGATTACCTTAGTTTTAAGTTGATGTTCTTTTTTTGTTCCAGGATCTCATCTAAGATACCATCATTGCATTTATTCCTGTATCCTTAGGTCTCTCTTGGCTGTGGCAGTTTCTCACATTTCCCTTGGTTTTAATGACCTTGATAGTTTGAAGCAATATTTGGTAGAATACCACACAACTGGAATGTGCCTATTTTTCTTTCTCATGCTTTGACTGGAGTTATGGATTTTGGGGAGAAAGAAAAAAGGAGGTAAATATTTTTATCTCATAATATCAAGGGTACATGCTAATTTTTTTTTTTTTTCTTTTTTAAGAGACAGGGTCTTTCTCTGTTACACGGGCTAGAGTGTGGTGGAATGCTCATAGTTCACTGCAGCCTCAACCTTCCAGGCTCAAGTAATCTTCTTGCTTCAGCCTCCCAGGTATCTAGGAATACACTGCCATGCCCAGCTAATTTTAAATTTTGTTGGAGAGACAGGTCTTGCTATGTTTTCCAGTCTGGTCTTAAACTCCTGGCCTCAAGCTATCCTCCCACCTTTGCCTCCCAAAGTTGTGGGGTTACAGGCACGACTACCTCACTAGACCCATACTATTATTGTTAATGATAACCTTGATCACTTGGCTGAAATAGCCTTTTTCAGGTGTCTCCGCTGTAATTTTTTTTTCATTCATTTCCCCTTTTCATGCTAAATTCATTGGCAAGAACTAACTACACTCAATCCACACTTAAGGATTGGGCAGAATATTTACAGAAATTACATGGAATTTTTCTAAGTGCGAGATGTGTCTCTTTCTGTCCATTCATCAATTTATTCAATATTTTATTTATATTAGTACTAACTTACATATATTTATTTTATATTTTGTGTGATAATACAATACGGCTTTATTTTGTTGCTTGAACTGTTCCAACTTTGGTGCTTGGGAGTTCATTCAGTTGACTCCTGTGTCCTTTTGATTTGCTACCATCAATATGGGTTTTCCTTTCTTTCCTCCCTCTCTCCTTCCCCCCTCGCTCTTTCTCTCTCCCTCCCCCAGCCCTTTCCTCCTTTATTGCTTACTTTCTGGCACGTATCCCAAGCTTATTGTGTATGGTTTCCATCCCAATCTTAGAATCAACCATTTTTCCATGGAGTCCTGGTTCCTTTTTTTTTTTTTTTTTTGAAGAAAGTGTTAGAAACCAAGATTTGGGTGATGGGCATGCTCTTTGCTCTCAGGCTGTCAAGGTATTGTTTCTAATTTCTCTCATATGATAGAAAAAAATCTTTCTTTTTATATTGTAGGGGCAGAAAGAAGGTGATCCCTTTCTCTGTAACACCCCTATAAAACAAGATAGGTTAGCAAGAGAAAAGCATAACAAGTTTATTACATACACGCCTATGCACAGGAGTCACACATAAAATAAAAACTCAAAGAAAAGGCCAGATGTTTGATGTTTATATACCGTCTCCAATAGGGAGAAGGGATTAAGGGAAATATGCTCAATTCTTTCGAAGGATAAATAATTACTAGGAAGAATAAATGGACCCCAAAAGATAAAAATTAACTTGTAAATAATTCTCTTTAAAACTGGAATGAGACTGAGAAGAATACATCATCTTGTGGAAAAGTCCATCCATGTGTAATTGCATTCCTCAATCTTTTTTGTGTGTTTGCATTCCTCGGTCTTTTTTGCTATTAGTAATGTGGTTTCTGGGAGGGGATGGAAGGCAATTGTGTTCTGTTTGGGAGTCCAGTTTCTAGGTAATTAAGGGAACCGCAGAGAACAGCTTCATACCATGCTTTGGAAGAGACAAAGGGTTGAGAGAGTTGAGGGATAGGATCAGAGAGACCTTGAGGCTCTCTTCATTTGCTCCTTTAGTTCTTTGTGTCAAAGCACCATATATTCGGGCATGATTTTCTAACCTTAACAATGTGTAAATAACGTATGTGGTTAAAGGTTGAGAAAGCAATCTAATTCTGGGATTGTGAACATTTGTGTAGCCTGGTCTGCTTTCTGTACAAGGCTGACATGCCAAATTATTGCTTAGTGTTTAGTTTTGACTTTATTTATAAACCACATGATATACAGTTTTGTTATTTTATTCCAGAATCTTTCCAAAGCATAGAAATAGCCCAAAATGTGAAAATCATCCTTACTCAGGATATCTCATGTAAGTACATTGGGATTCTTCACACACTTTTATCCATTAATTCTTGCTCAATATTGGCTTCCTTTACATTATTCTGAGCTTTCATTTGCTATAAGACTTCAAATTTAACAACCTCAAATACTGGTATGTTTGATACTTGAATATTTCTTCTTCACTTATAACTTTGTACCTACCATTTGACTCTTGGATTAAACCTATTGCTGCGATTAACCTCATTGCTTTACTCTTCCTCACTAGTTTTTTTGAGCTCTTATTTCCCTTTGCCACTGTGGCTTTGCCCTCTTAAAGAGGTTATTCCAGCAAGTATGGGCCAGTTTTATGAACCTGACTTAGCAACATGCAGGGCTTTGGTTAAGTTAGCCTATTTTGCAGTGGAGATACGTTTGGAACGACTAATCTTAACTTTATTTCAAATTAGAATGAGCCTCTCCTTAGAGAGCTTATCATAAAGTTCTGACAAATAGCAGAGTCTTTTTCAACTGTTTAGATCTCTGTCCAAACCATAATTATAAAACATTAAAAATGTGGACTTACAAACTGAGAGCCTGGAGCAGAAGAATGTGTCAACTTATGCCTCCAATTGGCAGACAAGATGGACTCCCTGTGGCTCAAATGTTAAAGCAGAACCAGGAGGCCATGGCAGGGTGAGAGGGCAGTCACATTGTGATGTGTCCTTAGATAAAGTGTTGCAGAACCTGTTTTTCTGCAACCGAGTCAAAGAACAGTTCCTAAAATGAACTGCAGCTGGAAATTTCCAGCTGACCGCTAACAAATCACCTGGAATCAACTGACTGGCCACCTGGAACCAGCCAATTAAGGGAGACTGATGAGTTGGGGCTTAAAGGTCATCTGGTCCAGCCTCTGTTCCTCATTCCCCTGACTGACTCCCCTCCCCTGCTCTGCCCTGCAGTCTTTGCCTTCATAATCTCTGGCATCCCAGACCCTCTTTGAAGTGCACTTTCATCTCCCCAATCTGCAGATTGCTTTTAGAAAATAAAGTTCTAGGGTGACTTTAGTTAGTAACTTAATTGTATATTTTAAAATAAGTTAAAGAATGTAATTGGATTGTTTGTAACTCAAAAGATAAATGCTTGAGAAAGCTACTCAATTCTCCACAATGGGCTTACTTCACCTTGCATGCTGCTATCAAAGCATCTTGAGTACCCTGTAAATATATGCACCTACTATGTACCCACAAACATTTAAAATAATAATAATAAAAAGAAAATAACAAAGTTATTTGCTTCTGCATATCTCATTGGTCTTTTGTTAACACAATTTTTCCCTTTGGTATTTATAAAACTTGAACAGAGCATCGGAATAATCTTTTACTTGTATTTACAAATTTAATTTGTTGCTTTTGAAATCTCTGAGCATTTTCCAACATTAAATTTTAGTTTTAAACTATCTCTTGGCAATGTTTTGCTATCTACATGAAAGCCCTTTCTAAAATGCAAATGTGTACACCCACGTTCTTACAGGAGAAACTTCCTGTCACCTCAGAGATCTAGTCCTACGCACTTCTTCAGTGATATCTCCTAATCCTTTTCCAATTACAGTTTTTCCTGGATATGTTTTCACCTTCTTGCAATGAATATACCAGGTATCCTCACATTTGTGTCTGTGGCATGCCATCTTGCTGTGCTTTATTGAAGTGCTTTGAACTCAGGCTATGTTCAAATACTAATCATTCTGTTTATTAAATGCATCACTTTAGACAATGCTGGTATGTTTTTATTTTTTGCCAACTCTAAAATGGGGGCCAAAAATATTGAACCTATTGTGTTATTAAATTTTAATGAGATCACATTACATTGAACGTTCATTATTTATCTTGACACATATGGATTGTGTAAATATGTTCAATTTTTCTTCATCTGAGTAACTTCTGTTCATCATTCAGGAATTAGTTGAGGCCACCCTCTTCCCAAAACAAACTTTCATTCCTTATACCTCTCCTGCCCAGCCAAGGTTATTATAATTATCAGTTTTGGCTAGATAAACTGTATTTTAGCTATCTTAAAATCCTCAGGGAATGTCCTTTTCCCTGATTGTGTTTGTCATTGAAATATTTGCTGAAATAATAAACATTAACTGTATTGGCTGGCCAATAGAATTAATTAAAATAAGTTTACATATTTTGACTTAAGATCATATCCAAATCTAAATAAATATGAGCACAAGTCAAATATCCTAATCTAAGCTCTCTCTCTTCCACATGTTTGTCTTAATCAGGTTTTCTTTCCCAGACAAGTTTAGAATGAATGAGAGGTTTCCTGTTTCATCCAAGGCATTATATACATGATGGCATAATGCCTTAGAGACCATTTCAGAGAGATTTCTCTTCAAATTTAAATTATTACCACTTTAGTATTTTCTCCTTATGTTTGAGAACAATTCAATTAAAATACCTGCATAATGGATGTGGAATTCCTTGGATTCTAATCAACATTTTCTTTCTGGAACCTCATTCTCAATTTCTGTGTTTTAGAAAGCAACCAAACAATGCCTCCACTAAAAACCTTCAACTTCGCAGGAAGTGGTAGGCCTGATCTCTGGCTAATTTCACCTGTGTGTCACAGCCAATCCTATGCATGTCAGAAACACCTCAACATCAGCCTCAGTTGACTGACCCAAATTGAATCTCACTATTCACACTATAACTTTAGCTGATGTACTGGTAAAAAACCGAAACAGTTTCACTTTTTTTTTTCTGGATTAGCTATTGGTTAATAACCACCTAATTGTCACATCAGCTGTAAACAGAACACTACATTAAACATGCTTATACAAGACCTGAAACTCAACCTCTGGCTTGATAATAAATGGTTCAATCTCACATCCTACGTCAGGCATTTATTAGTTGTTTGACTCTATAAGTCATGTAATTTGTCTTGGTTAGTCTAACCTAGCAGTTAGACTCAAAGTGTGGTTTTGAGACTCCCGAGAGTCTCTCTTCAGTTTCTTTCAGAGGATCTGCAAGCAAAGTAAAAACTGTAACCCTGACATTACTTGCCAGTTCTATTCTATCTCTCATAAGTGTGCAGTGGAATTTCCCAGAGACTACGTGACATAATACTACACAAACTTGAACACAACAGCAGATGTAGGAATTCTTCAGGTTCTTTTAAGCCAAGTAGTAGAGAGATTTACAAAAATGTAAACTAATGGCCATCTTCTCAATCGTATTTGCTTGTAAAACAGTAATCTTTATAAAATACATTAACATAAAATGGGTTTATGGTTATTTTAAATGAAAATAATTTACTGTTTGTAATACAGTAGTTGCTAATAGAGACACGCCATATAAAGAAATCTCTTAGGGGTCTTCTGTAATTTTTAAGACTATATGGGGATTCTGATCTTTCACAAATCTTGAATACAATAGTTATATCTGGGGTTATCGTGAATATTATATAATATAAGCACCCACAGAGTGCTTTGTGAACTATAATACACATTACAATAACAGATAATATTATTCTTATTAACATTCACTTTGGAAGGGTCAAAGATTTTAAATCCCAGTAGAAACAATTCAAATTACCCTTCAGGTTTCCTTCTGCCTCTGGACAATCTTTCATCTGTGAGTGACAGCTAGAGAAGTAATACTCAGTAATCATAGTCATGTGTAAATGAGGAGTATTCACCGTTGCTTACAGATTGAACAGTCTCTTATTTCAAGCTACTAGAAGCAGAATGTGTTGTCCTGATAGGAGTTTTAGATATTAATCTAGTTTTTGTTTTCCAGTCAAAAGATTTTTTTTTTTTAATTAAGGGCCAATTATTTGTCTAGGCACTAGAAATACAAAATGAAAAGTATTGCACCTTTCCATAAACACCATCTGGTATAATAAAGAAGGGATGCATATTAGTGGGTTATCTTAATGCTATATGATGAATACATCAATGAGAGTTAAAGCAGAAGTACAGTGGGAACACAGAGACTGGCCTATAATTCTGTACGAGGAGTATTAGGGAAGGCTTCCTGGATGAGTTATTATCTCAGGCTGGAGTGATTAGTTGGAATTATCCAGACGAGGATGTGAAAGGAAGAGAAGGAGAATGTAATATAGTTGGGGAAGTGCACAGGACATTACAAGGCACTGATTGCACAATAGATTTGTGAGCAAGAATAAGATATTTGGAATGACTGAAGCATAAAGTGGGAGGCAGTCAGTGGGTAGAAAACAGACTAAATCTAGGGTAGAAAGTGAAAGTCTCTATAGGAACCTGAATTCAGTCCTATATTGGGTTTCATGAAAGGGTTTAATTAGAGGAGTAGAACGGTCACATTTATAATTTAGAAAGTTTAACATATCCTTAAATGTTCTACCAAAGTGTCTTGCTTCACGGCATAAACACTGAAGTCACTGATAGAATTGGCGTTAGCGTTACTAGGTACAGTTAAAGATCACATCTCATTTCCCAGTTGTATCAACTAGGTTCTCAAACCATAAGAATGAACAAACAAAGAAACACAGCATTTAACTGCCCCATTTAACATGAAATATGCAGGTAGGCAGTTCAAGTACTCAATTGTCTACTTCCCTAGGAATCACTATCTTCAGATTTACCAGATGACTGCTGTGAATCTAAGCACCAAGTTCTCACACAACAAAGTCTAAAGAAGGAATGGCATCTTTTTCTTATATAATTATTTATTTTATCACAAAGGAAAATAATTCCCAAAAGTCATCTTGTAGACTGGTTATATCTCCTGGGCTAGGAGATATAGTCTTACTACCAGAAAAATCCCTGTTAGACAAATCATGGTTTATGCTGGGGGTGAGGCCTGGATACAGTTCTGTTTGAGTAGAGTAAAGATGCTGGGAGCAAGAAAGTAGAGGGCAACCAGATGTTACATAAACATCAACACTCCCTACTATGCTAGATTAGCTCCAATATAAAAACACGGCCACTCGACCCTATGGCAACATACCCCATTCTTTGTAATGGTTTTATTCTGATTCAAAATTCCTGACTGGCCTGTCTTACTTCTGGAAAGTCACTGGGCTTCTAATGGCTCTCTGATTAGATTGCAAGACCTACACTGCACTTTCTCTAGCTCACCATGCGTGCGCACACCAAGCACTCAATTGCCCCCTCCACAGATGCTACCTCTTTGTCTCTGATTTCTCTGCTTCCAGTCCCTTTCCGTCAGCTCTTTGAATCTCTCTCTCTCTCTCTCTCTCTCTCGCTCTCGCTCTCTCTCTCACACACACACACACAGACTCTCAGCTTCCTGGAGACTTTACTCAACTAAAAAGAATGATGCATACATTATAGTGTGAACTGTTTAATACCCCTTATAATGTATGCATATTTCCAAAACCCTCTAGCCGTTCTTGTTGAGATTAATCATTCCAATTATGATTCTAGTCTATTCCTTCTTTGAATAGTTGGATCTGGGGTAGAATAAAGATGTAACACTAAATGATAAATCTTGGTCTTTCATAGTATCCTGCAGTAGAACAATGCTTCTCAAAGTGTATGTTGCCTATACCAGCAGCGTTACTTGGGAATGAGTGAGAAGTATAAACGCTTGGGCCCTAAGTTAGAAACCCTGGGAATGGAGCCCAGCAATCTATGGTTTCATAAGCACTCCTGGAGATTCTAATACACATTTATGTTTGAGGCCTATGTAAATAAAGGTGTCAGAAATCTGGAGTTAAGCCATTGACTTCGGTTGAAATAATAAATGTTTCTGAGCCTCTATTATAATTATTGATAATAAAATACCGACTTGATGAAGATTAAATTGACAGCTATATCTGAAGCACTGAGCTTAACTTTTGTTACTCATTAGTAGTAGGATTTTGTGCTCATATTTTTCTCCTCATCTTTTTGAATGTGATTTTTAATGATTTTTTGTTGTTGTTTGAAGAAAGTGATTTATTTAAAGAGAGAGAGAAACAGGAGAAGGAGAGAGAAAAAAAAAGCTAACTCTTACACTGAGTGAGAGAATCCAGAAAGGTGGAATCCTGGAGAGGAAAGCAGCTTCCACACTGAATAGAAGGGAATAGAGAGAGATGGAGTTTAGGAGGAGAAGACAGGCTTCCACAAGAGAGTGTGGAAGGGGACTCCAGAGGGGAAATCCAGGAGAGAGAAAAACAGCTTCCACGAAGGAAGTGTTGGTGGAAGGGGACCCAAACATGGAGTCCTAATAATTTTTTAAATCATAATTTTCATGTTAATTCTAGCCACTCATAATCCAGTTACTCATCAGAAATGTGCCTTTTCTTGGACAAAATCAATATATGTTAAGTACTGAAGCTTTTGTTTCTTTTCCTAGTGTTTTATCTTCACCCTCTGTCACCTGCATTTTGGCTCTGTAATGCTCAACTATTTTGTCTTTGATGTGTATTGCCTGTATTAGAGAAGATGGGTACAAATGATTCTCCAATTCATTGTCTCTCTCACTCTCTCCTTTCTCTTCCTCCCCACTTTCATCTCCTGGTTGGGATTCATACAGCTGCTATTTCATTTCCTTAAAAGTCACTTTTCTTCAGGGTAAAAAGGATGCCTGCATATGCTAAGTTTCATGGCTGTGGGCTTGTAGTTGAGAAATACCACCGTCTGTTCATATCTGCCTGAGAAATGCTCTCCACTTGGTGCGGATGGTGGCTGCAAATGGTCTCCGTTAGCAGGACTGTGTGGTTTCACTTCTTGGTGCACATCACAACATAAAATGGGCATCATTTCTGGTACTGCACACATGTTTCTAAGTGATTCCCAGCTCTGACTCTTTTGAGCAGGATGTTGGCTTTCCTTAGCATGGGTAATCATGATTCTGTTACTAAATGCTTCTAGGAGGAAAGACTGATGTATTTTTTTTTCCATGACAAAAAACTATTCTAAGAACTGTAGCAAATAAGTGCTAGCATTTCTGAGCACCTACTATATGTAGATACTGTGCTAGGTGCTTTTAAAACATTGTCATTTTTTACAGTGATCTTTCAATAACGGTATTATAGCCTTATTTTACAGATGAGGAAACTATGGTTCAGAGGCTGTAACTGATTTTTCCAGTTACAGAAGTACTGAATAGGTGCCTTTTATTACCACCTAGATGTCTTTGATTCCAATGTCTTTGTGACATACTGAAAATGAAGGCAAATTATTAGGAATGTGTAGTGAACTCTTGCTGAAGATTTTGTTAGCAATGGAATTTGGTATAGAGTCGCTTGATTATGTACATGCATCTCTCTCTCTCTGCCTCTCTCTGTGTGTGTGTGTGTGTGTGTGTGTGTGTGTGTGTGTATTTGATTCTGAACTTGCTACCACCTAAGCATTTAGAAATAATCTTTGGATTGCTAACTTTTAGCTTACAACCATACTACATATCACAGAATTGTTATATGTTTAGTTTGAGGGAAGGAGAGCATGTATTTAGTTATTCACTCTTTCACTGTTCATTAATCATTTATTAATCAACCAATAAATATTAGGCATCTGCTAATTAATACACTATGCACTAGGAATAAACAGATAACAGGGGAATTCCTGCTTTTGAGAGTCTTTGACCTTCTGAATGTTTTAAATTAGTTTTCCATTTTACATTCAAGATTATCATACACTTGTTATTTCAGAAGTTAAAGAAGCATCTTAGTTCAGTCTTAGCTCTGCCAGGTTACTTACTTAACCTTTCTACATTTTTTACACATGTTAAGTAGGGACTACTTACATATGTCCTTACTTTACCTTTTTACATTTTTTACTCATCTGTCAAATATAACACATAAATAACCGTGCTGGCAACTTCTCAAAGTCAAGATGAAATATGATGTCTATGAGGGCAATCTCCAAAGTGTGATATAATGTTAATCACAATATTGTTAATTGTGACTAATAATACTCACAATATTGTCATGATCATAATAATGGTGATATATTATTGATAACATTTTACTATGACTATAGTTATTTTCACTGATATTTTTAAAAGATCATGTGACCTGTAAGAACCCATTAACTGTAAATTCAATGAAATTTATGACTCTACCTTCACTAAGAAACTAGAGGCAATTGTATTTTTATCTCCAGTTCAAAATGTTTGAATGTTTAAATACTTGTCATCTGTGGTCCTGAATATGCTCCCATGGCGGCTGATTTGAACACATTACGTAATTTTGGATAAGCAGCATATGCTGAAGAATCATGCATATTTGCTGGCAGCTGATTAGATGGCACCCACCTGATTAAGGGTGCATCTGCTCTCTCTAGCCCACTGACTCAAATGTTAATCTCCTTTGGCAACACCCTCACGGACACACCCAAGATCAATATTGTATCCTTGACAATCAAGTTGACACTCACTAGTAACCATCACACTCCTTGAGGATAGATAACAATTCTTACTTATTTCTTTATTCCTGAAGAATATCACAGTTACCAGCCAATGGAAGGCACTCACTAAATATCTGTTGCATAAATGCATGGTTGTTTCTAAATATGCCAAGAATTTCTTATTATACAAAGAAAATTGTACTGGGATTTCTTAAAATATTTTACTTCTAACAATACATAAATAATGACTCCTAAAATTGGTTTAGACATATAAGGATTTCACAGTAAAGTTATATATAGGTAGTTAATATGATCTCAATAAGTATTTTCTATACTTTCATATAAAAATCAGCAGAAAATGTTTTAGAGTAGAACATTTCAGTATTTCTACTTTATAAAATAAATTTCTATCAATTAAAAATTATGTTTTGAGTGAAGTGTAATTTTAAGCAAATGTATATTATAGTCAGTTTTGTTTTGTTTTCTATATCTTAGTAAGGCTACTGCTAAGTTTATCAATTACTTTAGAAAATCACATCTGTGCTCAAGAGAGCTAGGATTGTTTCCTTGTTGAAACAGAGAAGCAGTAGACATTGTAGAAAGGTGAGTGTTAATTTTCTACAAACAACAGGGATTAGAGAATTAGCTGAATGCTCATACCTGTGTAGGCATTGTAAATGTGTATTGCATACCATGGTACTATTTTTAACCAATATAAGTATTTGACAATTTTTATATTGTCTTCAGAGCAGAAAATATATCACTGTGGTAAACACTTTAGTAGTGGGGAAAAGAAGGGGTGTGAGTAGTGTGAATCCACAGTGCTTTGGGATGGTACACTTTGGGTCTTTTCCATTTTTCCTAAGGTAGGTTTGATAATGGATTTTATAGAGGAGAATATGATTTTAAAAATTCAGAATGTGATATACATGTTTCTGAAGAAAGAGAGCAGTAGGCTCAGTGAGATCTGAAAAGAGAAGGGATCAAAGGACTAAGCTGAGGGAGAGAGAGTAATTAAAGTACACCAAAACGCGAAATTTATGTGATAGAACTATTCTATGTCGACTACAGTAGTGATCATACGTCTACACATATGACAAAAAGACACAGAACTAAACACACACACAAATGCACATAAAACTGGTGAAACCTCAACGGTTGGTGAATTGTATCAATGTGAATTTCCTGACGGTGGTATTATACTATAGTTATGCAAGATGTTTTCTCTAGGAGAAACTAGAAACCACTGAGTGTACAGAATCTCTATTTTTTCTAAAGTGTATATATATTTCCATCCTTCCCTCCACCCATCAATCCATTTATACATCCATTATATTTTGTTTTCTATATCTTAGTAAGGCCATTGCTAAGGCTATCAATTAATTTAGAAAACCATATCTGTGCTCAAAAACACATTGAGGATTGTTTTCTTGTTGAAACAGAGCAGCACTAGACATTGTATAAAAATGAATGTTAATTTTCTACAAACAATAGTGGTAGAGAATTAGCTGAACGCTCATACCTATGTAGGCATTGTAAATGTGTATTGTATACTATGCTACTATTTCTAATTAATATAAATATTTCTTATTTTTATTTTTATCCTAGGTTTTTTGAGGTATAGCTGATAATTGACAAACAGGAATTGTATACCTTTAATGTATACAGCTTTATATTTTGATGTATATATTTATTATAAAATGATTACCACAATTACTTTAATTAACACATCCATCACCTTACATAATTACAAATTTGTGAGGGAGGGAAGGAGAAAAGTTACTATACTCTCTTAGCAAATTTCAAGTATAAAATATAATATTTTTAACTATAGTTACCATGCTGTACATTATATCTCCAGAACTTATTAATCTTAAATAACTGAAACTTTATTCCCTTGATGAACATCTTCCATTTCCCTTATCTCCTGCCCTGGCAAACCTCATTCTCTCTGCTTCTATGAATTTGACTATTTTAGATTTCACATAAGTGAGATCATGCAGCATTTGTCTTTCTGTGACTGGATTACGTAGCATAGTGTCTTCTAGGTTTATCCATGTTGTTGCAAATGAAAGAATTTTCTTTTTTAAAGATAAAATTGGCCGGGCGAGGTGGCTCAAGCCTGTAATCTCAGCACTTTGGGAGGCCAAGGCGGGTGGATCACGAGGTCAAGAGATCGAGACCATCCTGGTCAACATGGTGAAACCCCGTCTCTACTAAAAATACAAAACATTAGCTGGGCATGGTGGCGTGTGCCTGTAATCCCAGCTACTCAGGAGGCTGAGACAGGAGAATTGCCTGAACCCAGGAGGCGGAGGTTGCGGTGAGCCGAGATCGCGCCATTGCCCCCCAGCCTGGGTAAAAAGAGCGAAACTCCCTCTTAAAAAAAAAAAAAAAAAGATAAAATTTATATATATATATACTTATATATATATACACATATATGTGTGTGTGTGTGTGTGTGTGTATATACATATATGCATATGTTTACATATAGAAATAAAGACATTGGTATACATACACACACACACACACACACACATATATACGTAGTAAAAGAAACTGAGATGTATTATCGGTGTCTTTATTTATCCACTGACAGATATTTAGGTTATTTTCATATCTTAACTACTATGAAAAATGCTGCAATGAAAATGGGTGTGAAGATATCTCTTCAAGATACAGATTTCATTTGCTTTGTGTATATACTCAGAAGAAGAATTACTAGAACAATGGTAGTTTATTTTAAATTTTTAAGAAATTTTCATACTGTTTATTATAATGGCTGCACCAATTTACATTCCTACTAACAGTGTAAAAAGATCCCTTTTTCTCCACATTCTTGCCAACACTTACTTACCATTTATCTTTTTGATAATAGCCATTCTAACAGGTGTATGAGGTGATATCTGATTGTGGTTTTGATTTACATCCACTGTTGATTAGTGATAATGAACACCCATTCCATGTACTCATTGGTCATTTATATATCTTCCCTGGGGAACTGTCTATTTGGGTCCTTTGCCCGTTTTTAAATTGTTATTTGTATTTTTGCTATTGAATAGTATAAATTCACTATATATTTTGAATATTAACCTCTTATCAGATATATGGTTTATAAATATTTTCTCCCATTCCATAGGCTGTCTTTTCACTCTGTTGTTTCCTTTGCTGTGCAGAAGATTTTAAGTTTAATGCAATTCCACTTTCCTATTTTTGCTTTCGTTTCATGTACTTTTGGTGTAATATCCCAAAAGCCTGTTTTGAAGTCTAATACCAAAAAGCTTTATCTTTTATGTTTTTTTCTATTAGTTTTATGGTTTCAGGTATGATGTTTAAGCATTACTATATGTTGAGTTGAGTTGGTTTTGTATATGATGTGATACAGTGGTTGCCTTTTTATTTACAGAGTGTAAGTTTCAAGTGGATACCTGAAACTGTCACGTGATCCTTGGGGGTGTTGCTTTTTCCAGCCAGAAACCTTTGTGGCTAGTGACACGTTGGCTCATTCCACCCCATTGGCCTAATAGGCTGTGCTTGGCTCACGCTACTGGCCTGGATCTCATGCCTGCTAAGCATGAGCCAGACATGCATCAGTGAGGGGTGAGTGGGTGAACATGGGGTCTGGCCGCTGCACACAGCCAGGCACACTGGCAGTGGCAGACAGGCAGCTCCATGAGCCAGCATAAGTGCTGGCTTCTTGCAATGCTGTGGCTGGACCAGGCATATCGCAAGCTGCTTCCACTGCTGTCACCAGGGAAAGCAGTGGTGCCCAGAAGCTTGGAGATGCCAGGAAACGCAGAGCCCCAAAGATGCTGTCACAACCTTGGCTTGGGGAGCTCCTTTTGCTGTGCTCCCCAAAGGTCTCTCTTCTCTCCTTCTCATTGCCTGCAATGTGACAAGCAAGGGGCCTGTTTCACCCCTGTTTGTGTTACAGCTCTTTCAACCCCACTATTTGGTGAGTCCTGAGTTCTTGTCCCACACTCAAGAAAAATTAGGTACATGGACAACTGAAGGGTAAGCATGACAAAGAGTTGCTTTATTAATCAGCTCAGAGGAGATTCACAATGGGCAACTCCTCTCCACAGGCAGGTTGTCCTTTCACCTGCCCAGCTCTTAGCAGAGAGGAGACTGACACTGGGTAGCTCCAAGCTGCTGATAGTAGTCCTGTCATCTGCCCAGCTCTCAGCAGAGAAGAGAGCCAGAGTGAGTGGCTCCTCTCCACAGGCAGGTTTTCTTATTGTCTGCTTGAGCCTGGCTGAGCCTGAGGTTTCTATGGGCTTCAGGGGGGAGGAATTGTGTGCTGATTCATCCATGGCAGCTATGGAAGACCTTGAAAAAGCACTGTAAGTTCTCACTCTGGTCCACAGAACTGGCAGCCTGGCCCCCAGGTCTCAGGCTGTCCCTGGCCTGAAGGTGGGGTTTCATTAGGAAACCATCTGTTTTTGTCCAGGAGCCTGTCTGCTTCCTGCCACCATTAACCTGCCATCCATGGTGACCACAGTGCCCAGGGCTGTTTGTGATGAGGGTTGTCTGTAGGCCCATACCAAGCCACCCTCAGCACCCACTTGGCCTTCCTCTTGTGCTTGTCAGCACCCAAAGTCTGGAGGGGGCTGAAGCAGCAGGGGTTAATGTATCAGTGCTTCCCCAAACATGCACACACCTGGCCAGGTTGTCACAGCATCTGGGCTAGGTCTCAACTTTGCTTCAAAATTGTTATGGGCACTGAGATTGGCCAGGCAGTAGGAGCAGGAACTTCCAAGCCTGTGGAGCAGCGGGGCTTCCAGGGCCTCCAAGAGCAAAGAGATGCCTGGGTCTGCAGCTATGGCTCATCAATTACATCTGCACCCAGTAGGGCAGGGCTCCTGTCCTGCCAACTCAGAAGTGGGTAGGACTTTCACCCATTTCCAGCTCCTGTGGGCTTTGTGGAGTGCACA
Organism: Sapajus apella; assembly: GCF_009761245.1. NCBI lineage: Eukaryota > Metazoa > Chordata > Mammalia > Primates > Cebidae > Sapajus > Sapajus apella. The sequence goes on from NW_022436971.1 coordinate 11,377,423, forward strand.
GCCCCTGCAACACCTCCCCCACTGCAGCTGGCACCTTGGCAGCGATTGCTCCAGATGGACTGCTGCTGACATTGAAACCCTGGATAGCACCAGATCCTATGTATACTATGTTTTTTTCTATACATACAAACCTATGATAAACTTTCACTTTTTCAAGCAATTTCCAACTTCTCTTTGGTATATTCCATTGACAGCATCACACTCTTATACTTTGAAGGTATTATTAAGTAAAATAAGGGTTACTTGAACACAAGAGCTGTGATACTGTGAAAATCGATCTGATAATCAAGATGGCTAAGTGACGAATGAGTAGTGTATACAGTGTGGATATGCTGGACGAAGGGGTGATTCACATTCTGGGTGACAGATGCTTTTGTTAAATGGGATGGCATGAGATTTAATCGTCTTACTCAGTATGGCATACAATTTGAAATTTATAGATTGTTTATTTCTGGAATATTTTATTGAATATTTTCAGGTCATAGTCGACTGCAGATAACTAAAACCATGGAAAACAAAATGATGAATAAGGAAGAACTACTGCATAAAGGTCCAGTTTTATTCTTCTGCATGTGGATATTCAGTTGTCCCAATGCCATTTATTGAAGAGACTATTCCATCCCCTGTTATGTTCTGGACACCCTTATCAAAAATCAGTTGGCCATAAATAGGTAGACTTTTTTTCTGGGCTCTCCGTTTTGTTACATTGGTCTACATGTCTGTTTTTATTCCAGTATTATATATTTTTTTCATTACTGTAGCATTGTAATATATTTTTAAGTCAGAAAGTGTGATGCTTCCACTTTAGTTTCTTGCTCAAAATTGTTTTGTCTATTTGAGGTCTTTTGTAGTTCCATATTAATTTTAGTATCCTTTTTTTCTATTCTGTAGTGAATGTCATAGGAGGTTTATGAAAAAATTTGTTTAATCTGTAGATCACTTTGGGTAGTATAGACATGTTAACAATATTAATTCTTTCAATGCATGAACATGTAATATATTTTTATCTGTGTTTTCCTTAATTTCTTTCACCAATATTTTATAATTTTCATTGTATATATCTTTAGCCTATTTGGTTAAATTTATTTATAAGCATTTTATTCTTTTTGTTGCTATTGCAAATGGAATTTAAAATTTTTCCATTTAAAATAGCTCATTTATTTAGAAATGGCATGAATTTGGGTATGCTGATTCTGTATTTACAAATTGACTGGATTCATTGAGAAGCTCTAACAGGTTTTTCACTGCTGTTGTTTTCTTAGGGTTTTCTACATATGTGGTCATGTCCTCTACATATATATAATTTTGACTCTTCCTTTTGTACTTGGATACATTTTTTTCTTTTTCTTGTCCAATTGCTCTGGCTAAGACTGGTAGTAATCTGTTGAAGAGAATTGGCGAGAGTAGAAATCCTTGCTTTCTAGTGGGGTCTTAAGAGAAAGTTTTCTTTTTTATTCATCTATTAATTATTATGTTAGTTGTGAGATAAGTTTTTTATACCCATTTTGTTAAATGTTATTTATCATGAATGGATGTTGAATTTTGAAAAATATTTTTCTGTATCTATTGAGGTATTTATGTGTTGTGTTTTTTGTTTTCCTTTTAATGTGTTAATGTGGTATGTCACATTGATTGATTCATATAGGCTGAACCATCCTTACAACCCAGGGATAAATTTCTCTTGATCATGGCATAGAACTCTTTTAATATGCCATTGAATTTTGTTTGCCAGTACTTTACTGAGGATACTTGTATCATTGTTCATTAGGGACTTGGGTTGTAGTTTTCTTATAGTATTTTTGTCTAGCTTTGGAATCAGTGTGATGTTGTCCTCATAAAATAAGTTTGGAAGTGTTCCCTCTACGTCTGTTTTCTTGGAAGACTTAAAAAAGGATTGGTATTAAATCTCTTATGAATGTTTGGCAGAGTTCACCCATGAAGACATCTGGTCCTGGGCTTTTTTTGTTGGAAGTTTTGGATTATTGATTCAAACTCTATAATTATCTGTTCAGTATTTTTATTTCTTCTTGAGTCAATCTTTGTAGGTTACATTTATCAATATTTATCAATTTATTCTAGTTTATTAAACTGTTGGCATATAATTATTTATAATAGTCTCTTATAATTCAAAGGGACTAAACAGACAACAGTTAAGAAGATGGCAATGGTATATCTTTTTCTATAAATAGTTACTTTAAATGAAAATAAATTACACTCTTGAATAAAAAGATATAGCATAGTTACATTAAAAATACTAAGATTCAGCTATATGCTGTCTACAAGAAACTCACTTTAGATTTAAGGACACAGGCTGAAAGTGAAGAGATTGAAAAAAAGACATTTCATGCAAATGGTAACAACACAACAAGACACAGGGATTACTCTACTTACAGCAGACAAAATTGTTTTCAAGCCTTTGCTGTTGTTTCTAGAGAAAATAAGGGCCATTAAAAATTAACAAAATACTTAATTCAACAAAAAAATACAATTATAAATAAATGTACACCCAATATCAGATCACCTAAATATATAGAGTAAATACTGAAGACAGAAGTTGACAGCAATGCAATAATAGTAGGAATCGTTCATATCCCATTTTCAATAATTGATAGAACATATTGATAGAAAGTCAACAAGAAAGCAGCAGATTTGAACAACATTATAACCAAATTAGCATAACACATATATGTGGAACTTTCTCCCCAACAACAAAAGGATACACATTCTTCTCAAACGCAAATGGAACATTCTCCAGAGACTAGATTACATGTTAGTCTACATAAGGAATTCTAACAAATTGAAGAAGAAAAACAAGCCACATATCTCTTCCAAGAGCAATGAAATTTGAAATGAAATAGAAATCAATGGCAGCCAAAAAAAAAAAAAAGAAAAAAATTTACAAGCACATGGAAACTAATCAACACATCTTCAACAACAATTGGGTCAAAAAAGAAATAAAAAAGGAATTTTGAAAATCTTCAGATAAATGAAAGCAAAACAATACACAATATACTAAAACTTAAGGGAAATATTGCAAAAGCAGTAGTAAGTAGTGTGAGGGAATTTTATAGAAATAAACGTCTGTTGACAAAGGAAAGCATGCTAAATAAACAATCTCAATATATACCTTAAGAAATGAGAAAAAGGACAAACTAAGCCCAAGATTAACAAAAGGAAGAAAATAATAAATATAATAGCATAAATATATTAAATACAGAATAGAAAAACAATATAAAAAATCAACAAAACCAAAAGTTGGTTTAAAAAAAAAAATGTCAAACTCTTACCTAGACCAGGAAAAAGAGAGAAAAAAATAAATAGAATCATAAACAACAGAGGAGATAGTACAACAAATGCTTTAGAAATAAAAGAATAATTATTTTCTAAGCAGTATGATTTTCCAGAATAAACAGGCTAACAGGCCTAATACTGTACCTGCTGGAGAGGGATGGAAACATGTAACCCAAAAACAGAGTGAAACATAATTGATACAGAGATAGTAGTGTAAAGTAACAGAGCGTGCTCTAAAGGGAGTGCTTGGTACTTCCTGGAGAAGGATAACATTAGGAAAACCCTCTTGAGAGAAATAATTCTTGAAGAGTTTGTTTCTAGGATTATTACCTACCACACCATCAATCCTACCTCAGAGAAATAGGCTTCCCAGAGAGAGTATTGAAAGTAAAACAGAGACATGGAATGTTGAAATAATTTGATTTGTCACAGGAACTGTTTTATTTGCTATTGTTGGGGAAAAGGAGGTGAGTGAACATGCAGCGAGAGATGAGGTTAGACAGTAAGCAGGGGCAACCGTGGAGGGCATTGTATTGCCTGGTTAAGAAGTACATGTTTCAACTTCTAAATACGTATTAGTCATGCTTCTGTACAGGGACATAACTAATAGGATATATGTATATATGGAAGAGAGTTTATTAAGAAGAATTGACTCACATGATCACAATGTTAAGTCTCACAATAGGTCATCTGCTAGTTGAGCAGGGAAACCAGTGGTGGATCAGTCCGACTCCCAAAATCTCAAAAGTAGGGAACCCGACATTTAATCTTTCAGTCTGTGGCCAAAGACCCAACAGCCCCTGGCAAACCACTGATGTAGGTCCAAGAGTCCAAAAGCTGAAGAACTTGGAATCTAATGTTTGAGGGCAGGAAGCATCCAACATGAGAGAAAGATGAAGGCTGTTCTTCCATCTTCTCTTGTCTGCTTCATTCTAGCTGTGCTGGCAGCTGATTAGATGGTGTCCACCCAGATTGAAGGTGGGTCTGCTTCTGCTGGTCCACTGAGCCAAATGTTAATCTCCTTTGGAGATTCCTGCCCATTGTCATGCATTTTGTCTACCTCTTCTGGAAGTAGAATGCATCCCACCCTGTCAACTTTCAGCTTAGTTATGTTTCTTTATGGACCAATGGAATACAAACAGATGTGTCTGTGCCCATCCAAGCAAAATCTTTAAGAGCATGATTTGATTCATTTCTTGTTGTTCTTCTCTGCAATGACAATACATGTGTCCAATATTGTATCTGTTCCTTCTCTCTGGGAACCGGAATGAGAAGAAACGTGGAGTAGGGCCCTGCAGAATCAGACAGAGTCAAGTAGAAGTGCAGCTGACTCGCAGATGGAAACATATGATGTGAGCAAGAAATAAGTTTTTTGGTCACAAATGACTAAGATATCCCTGTTGATTTTATAGTGAAATTGACTAATACAAGCCCTATAAAGAATAAGCTCCTATTATCTCCATTTTCTGAGGACAAAACTGAGACATAAAGAGAATTAACTTGCCTAATCACAAAATTATATAGTCCACATTTAAGAAATAGCTTGTGTAAGGGCACAGAAACATGGAAATTTATTTATTTATTTACATATAAACCGTTAGGTAACTAATTTGCTATTACTGGATTAAAAATCAGGAAGACAATAAGGAATGGTGGAGATAAGGGTAGAAAACTAGACAGAGTTAGTCTAGTTAATGAATGGCCTTTTAAAGAATATTACTATGATTGACTTATAAATCATAAACACAGTAACATAACAAAACACTGCAGCCTGAGTAACTCAGACAACAGAAGTTTAGTTTTCTCACAGTTCTGAAAGCTAGAGGACCAAGATCAAGGTGAAAAGAAAATGTGTTTTTTGGTGAGGCCTCTCTTTCCAGCTTGTCTATGGCCATTTTCTCTGTATTTTTGCATACCCTTTTTTTCTATGCATGCCTAGAACGTGAGAGAAAGTGAGAGAGAATGCAAGCAAGTCCTTCAGTGTCTCTTCGTCTTTTTATAGGGACCCCAGTCTTATTGGATTAAGGTCCCACCCTAATTTTAACTTAACTTTAATTACCTCCTTCAGGGCCCTATTTCCAAAGACAGTCACATTCAGGGGTTAGGATTTCAACACAGAAACTGGGGGTTGGGTGGGTGCACAGTTCAGTCTGCTATGGTTTATAAATCTGGAGGAAATGCATTGTTGATGTATTTTAGAACTTTAAGTGGTTTGTACTAATCTACATTACATAAAGTGCCATATAAATTCAGTCTGATAGTAAAAACACAGATATTATATATATTAATTATACATTTATACTCTTTATATATTCAATTATTCATATATATACATCGATATATTCAATTTTACATTATATATAATCAATTGAATATGATATATATTCAATTATTTTTCTATATAGACTTATGAAAGAGAAAAGATTTTGGCCAAGGACACATGAGGAAAAACAAGGTTATTTACATTTGCTATTTCTGCAGTGTTGCCCCCTCTTAATATTCAGAACCTTCCCTTGACTTCTCAGTTGCCTTCTTTGTTTCTCAGGTGATTTACATTCAGTATTTCTGAATTTGCACAACACCTACTTTATGCCATCAGTCTGCAATGTCACAGTTTCACCCAGGTTCTGGCCCTTGATAATATTGCATCCTGGGAGAGTCAATGAGCCGTTATATACACTCAAGGAGTAATCCAGTAATTTGCTGAAGCATGGGGCAAAAAGAAAACTAAACAACAACAACAACAACAACAAAGCTAATAAAAGCCTCCCTGATGATCTAATGATATAACCATTTTCTTTTATTCAAGTATCACGTTTCACTTTCAGAACAGGTCAATTTGGAGACAGATTTTGCAACTAAAATAACAATTATTTTCTTAAATACAAGTGACTATGAAGGCATATGTGTGAATTACCAGCTGTATGGCCTTTTACTCAGATACCTTTCACACATGTAAGATTTTGTTCCAAGGACATCCACGTACTTGGCCAATTATACAATTTTATCTGTAGGCAAGCCTTACAATTACGGAATTGCGGTGGCTACTTTGATAACTACAGCAGCCATTAAAGAAACAGATGTGAAAATGGGGCTTTCTAAAAATGGTGGATATATCTCTTTACACCATTCAATAAAGTAACAAGAATGTAAAATTATCTTTATTGATTTAAATATCTGAGTCTTATTTATACTCATTTTAGTATAATTTTCATTAAATGTGATATATGTTTTCTGAATACTAAGAAATGTTTCTGGTAACTGAAGGTAAAAAGAGGTAAACGATACTGCTTTCAGAAATCTTAAAATCTACTTGCAAAAATAAGGCAATGACACTGTTTAAGGCTACTTCTACTTTTAGATTGGATTCCTCTGGAATGTTGATTTACCTTGTTTCTGACATTTCTCTCCTTTATTTTAAACACTGCCAGTCACTTGGCTTCTTATTTGTGGATTAGGAATATCACAAATGTCTCTTAAAATATCCTTTATTTAACATTCAATTCACTGTGATATGCCATTTCATCTCTCCCCTTTATATACAAGCTCCTTCATCAAACCCTTGTCTCCACACCCTGAATATTCACCCAGTATTTACTCGTCTGCATCTGGCTCTACCGCCACCAGGACACCTTCATTAAATGCCATCAGGTGCTTTGTAATTGCTGAATCCATAGAGCACTTTTAAGTTCTTTTCTAGGCTCCTTCCTGATGAACTTGACTCAGTTGGCAACGCTTTTTGTCCCATTCTGCCACGTTTCGCATATCTCTTCTGATTCTCCTCCTGTCTCTGACATTGGTTATGACTCCTTTGCTGGGTCTTCCTTTTATTCTGATACTTTATATTGAAGTCTGTCTTAGCATTTGTCTTACCCTTCAGCCTCCTCATAGAGCCTCTAATATAACTTGAAATTCAGCCAAATGCTGACTATTCTCTAATCTGTTTTCTCAGCCCAAACTCCCTGAGTGCCAGACCTCAACATCCAGCTGCCTCAGAGATAGCTCCATTTGGGAGCTTCATAGCACCTAAAATCTGCACAGGTCGAAGGAGTGTCTGCTCTTCTTTCTGCATTTCCTGTCTCTGGTAACTGCCACCAAGAGCCAAGCAGGTACCTCCGTGGAGTGTTGGGGTCATTCTGGTACCCTTCTTCTCTCATATGCCCTTCTATGATCATTCCAATCTGTTACTTAGCCCTGTAGATTCTGTTTACATCTCATGCATAGATTTGACTTTTAGCTGTTGTTCTTAAGTATATTATAATAACCTGTTAACTGGTTCAATGCCCCTTCTCTCGCTCTCTCGTCTCTCCCCAACCTCTCCCTCTTTCATACACAGGCACATACGCACATGCACATGTTTTGCTTTTTTTCCAATCCATTTTGCATAGGTTGCCATGTCCATAACGCAAATTAGGTCACCTTCATGGTGAACTCCTCTCATGTCTCTCATTTTTAAAACCTAAATTCTTGAACATGACATTCAAAATTCCCATTATATGCCATAATCCCTATTTCCAGGCTTCTCTCTTTTATCAGTCTCCATCTAATTTCTTGCAATTTCTGATTACACACAGATGTTTCTCATTCAGTGGCTGTAGTAATTGTTTTTTTTCCTCCAGGAAATGTTCTACCTCTATACAGACTTCTTTGACTGGCACTTAGCTTTTAAGATACCTTGTATAGCTCACATGCCACCTTTTTACATAACATTTTATGGTCTCTTGCCACCCTAAGTAGAATTGACCTTGTTTTTCCACCACAACCAATGTCTCAGTGCACCTCTAATATTGGTTGAACAAATACCTTAATCTTCTCCTAAGCAATATATCCTTTCTATATCTCAATATAGTTTAGAGAAATGTTAAGATATATTAGAATATGTGTATTAAAATGTTTTCAGTCAATGACCAAATGAATGAAATGTACAAATACCTAAAGAGATAGGCAGGACTGAATATATTATTAGAGAAGGATAAAAAATATCTCATGTTTCTGAGACAAGAGAAGAAAACAGAATTTCTAGCTTTAAGAAAGATTTCATGAAGAAAATGAAATTGCTTCAGTTCTATAGAATATTTAGAAACCTGGAATGAGGGTGACATGAGACCCAGACTGTAATCCGGTATATTCTATTTTATTGCTAACATATCTGTATAAATATATTGTGAAGTAAACTAACTTCTGGGTGATTGAAATTTCTGGTTATTTGAAATTTTTCTCTGTTTGTACAATGACACTATTTCTGATCATCAGCCATAAAACTTCCTCACTCTATTATCTTAGACAATTTATTTTATCTTAGACATTTCTTCTCTAGTCTTTGCCACCGTAAATACTTTACCAGTATCTTAAAGTCTAATTGTGAAATAAGGCAATGACACTATTTAAGGCTGCTTTTAGACTGGATATCTCTGAAATGTTGATTGACCGGGGTTATGACATTTCTCTCCTTCATTTTGCTAGTATGTAAAACCAGAATTCTCGTTTACTGTGATTATTTATCTCTAGAAATTCTTTTTCTGAAATAGCAAGGTAAATAAAAAGTAGCAATGCCCTTTTTTCTCTTCTATATTTTCTTTCTCTGCTGCATTCTGGAGACTATTATGGAACATGTCTCTGGATCAGCAAAATATTGTCTAAATGTCAAAGGCATTGTGCCCTGGGATTTCAATTGGTAGCTTGATTATGGGAATCCCAATGACTTTTAAAAATAGTTTTTTTCTTATACAAGATATAGAAACAGTAACTTTTTACTTGTGCACTAGTCATAACAATTTACAAAACATTTTCATTTGCATCATTTCATTAAGACTCACAACAAACTGGGAAGCAGCATCCACATTTTCTTTATAGAGATGAAAAGACAAAATCAGATTAAGTTTCTTCTTTAATGGTACAAAAGAATAGTAAGTGATAATACTGGAACTTGATTTCAGGCCTTTTTCACTTAGAAATTTATTCAAAATAAATGAGTTCATGTCCTTTGCAGGGACATGGATGAAGCTGGAAGACATCATTCTCAGCAAACTAACACAAGAGCAGAAAACTGAACCCTGCATGTTCTCACTCATAAGTGGGAGTTGAACAATGAGAACATACGGACGCAGGGAGGGGGAACATCACACATTGGGGCCTGTCGCGGGGTGGAGAGCAAGGGGCTGGGAGAGCATTGGGACAAATACCTAATGTACATGGGGCTTAAAACCTAGATGACTGGTTGATAGGTGCAGCAAACCACCATGGCACATGTATACCTGAGTAACAAACCTACACATTCTGCACATGTATCCCAGAACTTAAAGTAAAATTAAAAAAAAAAAAGAAAGGAAATCAATATCTGTCTTTCAAGACAGCCTAGGCCATGGAGAGACAGCTCTGATTATCTGTAAGTTCATTCGCCTGTTAAGTGAAATGTATCTCAGACAAAACTTTCATTTCCAAATTCAAAGCTTTGAGTTTTATTTAGAATCATAAACACAGGGACAAATAAACAGCTTTCTCTTTTTAGTTTTCCTTTGAGATGACATGAAGCTCAAAACCCAGTTGTTAGACTAAGAGGTGTTAATAGGATCTGGAGGAGAGGCACACAGTTTGATATTCTGAGCCAAAGACAGGCTTGCTGGGCTGTTTCCTCTATCACATCTTCATCAGCCACCACACTGTGTCATTACTCACATGTTTTAGCATCAACAAGCTGCTCTGACATCCTCCCTAGCCCCCTTTCTCTCTAGAAATAAATGCTATTGATCAGCAGTCACCATATCTAAAGCTGGCAGGAATGCATGAACTTATTAAGTTTCTTTATTAAAGTTGACTATAATCTGGAAGGAAGAGTTGATTCCCCCTGGATTCATGGTCATTTATATTTTTTCCTTGTAATCCTCCATTTGAAACATTTCATTACACACTGTCTAATGGGGTTTGGGAACATTTTTGTTCAGTAAACGATTTTTGTCATGCTGCTTTTTCCCAATCATTAAAAACTCAGTAGAAGGTCCACAGAGAAAGATGCAAAGTGCAGCTGTGGATATCTACAAGCTTAATATGTGGTCAATTATATTTGCTCTAATTTATAAGGTGATTTGAGACTGGGTTTTAGATCCAAGGAGTTTAACTGTAACATTCACCCTTTAGTGTCCTTGTGTTCTATCCATTATTTTCCTTTCATATCTCTCAAATTTCAAGGTTTTATTTTTTCCTGCAGCTGTTAAATTCAATCTTTCTCTTGAATTTCAGGAAAAGCTTTATAATGAATTTCTTTGCTGCCAACCACTCTTTCCCTTCTCCTTCTGTCCTCCCTCCTTTAACCTTTGTTTTGCAGCCCACGCTATCTGTTTAGTATACACATATAATATGTCACCCACTATGCACTTAAAATTTCTAATGATTCCTCATTACATTTAAGCAGGAAGCCAAATTCACTTCTAACCCCAAGATGCCTTGTCTGATTCCTCAGCTCTGTATTCAGCCATTACTTCCCTCTTGCCTGTCTCATGCTTATCCTTCAACTTCAATGAACTCCTTACCATTTCCTTTAATAAAATGTATGGCTGTGCCTATGACACCATATCCCTTCTCACCTAACCAACTTGTATTAATCTTTGGGACTCAATTTTTTCCTGGGGTTTTTTTCCTGCTCTAAGTATGTCTACCATGTAGATCCCATGTATCAGTGACTTTCTGTTAGGGCTCTTAATATATTCAACTGTAATTACCTGATTACTTGAGTTTCTAACTACTACTCCTGAGCTCTTTGAAGACAGCATCTGTGTCTTTATAATTCCTTTGTCTGTAGTTTCTAGCTCTGTGCCTGGAAGAGTAGGTTTTTAATAAAACATCGTTGAATGATTGAGCGAAGGAATGAACGCATAAACACATAAAATAAAGTAAAACACTGTATAATGGACAATATTTGCTTATCAGATAATTTTCAGCTCCAGTAAGCAAGAGTTGTGATGTCTGAAAAACATAATTTGGAGGACAAAATATACAGACCTGTGATGCTGAAAATGTTAGATTTGCAAAGGACTGTAGAGATTTCCTAAAGTGTTCAAATGAATCTAGTTCAGCTCTTCACTTGGTAGATGGAGGAGCTATTCTGAAGATGTTGAGGGGCTCCCTGGAGTTACAGAGCTAAGTCCCTCAGAGCTAGAGCACAGGACTTTTAAGTACTGCTTGTATATGACTGTGAAGAGTTAGTCACTTCATTTTTACCAGAATTGCAATGGTTATATAGTATGTGCTATCTTCATAAAAATATATATTACTCAGCAACCCATATGGTTAGAGGCAGGAGTTCTAAAAGAAGACTGTTCAAACCACAGGCTTCTCCAAGTTCCCAAGTTTTACTGGAGATAATTTCAACATTTTTCTAAAATATACTATTGACTCATCATAAGTTAAGAATGCATTAACACCCCCACAAAATGTAACCAAGAAACAGTGTTTCACCTGAAAGTGTATAATCTAATTAAAAATGAATAAAACCTGAATATCTCATTTTCTTCCTGCTGCTTATTTTTTTCCTTTTATTCTGAATATATTCCAATTATCTACTTAGGGCTCTCCATCAAGTATGAGAACATAGTTAACTTTCTCAGCGCTAGGAGACATAGGGAGATAATTCCTAGTTTTAGCAGGAATTCATCAGTCTTGCTAATAGTAATATCAGAAGCCCTATTCAACTTTTCAATATGTCTAATGCCTGTTATGCATTACCTCTCAATGAAATTACACAAATTTACTGGAATGTTAACTTTGCTGAATGGTTACAACTGGGAAGAGCATGTTGATTGCTGTTACATATTTCTTTGCCCAATAACAAGTGGAAATTGAAAAGAGTCGACCATTATAGAATAAATGCAGTTTATTTGGTAGATGTTTGCTTTCTAAAAGTCGTGTCCAAAATTCTCCACAAAACTGAAAGAGAATTGCTTGATTATAACAAGATTGATGCCCCTTGACAGAGTAGAAACTTCCTATGTTTTCCAGGTCTGATATTCTGAAAAATGGACTATGGGAGCTCATAAGTAGAGGTAATTATTTCACTATAACTGGTTCCTGAAGTATTGAAGAGGGTTAGTAACTGAGCAGCATCCTGAATTGAGCCTCTTTAAGGATCACTGAGGTCCAATAACTTGTGTCAAATCATTGTCACAGGATTTGAAGGACTTGGGTAGGGACTCATGAGTGAGGAAACTGATAGAAAGTTCTGGAGTCCCTTCTAATCTTTGCACTTTCAATATCAGACATGAGCTAGATATGAGAACTGGAAATGACAGTTTCTAATTTATATAAGATCTCCGAGTTATGAGTGGCAGAGCCCAAGTCTGAGCTTAGAAGACAGCTGCTCTCTGTAATTCTACAGTACACACAAGGGACCTATCAATCGACAAACTATATAAGTACCCCAAATTAATATGAGAAGAGCTATCACCAAAGTGTTTTTAATCAAGTCAGACTATTCAAAACCCACTGCTCAGTAAACGCTGAGATGTTTGGCTTTGGCCACTTTTCTATTTTTGAGGCATGGGGAATATGAATCTTTCAGAAATGCAATTTCCTATTAGGGATGTTATATAGGAAAATAGCACTGGAATAAGAGTTAAAACTGGTATCTAATTTTGTTCCATTTGCTGAATTGCTATATTACCTTGGATAAGTCACTTAATCTTTCTAAATCTTATTCCTTATCTATAACATTAATGGAGGTGTGGTTGAATGTGTTCTTGGAAGCCTTTTGGCTTCTTTAAAGTTATCTTAAAACAAGGATGAGACTAATTCTAGTATAATCAGGATTGATTATTTCTTAAGGGAAAGAGTTATAATATCTTATTTATGTGCTTTTGTGGCAAATTGTTCAGTTGCATTTGCCCTTAAATGCTCTCCACTTAGTAGACAGTCTGAATTTTCAAATCTTATGGAAATAAGTGATTTCCCTAAACCTTAGAGATATTTTCTGCTAGGCTGAATTGTTAAGGCTTTTTAAAAGTTCTAACTCAGGTTATTTTCCTTCCTTCAGTGATTGATTGGTGATGGTTGAAAATAAAATTAGAAGGTGTCCCCCAACTGTGAAATGACTCATAAGAAAGGTTCAAAGTGTTCTCTTTTGAAAAGTTCTTAGATTAAGAAAGTGCTTTATTCCCCTAAAATATCTTGGATGAAATGTCCAACCCACTTAGAATGATCTAATGTTAGAAATAGAAAGGACCTTAGTTTCACTTTCTACAAGCATCTTTTTATGGATGTGAAATTTGAGGTCCAGAAATATTTTCTTAACTGGGGAAGGGGAACAAGATGGGGAGAAAACCAATCCTACAGCATGTTTCACTCTCTTTTAATAATCATCTTTTATATTTATATTTTATTTTAAAGTTTACTAAGCACTGAACACTTAATTTCATATGCATTATCAGCCAGTGAGAAGGTTAGACTGTTATAAATATTCAGTTTTATGTTGCAGTGGTAATAACTAGCTAAATCAAGAAGAAAATAAAGGCTTTCTGCTTCAGATCAGTGTTATTTCCACTCATTAATCTACCTTAAAATTTTAACTTTAATTATTAAAGAATAAATTAAATATTGATGCTGTGGTTATTTTCAGCTGTTTCTCATTTAGATTGCCCCTTCTTCTGATAAAATTATTATCTACAGTGAGATGCGGAAATTTCTTTACTGAAAAATTGTTTGATCTGACAATAGTGAAACAAAAATATAAGTATCTTTGCATGCTTCTTTTAATATTTATTAGATGAATGGTAGAGGATAAGGAAGGAGGGCTGGGACATCCCTAGAGATGGAAGTCAAGAGTCTTTTGCTGGTAAAGTCAAGCTGCTGGACTTTACAAGGCAAAGGAGTTTGGTCCCACTCTAACCTAACCAACACTGTTGTGAGTCTGCCATGGCTGCTGTGTTCATAGTCACCTCTTCTTTCTGAGAGACACTGGAAACAAAGAACAAACATAGCTTGCTCCATCTTCTTTCTAATACTTTGCCAGAAAGTGATCAGGAAATAAAGTTATTAATTAGTAACACATAACAAATATGAAGTAAATAGAATAAAGTAAAACTAAGCTTTCATTAGGCATAGATTATAGATCTCCACCCTGTGCTATGTATGGCATGCCAATGTTGAATACTTACCATGAATTCTAGAAAGGGAAAAAGGATGGCAACTTGTTTGGGAAGGGAGCTTCCAAGCTAGATTGGAAGTCATGTTCTGCCTAGCAAAATGCCCTAGCATGAGATGATAATTAAGCAAAAAAGAGGAAAGAAAAGAGCTACCACTCCTAGGAAGAACCGAAATGGCTTTTCTACCTTGCCTCTACCATCCTCTGCTGATTCCCCATTAAAATCATGATGCAGGAGCATTATATTTGAGAATCACACACTCATTTCAGAAAGGTTGTATTTTTTTCAGTTCTAGAAAAACCAATGTTATAGATTCTATTTGCCCAAGGAAATAGAGCCAGGAGGATCACCTCACAGATCCCACAAGAGTGGCCGATAAGGAAGGAGATTGCTCCAAAACTCATGCTGTCATGAGTGAGGAGATGGTATCCAAACCACTACAGTACGAAATATTTTCTTTACATTTTTAGGCAACTTGAAGAACAACTATATAAGAAAGTTAAGGGAAATGTGACTTTAATTTACAAGTGAAGAACACAAGGCCCAAAGACGTTAATTTATATGCCTAGGGCCAGGTATTTTGAGTCATAATTTATGAGTTTTTCCATTTCTAACAGTTTCCTCCCATTTGGGATAAAACTTGTGCCTCATATTTATTACTTTTTATTGAACCATTATGTGGTGTTCACTGAGTCAGGAATAAACAAAGCTTCTCTGATCAGTGGTAAGGAGTGTATTATTTTCATTTTCTCCTGACAGTCAATACAAGAGAAAATATAGAACGTTTCTGATAAACTTCCTTTTTACTTCTTATTTTTTCTTAATTCTATCTTAGATATGTAGTTCTTAGTGGATTGATTTGCCCATTTCTGGACCCAAGAGGATGCATAAGAATCGGGGATATATACTGGGGCAATGGCCTTGCAAAGCCCAAAGCTGGCGCTTATTCTCCAAGGATAGAGTAAACACATATAATTTGGCTAAAAGTAGAATTTTCTGCACACTTCTGTAGACTAAGAGAAAAAAGGACTGGGAATATTGGAAGCAAAATCCATATTTTTCTTTCTATATTCCAATCTCAGGTGTGTTGGAGAAAGATTAATCATTTTTCTTTTATCCATTCTGATTATAGGTGTAAAAAATAAAAATTAATCAATTACCATTACTTCTTATAGTTTTATAGCCCTCACAGAATTTTAATAAGACAGAGGAGTTTGGTAGGCAGACTAATAGACTCCAACAGGACTCCACACCCTACTGGAACCTATGAATATGTTACTTTTCATGGCCAAAAGACTTTGCAGTTATGATTAAGTTAGAGATATTGAGATTGAGAGACCATCCAGGATAATCCTGGTGAGCCTGGTGAATTTACAGGGATCTTTATGAGAGGGAAGCATATGGTTAACATCAGAAAAAGATGTGATGAAACTAGAGATTGAAATGATGCTCTTTAAAAATGAAAGAAGAGACACAGAGCCAAGGATTTTAGGTGACCTCTAGAAGCTTAAAGAAACAAGGAAAAGATCTCCTAGAGACTACAGAAAAAACGCAGCCTTGATGATGCGCTGCTATTAGTCATATGACTTCTGGAACTCTAAGAGACTATATTTGTGTTGTTTTAAGCCACTAAGTTGATGGTAATTTGCTACGGCAGAAACAAGAAAACAATATAGGCTCATCAGGGGAAGGCGTAGTATGTTTCAAAGAAAAGTCATTGAAGAAACACAGAACTGAAGTACCTCAGTTTTACATTCCTATTAGACTATAGGGCCATGTTTTAATTTAATCCTTCATATTTTTGTGTTAATGCATACATATACTCATTGAGTACCAAAAGCTATTCCCAGCACTGCTCAATGGGTTTCTTATTTGAAGTCCAACAATGTCCTCTGAGATACGCAATTGAACTTGAAAGGCTCTTGAATTATTATTTGAAGTGGATGCATGTTGGGAAAATAGAAACTAAATTCGGAGGCCATTTTGCCACAGGAAGAGGCTGGGGCAAGACTAAGTGGTAAAGAAACAGAAACTGGTGGCTCAGGTCTGGATGTGGGCTTCCTAAAACAGAGGACAGCAGCTTTAGGATTACTTTCTGGCCTCTATGGCTAGGGAAACAGGAAGATCTAAACAGACACTCTTTCCAGGAATGAAGGCACTGCATTTTGACCTTCCTTTCCTTGTGCTGTCTCTCAGGCATTTATATGTGGAAGATTGAGTGTGGGATAGAAAATAACCTAAAACTGTGGCTCAGGAAAGCAATGGTTTGCCATTGGGTACACTTAGATGTGTGTACTTTTGGAGAACTCAGTTGTTCCTGGCTCCTTGACCAAATGTCTACTCCTCACACCCTGCCCCCAACATTCCAACTCCACAGCCTCCAAGTAAAAAGCACTTGGCACATACAATTTAGAGGCTGAGCTTTCTTAATCCTTTTGCCATTGTGAAAGACAGGTGTGAAAACTGTTGGAAACTGGAGCTATTTTACCTGGTAGGAGTTCATTGTGCTAACCCTCTTGGAAAATGGTGTGCACTTTTTTTTTTTTTTAATTCTCAAAATAACTCTCTTTATGGAAGGTGATAATTTTACATTTTTCAATTTATATCTTTTTTTGAAACATTATTCTTACTAAATATCTTTGAAAAACTAAAATAACATTTGTAATCACTATAATGTTACTAATAGCATGATTACTAGTAACAGTAGCTGATATTGAATAGGTTCCAATAATGTGAAAGTTGCTGAATTGATATATAATATATACATTATCATTAAAACCAAGAATAATTAATTAAGTAGGAAGTACTCTATTATCGTCATTTCCTTGACAGGGAAACTAAGGCTTGGAAAGGGACAGGTCACCTACAAAATAAAGTCAGCCTGTGTCAGAGAATCTCAGAAGATAAACTTTGCAAATAGATCTTCTAACTTTAGCCAATGAATCATGTAATTACTTGAAGCAGAAAGCATCTTCTTTAACTTTGTAAGCCCAAGACATAACATCATTCAATGCCTGCAATAGATGCTTA
This sequence comes from Sapajus apella, assembly GCF_009761245.1. NCBI lineage: Eukaryota > Metazoa > Chordata > Mammalia > Primates > Cebidae > Sapajus > Sapajus apella. The sequence goes on from NW_022436971.1 coordinate 11,394,873, forward strand.
AGAATATTTATTGAATTTTCACTTTGAGATCAGGCACTGGGTTTGTATCAAGTTATTCTGTACTCATCACAAAAGTTTGAGACACCAAATTGCCAAATGTCTACATAGAAAAAGTAAATAAAATCACACTCAAAAATTGCTGGTAAGGTTGTAAATTGAATGTATCCTCTTGGGGTTTGTTCTGTCATACAAACCCTGAAATATAAATGCCAAAATGTTGAAAGACTCATGGATTGCCCTTGTTCCCTGGTTTTAATAAGGCAATTGACAGACAACATTGTGTATTTCACCCAAGGTTTTGGTGTTATCTAGGCAGACAAATAGTCCCTCAAGTTCAGTGGTTTCCAGTGCAAGTGGGAGAAAATAGCATATAAGCCCTCTGTCCCTGACATTTTATCTAGTGACCCATGACCCATGTGAAACAGGTGGTCCATATTCAACTGACTGGAGATGCATATTCCTGTATCAGAGACAGAATGAATCCTGCTTTAGGCATCAGTCCCTCCTTTTCTCTCCATCATCAACACATAACATCTAATACAGACATCCCCACCCTACTCAAATCCAGCATGACAGATCACACAAATGACTTTGACAAGTACTTAGAAGCAGATAATTTATTGATGAATTGGTTGGTTGATTAATGAAGTTTCTGGTTTTAAGAATAACTTTTTGATCAACAGAAAAATATAAAAAGCCATTGTGGAAATAAATCACTCAGGCATGATACCCATGGTGAGTGTGATTATTTTTTTTTTAGCTTAGAATGAAGAGGGAAACTAAAAATTTTTGTAGAAATAGCATTCTTAATAGTCTCAAAAATACTAGTGAGATCTGCTATGGTAAGAAAGTTTGTGTTCCTCCGACATTTGTATTATTTCAACATATGAATTTTGGAATTCTAACCCCCAAGGTGATAGTATTAGGCAGGGCCTTTGGGAAGTGGTTAGGCCTGGAGGTAGATGCTTCATGAATGTGATTAATAGTCTTTTACAAGAGGGTCCTAGAGAGTTCTTTTGCCCCTTGAGCCATGTTTGCATAGAGTGAGAAGACGCTTTCCATGAGCCAGAAAGCATGACCTCAGCCAACACCAATACTTGCAATCACTGATGTACAGCCTCACTCAGGTACTTCTTGAAGGAAATATAAGAGATAAGTAGGTCCATTCATCTTTATGCCTTGCAGACTCAGTTCCTTCTTTAGAAAGCTAGGAAACAAGAATCTGATCACAGGTTTTACCAATGCAAAGGATTAATCCACACCATTGATGGCCAAGAAACCAGCCAGTGAAAGCAGGATGCAAGAACATCTTGAGACAGGTTGGTGCAATTCTTCACTTTCACAGAGAGCTACACTTTTTGTCCTCAGAAAATCCAGACAAAATTGAAACTGCGTTGGCAATGTTAATAACCACAGAAAAAGCCTCTGTTGTTCCTCACCACTTCATTTTCAAACCCTGTGTCTCAATCAGTTCTTATAAAAACAGACACTGACTCCACAGGCCCGAAGCTATTCTCCCAGGAGACGCTGAAAATGAAAAAGAAGTCAGCAGCCCTGGATGAAATCCACTTCATACTTGATTCATAACAATTGCACCACATAGGGTATTGAAACACAATGAGTCTTTGGGACCATTTTCAGAAGCAATTTTGAAGTTTACTTTTTAAAGAAGAGGCTATGGTATTTGAGGGTAGCAATTGGCAAACTTTTTCTCTAAGGGAACAGGTATTAAACATTTTGAATTTGTGGGCCAAGAGACCATGTCAAGGATATTCTATGGGTGCTATATAATAAGAGATATCAGAATCAAAGCTTGCCATGCTGGCTTTTTTTCCTTGGATGGTCCGCAGACATCTGGGTTGGTAAGCATGCTTTGGATCCGTCGGATAGCAGACATTCTTCAGAGGAGATGGAATGTAAGCCTGGGTTGAAAGAGGCTGTCCTTTGTACCTTCCGTCCCAGTGACAACCAGATCTAGGCATGCTCTTTCTCCTCCTGGGGAGTCTGCCCTTCTTAACTAGGCCAGCTGGCTGGAGCAAGGAGACTCACCAAGTTATCGAATTCTAGACTGAGATTTCACTGCTCCGTGCTTGACATTGCCAACCAACAGCAGCAACCTCAACATATGGATGGCAGCCAAGGCAGGTGTGCACCAATGGCGAGGCTTAGCTGATGGCCAGGGAAGCAAAGCCTGAAGGAGAATGGGGAACAGGACTGAAGGGAAACCCAGCTTTGTTTCTACAGCTCAAAATGCTAGTCGTCTGTAGCAGTGCTGGTGCGCTGTACAAAAACAGAGAGAAGGCTGGGTTTTGTCCACAGGCAACTTCTGTTTTAATCCTGGCTAAACCCTGACGTCGTTACCTTGAGGAGACACACTGGAAGAAGGCCAAAACTGGAGAAAGATATTTCTACAAAAAAGCTGTGAAGATAGTTCCAGCTCCAGGTAAACGAGCAGAGTCCGAAAGGCAGAATTGCAGGTGTAGACAAACTGATTGGCACCATGAGCATTAACAGGAGCAATAAGGGTAGTTTCCTAGGCAGAGACTTCATCGTGACTGGGAAAACAGAAGCAGGCGTAGCTCATTGTATTACCCAGTCACTTGCTTCCCCTTCCTTGTGAAAACATTACACATTCTTATTCATTTCTTGGTGACTTGTGGGACCTTTCTGTGGGAGTGTAGTTCCTGCCCCATTATCAGGCTTGGCCATAGGATGTATTTTGACTAATGAAATCTAAGTACACATGATGTAATGCTATGTTGGAGCAGAATCTTTCTGAAACAATTCATGCTTTGTCAGTAATTCCCTTTTTTCCTCTGCCAACAGAATGTCTACACTCCTTTATTTTGGATGTGGACTAGATTCAGGCCCACACTGCCATTTAGCCCACATTTCTTGAGATGGAGAGTAAGACTCAGTTTTTATAAGCCATTGAGATTCTGAGGTCATGGCTTACTGCAGCAAAGAGACGAACTCACAGGTGAAATGTAGAAATGCAGAAAAGAGGCTTGTATTGGTGAAGTCTATTACTGGACAGTCAGGTCCCAGACACCAAGCTGAGGGTTAGGCCAGGGCTCCAGTCTCCGTGATGATAAAATAAGCCAGATCATGATGTCTAAAGACCCTAATCCCAGGACTTGACAGGATGCCAGGACAGGTCTTTAGACTGAAGAAATATGTCTTCCTTAAGTCACAAGTTTACAGCTGACAGCAGCAACCTTGACCCCAACCTGAGTCATTTAATCATCTATCTGTGTATTAAGAGTCACCTACTCTATATTCTAAGACACACCAGGAGGTTCAGAGACACCTCAATCTTTGGGGGCCTCAAAGATTGAGGAGGAAAATATACGTATAAGCCACATTTCTCAGAGTAGATTACATATTATGTTATAGTTACAATAAGGATATAAGAAATGAGAGATTGCTTACTCATGGGGAGGGTACATCATAAAGTATTTACAGGAAACACTGGGTTTTAAGGGATGAGTAGGTGTGTCTAGCTTGAGAGACTAACATGTCCAACATCAAAGAAGCTTAAGGATTAGATCAAGTTCTCTAAATCTTCCTTGCCCAATCAGAATTTGTCCAAAAGAAGTTCTCAAAGTATGACCCATTGGTCACCTGCACCAGATGCAGCTTCATAACATAAATAGATCCTGTGTTCCCAAACCTCATGAATTAAAATTTCTAAACCTGAATCCTGGGAGTATGCAAAACTAACTGACCTTCCAGATGATTCTCTGCACATTCAAGTTTGAGATCCAGCGGTACAGCTCAGTGTGTCTCAAACCTGGCTACACATTGAACAATTCTGGCAGCTTTTCAGACATACTGATGCTTGGGCTTCACCCCAGAGATTATAATTTGATTGATCTGAAATGGGGCTGAAACACTGATATGTTTTAGAAGTTTCCTAAATTTATTTAGTGCATAATTAGTTTGAGAATCATTGGTCTAAAGGAAAACATCAATTCACAGTTACTGTGTAGCCATCATGTGTGAGACATTATCCATGGTGCTGTAATGGCTACAGTGGTTAAAATAATAGTGGTCTTTCTTAAACGTAACTTAAAATGTTGAAATCTGATAGGGAGACAGTACCTACCAGAGTAGACATTCAAAATCATATGTTGAGTGAATAAATGAGGAAAAATTTATCCAAAGGAGTTGAACATTTTAAACAAGTATTCCAGGTCATTCACAAACACTCTAACTGAAGTTTAGGCACCACTGTCCCAAGGAGAATGGGACAGTATCCCAGGGAGAATGTGGAAGGGAAGGAGAGTGAAATGGAAAACGAGGGAGAAAGAAAGTCTAAGTGCAGATAGGACTGAATTGGCTCTGGCTGAGGGCACAGGGGCTGCAATGGCCAGAAACCAGGCTGACCGGACAGTCTGGCTCCAAGACTAAGAACAAGGCCCCTAAGAACAAAAGGACTCCATTCTCACTGCCTTGTGGACATAGAGCTTTTGTTCTCTTGCTTCTATTACAGAACTTATCCTCTGAATGTGTGTTATCTACCAGTTTCGGGTTTTGCTTATTGCATTTTCAGAATTGAATTTTTCAAGAGTGATTGCCACAATACAACTTTGTAAACTTGTAGAACTGAACATTTCTAATTAGGTAGCTATAGCCCTTAGCCAAATTACTGCAAATGTCATCTCTCCACTCTCTTTTTGATGCAAAAATGTAGGGCAGTCAGCAATATACACAATTTAATCTTAACACAGGCAGACGTTGTTCATGGTGACAGAAGGGTCTGTTTTCCATTAACCCAAAATTTGCTTAGCCAAGCAACTCCCTCATTATACATCTTGCTTTCAAAAGGAGGTTCCTTTCAAGCAAGCTGCTCGTTTAGCAATTAGCTGTCCATAACAATTACGTACTTGCCCTGTCTCAGGATGGTTAGTAAGTTGGTCATATTCAAGGGCCGCTCCTGGTCATGTTGCGTCTTCTCCAATGGCACAGACCCAGGTTTCAGGGATTGTGCATCATTGGAAGACTTGGCAGAAATGACCAGTCTTTCATTGTTCTCTTCCATGAAAATCTATTTGCATTTCAAGAAAACATTAATTTGTGAGTATTCTAATTCTGTCAACCCCAGAACTGAGCTCTTCTGCCTTTGTCATTCTATCCCCAGCCTTTCACAGAGCTGTGAATTGTTCTGGTGCAAACCTCATCCCTACACCCCAGCCTGGGCTGGTTCATATGTGAACAAAGCATAGTAAAAAAAAATGAACAATTAATTTTTTTAAAAAAGGACTAGTGGTCAGCATTTCCTGAGTACTCACTATGGACGAGGCATCCTATTAGGTCTTTTAAGTTTCATTAGTTCTGTTTACAGTTCAAAAAAAGTACATTATTATACACAATATACAGATGAGAAAACCAAGTCCATAGATATAAATGGCAATCTTAATGTTACACAGATAAATTTTGAAAGGGCTAATTATACAGTAGTGTAATTATTTAGGTCTTTCTTATAACATTCTAATCAACATTGCTGTGGGCCTTAACAATAGTCATTTTTATGCTTGGAATCCTCACCCCTAGTCATGAACTTGGACTCCCTCATTCATGTGCCCTACTCTTTGTGCACTTTTTCTAGAGATGGAGCTGGTTTCTCAAGAATGGTTTTCTCCAGTCTCTAGTTTGCTGCTTCTGGATAAGTAGCTGATATAAAGCTGACTTTAACTCCCAAATCTTATGAATCATCTACTCCAGGTATGTTTTTGTTTAACTAGATCTACCAGTGAGAACAGGAACCCATTTTCTGCCCTCACCAGAAGGCTCTCTCCCCTCTGTCTTGATCTGAGAGATGGGTTAGATATACAGTGCTTATGATGGGGAATAGCATGCTTGTGAATCTTCTCTTTCACAGAACTAGCATCACATACAATCAGAGTCTTCACACATCGTTATTCACAACCTTGCTCATGAACTGACTTTTCAGATTCACTTCTTTCTCCCGTCTCCTGTTGTGTAAGCTTTTTGTTTCATAAATTCATTTTTATTTTTAACCTCATTTTCTACCCTAACTCCTCTAAGGTGACTAAACTTCTTCCTAGATATCATTTGATTCCTCTCTGTGGTTCCACTGTCATCCATCTATCTGAATAATCACTAGCTTAGATCTTCCTAATTCAGAGCCAGTTAGAAATCTCAGAAGCAGTTTTGATGACTGTTTCTCTTTACATTTGTCATTCAACCAGGACATTGTCCTGTAGATTCTTGTGCCTATAAATACCCATGAATTTCTTTCCCTTTTCTCTGTTCCCATTGCTACTCCCCTATTTCCAGAGGCTCATGATTTATCATCTAGATTATGAAAATATCTTCTAACTGTTCTCCACATATCCAACATGACAGCCATATACTATATTCTACGTTTTCACCAGAGTGATCTTCCTAAAGATTATTTCTCTCCTTTTTTAAACCTCTGAATGAATATCCATGCTTTCAAGATAAAGTCCAAAGTCCTTATGGTATCTGTTCAAATTTTATTCATTTTTCAAAACATGATAGAAACTTTCTTTTGATTTAAGTCTTTCTCCACTCACCGGCTGTGGTTGGAATCCCTAAAACTCATGTTGAAAACTCCCAATGTGGCAGTATTGAGAAGAGGAGGCTTTAAGAGGTAATTGAGTCATGAGGGCTCTGCCCTTATGAATGGCTCAATCTATTCATAGGTTAATGAATTAAGGGATTAATTGATTAATGGATTAACAACTCCCCATGAGAATGACAATGGTGGCTTTATAAGAAGAGAAACAGAGACTTTAGCTAGCACACTCAACCCCCTTGCCATCTGGTGCCCCCCACTTCCTCGGGACTCTGCAGGGAATCCCCAGTGGCAAGAATGCCCTCTCCAGATGCAACCCCTCGACTTTGGGCTTCTTAGCCTTCATAACTGTAAGAAATAAATTCCTTTTTTAAAACAAATTACTCCATTTCAGGTATTCTGTTATAAGAAACAGAAAATAAAGTAGGACATCACCCCACCCTTGAAGCACTATTATAGCATTTCTTAAGTTGAACTGTACCTATTTATATATATCCTTTCTCTCCACTCTGAATTGTAGGCTTCTTGACTAGGAAAGGACTGTGTCTAGTTAAATACACACTCACACTACTCAGAACTTCTAGCACAGTACCTGGCATGTACTTTTTGAATATCTAACAAATATTTGCTAAATATAGGATGAATAAATCAATTGGTGTTAGAGGTCAGCATCACTTATCCCTTTTCTTCTACTGAGTTCAAAGTGTCTGCGCATGCCCACACATGGGAAGGTTATTGACTTATTCAGATATATGGATAGACATGGTCATTAGAAAGACCAATGAAGTTGCCCAGCTTCTTTTAGATCAAAAATAAGCCAAGCTAATATCAATTGGTCTTTGTGCTGCAGAAAACTTGTATTCAAAGCGTTTACTTTTTAAACTCAAATTTGCATATGCCCTTTCCTTATAGAAGAGGAGATGAAGTTGTAAAATTATTCTGAAATAGGTTTTTGCAACTGAAATAGATGGGGAATTAAAGCAAGGGGTCTGCTAATGCCTATACCTGAGAGAATATGAGAATTTCATTGTGGATAGAGATCAAGATCAGTGAGTGATTTTCCTCCTGACTCTAACCTGTAGGACGTAATGAGGTCGTGTGGAGGTCCTTGGAGGGGTTTTGAAACCAGGCACTCTACCAGCTACTTACTGAACACTGCCCTGTGCAAGCACTGCTTTAGGCTTCAGGAATAAAGAAGCAGTCAAGAGGTGCTACCTGCTCCTGGAGCTTGTGTGTGGAAAGAGCACACAATAGGTAATACAATGCAATGTGGCAAGTGCTAGAATAGAGTCAAGAGTGCTCTGGAAGCATATCAGGCATTGAGGGACTTTCTCTAGTAGCTCTGGAAGAGCTTTGAAAAAGGATCTTTTTTTTTTTTAATTATTGAGATGGAATCTTGTTCTGTCACCCAGGCTGGAGTGCAGTGGCGTGATCTCGGCTCACTGCAACCTCCTCAGCCTCCCAGATTCAAGTGATTCTCATGCCTCAGCCTCCCAAGTAGCTGGGATTACAGGTGCACACCACCATGCCCGGCTAATTTTTGTATTTGTAGTAGAGACAGAGTTTCACCATGTTGACCATGCTGGTCTCCAACTCCTGACCTCAAGTGATCTGCCCACCTCGGCCTCCTAAAGTGCTGGATTATAGATGTGAGCCACTGTGCCAGGTCTGCAGAGGGAAAATTTGAGTTACATTAGGAAGGGTAAGAAAGCCTCCTCTAGATTGATTCAGGGAAAATGGCATTCTAGCCAAAGTTTGCATAGAAATCCAAGGATATAAAGTGACATGGTCAAGTAATGATACAAGGGTAAATGGTGAATGAAAGAGAGTGTTAACAGATGAGTCTTGTGAAGGAAAGTGGTGTGGTCTGAGTCATTGGTACTTCATATATAGGGAGGGGAGCTGATGGAAGATATGAAACTGGGAATTTACTTGGTCACTCCAATATTGGGGCTTAAAGCTTACATGATTGAGGGTATTTTTGATAAGTTAAATAATATTTACATTTTGTACTAATGCAAAATTAAATGCAGGTCTATGAAAGTGAGGGGCTCTGAGTTTAAGGTTCAGTAGGTTCAAGATAAACTCTCTGCTAGTTCATAGAAGGTGAATATTGGTATAAAGTGCCCTTATTCTCAAATAAATTCTGAGGATAAGGAGAGACTTGCTTTGTTAGAGAGAAAACTGACAGAACCATAAGACAAATAGAAACCCAGTTTAGATGGACTGAGCTGGCCTGAATAAAGATGTCCTTTGTCTGCTTCTGGAAAGCTGTCACCTCTCACTTTATATAGGAGCGACAGATTGTGCCTTCTGACAATCCTATAATTTCAGTGTTGCCTCTGGCTGCTCCTGAAAGAGGACCAATCCACTGGGTCAGGATGGCTGGAGATCAAAAGGCAGGAGAGGGGGCTTTTGCCAGATATCCTATATTTAGATAGATGTCAATATCATTTCTTTATTCCTGGAGACTTTATTCCATTCTTGTTGTATAGGAAAAAAATGTCTTCAGACCACATACATTTTACTGCTTTTCTTCCCAACAGGATCTGAAATAATTGATCTATTAATCTATGTATGTATTGTTTCTCTTTCCAAGTACTCCTGGAAAAAAATGTGGGAAAAATTTTACCACTTTCTTCTAAGATTTTATGCATATCATGCATCTTACACCAGTCAGCTAGTTTGAATTTATGAGAATTTCTGATACCTTTCACATCTCTACTATCTCTGGAATATTATACAATTTATAACTTCTTTTTTTTTATGAAAGGGTCCAGCTCTGTCGCCTAGGCTGGAGTGCAGTGGTGCAATCTTGGTTCACTGCAACCCCTGCTTCCAGGTTCAAACAATCCTCCAGCCTCAGCCTCCTGAGTAGCTGGAACCACAGGCACAAGCCACCATGCCTAGTTCATTTTTGTATTTTTTTTGTAGAGACAAAGGTTTCACCATGTTGCTCAGGCTGCTGTCGACCTCCTGAGCTCAAGCTATCTGCCCACCTCAACCTCTTACTACACCTGGCCTATGTATAACATTGTAACATGTCATATGTTAAACACACCTACACACACACACACACACACACACACACACACACACACACACACACTCCAAAGAGAGAGACAGCTAACTCCCTGTGTTGCTGATGAGGTCAATAACTTGCCCAAATCTACACATTTCATAAAGTCAGAGTTCACATTTGAAGTCTAGTCTCACCAACCCCAAATCTCAGTCTTTTTCCAGTAGGAATTTTAATTTTTAAGGGCTCCACAGTTTAAAAAAAATATTTAGGCTCATCAGGTCCCTACTCAAGACACCCACAAGAGTATTCTAATTTGCTTTCAACTAATGAAATCTAAAGAACTTGGAATTTTGTCTGATGGTGCTCATTAGAAGTTCTAAGAATAAGCACAGATATTTGCTCCTGTTTCTTTCATATATTTCACTACTTAAACATCCTCATCGTAAACCCATCTACTGCACAAAGACACCGTCCTTCTGATTTGGCATGCAGGTGTGATTTGATGCATGATAGCAGTGTGATCTACCTGCTCAACATCATATAGGTCTTATACCAACCAGACTGAGCTCCTAGATAATCCTATCATGAGTGCTTTGAGTTCTTCCATGGGAGACTTTATTCTTTCTATTGTTACCAATGGAATATTTATCACATTATTAATTATTCAAGAGCTATTTCACTCTGAGGCCTAACTTCAGCACTTGTATGCAACCATTTCTTCATGCACATGTCGGGTCTTCCTTGTATCATCTTATTTAAATGTATATCCTCTTCTCTAATTGACTATGTCCTCTTCAAGAACATAATCAGTGTCTGGTAAATCTTTATATTTCTCACAGCACAGAGCACAGTTCTGAATATATTTTCCATAATTGTTAGAATGAATGGATGGATACATTTAGCTGTAATGATCTTTGACAAACCTTATTGCTACTGTAACATCTCTGTATTGGTAGAAGTCAACTAGAGGCAGCTAGCAATTTTATGAAATCTTTTCAACTTTGAATGATTCTCAGAAAACTCTAAACATGCTTTATATATCTCAGTGAAAGGAAAAGAAGCAGTTTCTGATAGTGAGATTTATTCATATGGGTGATTTCACATGTCTCTTCTCCAAATAACAGGCAGATATAATAATCTGTTTTTTAAAGAAGGAAAATTCAACTTGTTTAACGTGAAGAGATTAAATTTAAGTGAATGGAATTTAGTAAGAGTTTTATGCAATAGACTATGGACATTCAAATCAGTGTCCTTCCTAGGATCAATATTCTTCCACTGTGACAGAGATTATTAATTGCCTTAAAACATCGTGTAGATTTGAAGAAAGAACCCATCTGAACTTACAAGATTAAATGTTTGAAAAAGAGGATCAGAGAGGCATCTGACAGAAGAGTCATTGCAAGGGGGGTACATTTTTAAATCCATCTCTACAGTTTTTAAGTCTCTCTCTCACTTTCTATTTAGTGAAACAAGAAAATGCCATAAAAATGGTGAACCTTAGCACCAGTGTTGAAAAGGAATTTGACAGCATTACTCAGGCTATGTCTATTGACTAGATGAAGACAGTAGATTAAAAGCTGGTTAAACATTCATCCAGTGAAGGCAACAAATGGACACTTGCCATCCTAGAGAAACTCTCTTAATGACATGCTACAGGACTATCTCCTTTGCAATGTTTGCATCGACAAATTGTATGAAAATATACATGGCCCATTTTTAGAAGTAGAGTATAAAATAAAACTGAGTGGGAGAAATTTACATATGTAATTGCATTTATAGAAGTACAGAGTGTAGGAAAAAGAAGAGTTTTCTTAGCTCCCCAGTGTAAAAATGAAGGTGATAATGAGGAATCTGAAAGTCAATTTGTGAGAAATTTTTTATAAACACTTTTGAACACTTGCGCTAATTGGTAAAGCTTAGGATATTTCCCTAAGGATACAAAGACACAGAGGGTGCAGTGGCTCACACCTGTAATCCCAGCACTTTAGGAGGCCGAGGCAGGCAGATCACCTAAGGTCAGGAGTTCGAGAACAGCCTGGCCAACATGGCAAAACCCCGTCTCTACTAAAAATACAAAAATTAGCCAGGCATGTGGTGTCTGTAGTCTCAGCTACTCAGGAGACTGTGAAAAGAGCATCACTTGAACCCGGGAGGTAGAGATTTCAGTGAGTGGAGATTGTGCCACTGCACTCCAGCCTAGGTGACAAGAGTGAGACTCCATCTCAAAAAAAAAAAAAAATACAAAGACACACACAGGGAGGTTTAATCATTATATACTTTAAAGTCTGCCATGCTAAAATCAGCTTTGGCTTCACCCATGTCGTTTAGCGAGAACTAGGATCAATGGGTGAAAGTTACATTGAATCAGAATATCCCACCATGCAGAATTTAATTACTAAAATCCACAAACATTTTCCAAACACTGTTAAGTTCTAAAAAAGACCAGTGACACAGTAGGAAATCTATGGAAAGTAGCAAGTTTGTAATCAAATAAATATATAACATCAGTGACTGTGCTATGTATTATTTTGCATATGATCATATGGCTGTCTCCATAAAGGAAACTTTCAGAAAAGATCTACATGGTTTTTTAGGGTTTCAGTTTTCAATTTAGGTTTCTTTTGAATATATCATGATGCTGAGACAGTCTTGAGGATGAGAGCAAAATAAAAAAAAAATAGCAATCAAAGATTTATTTGGCTTACAAAAGGACAGACAAGGAGTCTTTTTTACTTACACATGATGGTAGGACGTTTGACTGGAAAGTCTGGTGAGCAGTTGAAGATGAAGGAATGTAGGTATATAGAGTGAGGCTTCATTCATCATGGCTAGAGAGAAGGTATGCAAGGGACAGAGTTCCCTGAGGTTGTACTGATTGCCCACTATCATTTTTTCACAGCTCATTCATGAAATTTCTAGAGTCAATGGTTAACTTGTGAAGGAGAATGATAAACACATTTAGGAATATCTCTGTTCTCCAGCAGAAGTCCTGTATTAGTTTGCTAGGACTACCTTAACAAAGCACCACCAACTGGGTGGCTTAAACAACAGAAACATACTGTCTCATAGTTCTGGAGGCTATAAGTCTAAGATCAACATGTTGGCGGGATTGGTTCCTTTTGAAAGATGTAAGGAAGGCTTCCATGTCTGTGCCACAGCTTGTGATAGTTGCTGGCAACCTCTGTCATACCTTGACTTATAGAAGCACCACACTGATCCTTGCCTTCATCTGCATATGGTGTTCTCTCTGTACCTATGTCTCTGTCTCCAAATTTCTCCCTTTTATGAGGATGCCAGTCGTATTGGATTAGCATCTGCCCTAATAGCCTAATTTTAAATTGATTACTTGTATAAAGATTCTCTTTCCAAATAATACCATATTCTAAGGTACTGGGAGTTAGGGCTTCAACATATTTTTGGGGGTGACACAACCCATAGCAGGCACCTTATGAATATTAAGGTATAAATATAATTAAATCAGATTTTATTTAAGATGTAGATTGTAGATAACTCCCATAAACAATGATGGTGAAATGGCAAAAGTGAGTTTGAAAATGGTGCATTTACTGTTTAAAGAGAAAAATGTAAAAATAGCTTCCTGAGATCAATAATACATTTTTTCACCATTTTCTCATAAATCCACTTTATTGTATAATACGCTTTTTAAAATTAGTTGATTTCCATTTAGCTACTGTTGCAAACAGACTTTGAAGAAGAAATAGCATTCAAGCATCTATATCCATAGTAATCCCATCCTATGAAAATGGCTTTCATCTCCTAGTTGTCTATCCCATCAGGAACTAATTCATCAAAGCTTGTTATAGTAGACTGTGTCTTAGACTAGGAGTGAGAAGTCCTTGATTTTAGTATCAATTCTGGCATTAATTGTGTCTTCTTTATGAAAATCACTTGATAATTCTAGGCCATAGCATTTTACTGAAGCCATGGGGAGGTTGGTTGTACTGGATGATGTATATAAACATTCATGGAGTCTCTGTGCTACTTCTGATGCTGTACCATTCATGGAAATAAATTAAATCAAAGATCCAATGAAATCCTAAATACCAAGAGATGAATGTAGATACCAATGTTAATGAAAGAAGAAATGTAGGTGAAATAAAGTACAAAGTATCTCAATTCAATTTATAAAAAATATTTGATCATTGTGTCAATTAAGCAGTTATTTTGGGAAATTTCAAGAAAACTCTACTAGATTTTTCAAGAAAAGAATAGGTTGTTACTCCATCTAAGATAATGTTTCTGAAGCCACTGTTTTTGGAACTATGAGTTGCTCTGGTAAGTCAGCTTAGTGTATCATGACCAGAGCTAAGAAAAAACAAATAGAACATAGTAGAGCATAAAAGAAGAGAAAAGCAATGTGAAAATGTTTTTCATGTTAACATCAGTATCTTTGAATTCTGGATTGTCAGGTATAGTGCGTTTCCAACAGTCATCTCAGGAAGAAGCTTAAAAGCTTCTGCCTGTCTTAAATATCATCCATGGAACACTGTCTTTTCAAAGGTTTGAAACCACAGATAGGCTAGGGGACCTAAAAAAAAAGACAATGATGAAATTAGGGAAACATATTCAATTCTCATTTTGCTTTCATTAACTTCTTTAAATAAATTGATAAGCTTGCTGGAAATAGAAAACAAGTGCTTTATGGAGAAAAATTTAACATGAGTTGGATAAGAACTGTGTTAGAGAACATAATCATTTTTAAATAAGCCTAGTTCTCCAAATCTTGATGAATTTTATACCAGGTTACTGAATGTGTTTAATAAGGGATCCCAATCAACTTAAAAAACAAAACTCCTGTGAGCAGAAAATTTTAAACCTTGAATAAAGCAGAGACAATAGTGTAATGCGTGCTTGAATGACTATTACCTGGCTTCAATTAGTCATAACTCATGATCCACCTTGCTTCATTTCTACTCGTATTCCCAACCTCTTCTCTTTCTCCCATTTATTAAAAGAAAACTGACATCATCACTAAGCCTATAAACATTAACGATAATTACTATTGTTAGTAAGTATCCTGTAGTGTTCAAATTTTTGGTAAACTTTTAAAAACTGATGGACCAAAATGAGATACTGCTTGTATACAATAGAATGTCTAAAATAAAAAAGATATAGTGATAAATGCAGACAGAGACTTAGTGAACTTGAAGCCCTCATCCACTGTTGAGGAAAATGTAAAATTGTGCAGTCATTTTCAAAAACAGTTTTTCAATACCTCAAAGTGCTAAATATAGAGTTGCCATATGATCTCATAATCCTACTTCTGGTTATCTACTGAAGAGAAATTGATACATACATCTACACTAAAACTTATACTTGAATGCTCAAAGCAACACTATTCAAAATAGTCAAAATGTGGATACAACCACCATGTCCACAAACTGATAAATTGATATAAATAAAATGTGGTCGATCCACACAATGGATTGTTATTCATCAAAGAAAACGAATAAAGTGGCCAGGCTTGGTGGTTCATGACTGTAATCCCAGCACTTTGGGAGGCTGAGGCGGGAGGATTATGAGGTCAGGAGTTTGAGAACAGCGTGGCCAACATGGTGAAAAATACAAAAATTAGCTGGGCGTGGTGGTGGGTGTCTGTAATCCCAGCTACTGGGGAGGCTGAGGCAGGAGAATCACTTGAACCCGGGAGGCAGAGGTTGCAGTGAGCCGAGATTGCACCACTGCCCTCCAGCCTAGGCAATAAGAGGAAACCCTGCTTAAAAAAAAAAAAAAAAAAAAAAAAAAAAAGAAAAGAAAAGGAACAAAGTGCTGATGCCCACTACGTAATAGACAGATACTGAGACCATTATTCTGTGTGCAAGAAGTAAGTCACAAAAGGCCACATATTGTAGGATCCTATATATATAATGTCCAGAATATACAAATCTATTGTGACAGAAAGTACATTACTGATTGACAAAGGATGAGGTGAAAAAGTGGGGAAAATTAGGGAGTGACTTTTAAT
Organism: Sapajus apella; assembly: GCF_009761245.1. Lineage (NCBI taxonomy): Eukaryota > Metazoa > Chordata > Mammalia > Primates > Cebidae > Sapajus > Sapajus apella. Next base: position 11,410,446 of record NW_022436971.1, read on the forward strand.
GAGTAGAGGATTTCTTTCTGGGGTAACAAAAATGTTCTAGCACTGACTATGGTGATGGTTGCACAACTCTGTAAATATGCTAGAAACCATTGAATTACAAACTTTAATGAGTGAATTTTATGGAATGTAAAACTATTGTTCACTTTAAATAGATAAATGTTATGATGTGTGGATTATATCACAATAAAACTGTTATTTTTAAAAATGAAGGGAAATTAAAACATAGTAATAGGGTAACAATATAAAATGCTATAATTACCAAAAGGTGAAGGAGGTGGCAAACATACCAAAGTTAACCATTTTATGTTTAGTCTGAGTGAGTAGACATTTTTTAAAGGGGAAAGAATTGAGGTAAGAAAACTATCTATTAAAGGCACCATCTTTGGTTCTGTTTATGTGACGGATTATGTTTATGTATTTGTGTATGTTGAACCAACCCTGTATCTCCAGGATGAAGCTGATTTGATCATGATGGAGAAGATTTTGATGTGCTATTGAATTTGGTTTGCTAGTATTTTACTGAAGATTTTTGCATCAATGTGCATCATGGACATTGGCCTGAAATTTTATTTTTTAGTTGTGTCTCTGCCAGGTTTTGGTATCAGGATGATGTTGGTCTCATAAAATGAGTTAGGGAGGATTCCCTCTTTTTGTATCCTTTGCAATAGTTTCAGAAGGAATGGTACCAGCTCATCTTTGTCCGTCTAGTAGGGTTCAGCTGTGAACCCATCTGGGCCTGGACTTTTTTTGGTTGACAGGCTATGAATTGCTGCCTCAACTTCAGATCTTGTTATTGGTTTATTCAGGGATTTAACTTCTTTCTGGTTTAGTCTTGGGATGGTGTAAGTTTCCAGGAATTTATCCAATTCTTGATTCACTGGTGTATGTGCATAGAGTTGTTTAATAATCTCTGATCATAGTTTGTATTTCTGTGAAATCGGTGGTGATATCCCCTTTATCATTTTTATTGCATCTATTCGGTTCTTCTCTCTTTACTTTTTTATTAGTCTTGCTGGCAGTCTATCTATTTTGTTGATCTTTTTTAAAAACCAGCTCCTGGATTCATTGATTTTTTTGAAGGGTTTTTGTGTCTCTATCTCCTTCAGTTCTGCTCTGATCTTAGTTATCTCTTGTCTTCTGCTAGCTTTTGAATTTGTTTGGTAATGTTCCTCTAGTTCTTTTAATTGTGACATTAGGGTGTCCATTTTACATCTTTCTGCACTTCTCTTGCGGACATTTAGTGCTGGAAATTTCCCTCTAGACACTGCTTTAAATGTGTCCCAGAGATTCTGGTATGTTATGTCTTCATTCTCATTGGTTTCAAAGAACATCTTTATTTCTGCCTTCATTTAGTTATTTATAATCATTCAGGACCAGGTTGTTCAGTTTCCATGTAGTTGTGTGGTTTTGAGTGAGTTTCTTAATCCTGAGTTCTAATTTGATTGCACTGTGGTCTGAGAGACTGGTTGTTATGATTTCCATTCTTTTGCATTTGCTGAGGAGAGATTTACTTGCAATTATGTGGTCAATTTTACAGTAAATGCGATGTGGTGCTGAGAAGAATGTATATTCTGTGGATTTGGGGTAGAGAGTTCTGTAGATGTCTATTAGGTCCACTTGGTCCAGATCTGAGTTCAAGTCCCAGATACCTTGTTAATTTTCTGTCTCATTGATCTGTCTAATATTGACAGTGGAGTGTTAAACTCTCCCACTATTATTGAGTGGGAGTCTAATTCTCTTTATAGTCGTTAAGATCTTGCTTTATGTACCTGGGTGCTCCTGTATTAGATGCATATATATTTAGGATATTTAGCTCTTCTTGTTGCATTAATCCCTTTACCACTATGTAATGCCCTTCTTTGTTTCTTTTGATTGTTGTTGGTTTAAAACCACATGATTATCACAACAGATGCAGAGAAGGCCTCCTGCAAAATTCAACAGCGCTTTATGCTAAAAGCTCCCACTCCCAATAAACTAGGTATTGATGGAATGTTATCTCAAAATAATAAAACCTATTTATGACAAACCTACAGTCAATATCATACTGAATATACAAAAACTGGAAGCTTTCTCTTTGGAAACTGGCATGAGACAAGGGTACCCTCTCTCAGCGTTCCTACTCAACATAGTATTGGAAGTTCTGGACAGAGCAATCAGGCAAGAAAAAGAAATAAAGGTATTCAGTTAGAAAAAGAGGAAGTCAAATTGTCTCTATTTGCAGACAATATGATTGTATATTTAGGAGACCCCATCATCTCAGCCCAAAATCTCCTTAAGATGATAAGCAACTTCATCAAAGCCTCAGGGTACAAAATCAATGTGCAAAAATCAGAAGCATTCCTATAAACCAATAACAGACAAACAGAAACCAAATCATGAGTGAACTTCCATTCAGAAATGTTACAAAGAGAATAAAATACCTAAGAATACAACTAACAAGGGACGTGAGGGACCGCTTCAAGGAGAACTACAAACCACTTCTCAAGGAAATAAGAGAGGAAACAAACAGATGGAAATACATTACATGCTTATGGTTAGGAAGAATCAATATCGCAGAACACCCCTCTTTCTGTCTAGTCAGTATGTGCATGAAGTGTTGAGAGGTAAAATCTAACAATGGTGCAATTCTTCTTTTACTGGGGACAGGTCTTTTCAGATTGAGCTGTTGGGACATCAAGGTATAATCTTGATGTCATACAACCTTGCAGGTGGAAGTTCATGTTGATAGTATCTATTGCCACCTGCTTTTACAGATGGAGATTTTAGGGCAAAGTGGAAAAACTGTACAAGGATGACCTCCTGGTGCTTTTCCTGGCCCCAGTGGCTGACCATGAACTTTCCTTTGAAACTCTCTGTGCTCTCAGTTCATACCCCAGGAATACACTCATAGCATAGCTTAGCATTCCACCAGCCTGCTTATTTTGTCTTCTTCTAAGCTCTAAATTTTTGATGGCACAAACTCTTTATTAACTTCTTTAACAAAGACTGGAGAATTGCACCTACCACAGGCAAGAGTTCTTATTAGACCAATCCTCATTTAACAGCATCACCAATAGGCAAATGGTGTCCCATGTCTTGGCTAAGAGATTTTAATCTGAGTATAAGCAGTAAAAGTAGGTATAAAACAGCAACGAAAGGCCTTGCTACTCTGCTTCTGTATTTCAAGACCATTATCATTCTTTATAACGTTAGGTCATTAGGCTGCAATATCTTTGATCAGGAAGAAACTGATATTTGTGTCATATTTTTGTGTCATGGTAAAACACAAGTAAATCAAACAAAACAAAAACATATGCAAACAAATAATAAACTTTTCTGATTCACTTGGGGGAACTTGCTGCACAACTCTCTGCCTTTAATGCCTCTGTGTATTTCACAGTAAGCTCTTTTTTTCCCAAAAATGATTTTAGAGACCAAATCTCGATTATGTTGGTTTTTTTTTTTTATCTTGGCTTGACAACATTCCAGATGAACTGTCACTTTCGCTTCATAATTAAAAAATGAAATAGAGCTCTTTTTAGCTATTTTTCTCCAGCCTGCCATTAGGAATGAACACAACTCAGTGCCAATATATGGATTTATATTTCCTAGAAATAGCGGATGTTGATGGGCAAGAAGATATAAACCAACTTAAATTAAACTGATTCTGCATATGAAATGGCTGGCTGCTTCTGGGCAGACTTTATTTTACCTGCAAATATTTAATAGAAATTGGTGTGTATGGGTTTTGCTAGAGAGAATGGTTCTTACTCCTATTGAGTTTGAGGGCCCAGGTGGCTCTGGAAAAAAAAAAATTGTTCTGATTAATTTTTCCAGATCTGGTTTGTGGTTGCATACTGCCAATGAATGGTGTTGGGCATGTTGGAGTACTCTTCTGTGCCTCAGTTGTATTACTTGTAAAGCAGAAAAGACTGTTTTTCTTCCTAGTCAGGCTCTTGCAGAGGATGGAATGAGAGAAGGGATGCAGCTGAAGTTCATGTGGGTTCATTCACAAGGAATCCTGGTGTTGCATTAGCAGCTGATGGGGAAGAGGCAGAATCAGACCTGAATGGGAGGAACTGGCCTGGTTCTAGGACTAGCTGATGAGTAGGAACTGACAGTCACAATGACAGTTTCCAAGGAGGCACAGTAGTTGAGTGTCTTTGGAGCTTGGGTCATGTTCCAGGGAGTCCAGTCAAGATCATGGTGCACAGGGTCAAGGCCCTTTGGGATGTAATCATGCTGTTATGCTCGTGGGCTGCACAGGTCTGGACACCTGCACAGTATATCTGGTTAGTCTGTCTCTTTTGATCAACATCCTGGCCAGCACCTGGGCTTGGTGTGTGTGTGTGTGTGTGTGTGTGTGTGTGTGTGTGTGTGTGTGTGTGTTTGGGTGCATATGTGTGAGTCTGTCTGTGCTTATGTGTGAGTGAAAGAGAGAGGGAGAAGAAGGGGTCAGAGAGGAGTGGGGAGAGAGAGGGAGAGACAAGAAAGAAACTGGGGACTGGCGAGAGACAAGCATGCAGAATGTCCTAGCTCTCAGAAAGAGAACCTATTATAGTAAAGGCCAGGTAATATATCCCAGGCCATGGATGAAAGGAAGTGAAATTCAAGACAGGAATAAACCTCAGGAGAGACCTGGATGTGGTCAGGAGTCAAGGAAAGACCATGAAGAATTAGAGTAAAAGGGAACCTGTAGCCATTGGGCACAGATGTGTCCAAGGGCTCATCCAGACACATCTTTTACCAGCTGAGAACAAGACTATAATTCTAGACAACGTCTTCCGGTGGGTTTGAGCTGCCTAAAGAAATAATCCAGCTAAGTCTAATTTTGCTAAGACACTTACCAGGATGAAGCCTTTAAGCTGAAACCCTACTGCTTTCTGGGACTGAGGGACACTATCAGGGACTCCAGAGGTCTGACCTGAACTGGCTGCCTTAGCAGAGGTATGAGGGAACACTCCCCGGTGGATACTTTTAAGACTTACAAACTGTTGAGTCTCTTTTTAAAATGCATTTAGGCCTCATGGGTGTCTTGAAATTGTGATCTTCTTGTCTCACAGAGTTTTGTCAATTAGATGGAGAAGCAGATAATTTCTAAAACTTCTTAGAGGAATGTAAAATATAACATTTATTCCATTGAGTTTGATCTTTGAGCTGCTTGTGACGATTAGATGGGAGACATAAAATCTCATGTTTTTAAGAGTTCTAATGATGAGCATATGCTGTCAAGGTAAAGCTTTCAAAAGAAAATCTATTTATACCTGATATGTTAATTCTGGGAATAAAAGTTGAATGCAAAGTATGTGCCTACATCAATCATATCAGAACTTCTCACCCCAAACATATGTTAGTGTATGCCTTTCCCTTAAGATGTCTCTAATCCAAGAATGGGGGAAGGTGGAATCTAATTGCATCTGTGCAAGGGCAGAAATCTGCCAAACCCATTCCACTAAGCTTGGTCCCAAAGTGGTCTGATTTCTGTTTACTCTTCCTCTGAGCCTTCTTTATACTTGGTGGTGGCTGATCACCCGATACCCTGAGCCTTTGATATTGGCGGTGGTGTGGTGCAGTAGGACCTGCAGTGGAATCTGCCTTGAGTTTCTTGTTGAGGGGAAATGCAAGATTTAGGAAAACCAGGTAACAGAGGTGATAGATGGAGTCCTATAAGAGAGCTGGAACCCAGGTCTAGAAATACAAGAAAGTGTAGGCCCAGTTGTGCACAGAGGATAGTGTCTGACCATAATTAGCCAAGCTAGGAGAGGGAGGCAGGGGACAGATAAAAGTTTCTGCCAAGGGAAAGAATGGAACTTAGGGTACAAAGAAGAGGCAGAGGCTGGTTATTAAACTGGCAGAGAAGATAGCAAGGCCCTTTGCTTGTAGAGTTACTGAATCTTTAAATTGGCCCTCATAAAGAAGAGACCTTTTCCCTGACCCCACAGTTTCAGACAGTGAAATTTCACAGAGGAACTGGCAACCTAAGAGAGGATAGTTGAGACTTTGCAAGGGCTGGGCACCAGGTAGTTATCATATCTTCTCCTCTTCCTCCTAAGCTCAGTAAAACTTGTGCTTCTTCAGTCCTGAGGTCCTCTCTCAAGTGTCAGGAAGAATGGAATTAGACTCATTCACACCAAGGTGTGGGTAATTAATAGCTCATAGCTCTTCCTATAGTTTGAAATACGCTAAATACACCTTCAGGATTCAGAGGAAATTTTCAGAGCACATTGTGAAGCCAAATCACGCTCTAAATGTGGACTTTCAGTCAACATGCCAAAGATAGCACTGAGGCGTTCATCTAGACAGGCTGGGCCTTTAAAATACCACTTAACCATGAAATACTATGGCTTTCTAAACCCCATGGGTTCTGTGTGTTCGGTATTGTGTGTATTTGGCCTCACCTATCTCTTTCTCTCACCATGCCTATGTACATGCACATACACACAAATATGGAGATGGGCATGCATATTTATGTATATATAATGTACATGTATATATTATTATTTCTTCCTTAGCTTTTTAAAATATTGTCACCATTTTAAAATAAATGGGCTTGTAGCAAATGTTGTCAGTGTCCCCGCTCACATTCCCACAGGTGCCCTTACCATTTTCTATGAGCCAGACTGACTTCCAGTTGCCACTGTTAAACCAAACTAAACATGGCCTGAAAAGGACTCTGTCAGAGATGATGAATTCCTCTTCAAAAGCTTTAGTTCCCTGTTCTTTGTTTCTTAAGACCAACTTTTTTGTCTCCTAGCTACCTGTTCTGTAAACAACCTTCCCACCTTTGCCACACCCAGACAGGTCCAGATGTGTCTTTCTGCCTAGTAACAGACAGTCCCTCTTCCTTCCTGCCTAATAGACCCTATTTGATTTTAAACCTTAGCTAATTGAGTTAGCCTAGATTGTGAGTTCCAACCCCAGCCAATGGGGAAAGGACACAGAAGTGCTAGAAACTGTATTAGGGATAAAAACACCTTCCCTACCCAACTTGGTGTGCTCTTGTGATCATGACTGGTGCAAGCTGCACCCTTCTGCAGAAGTAAATTTGCCTGCTGAGAAATTTTCTGCCTACATGCTGGTTTTCTTTGCAGCACCCAACACTTGTTTCTAATGACTCCATACTGCTATGTTCTAGTCCTTGTGGACAAACTGCAGCCTAGCTTAAAAGGAGACAAAATTGAACACCAAACTTAGGAGTATGTGCCTGTAACAACAGCTAAGTCTTGGCCAATCCAGTGGCCATACTTTCACCATTCATACATTGTTTAGTGTTTGAACTGTGTGCAAATAAAGCAAATGCCAAACTGTAACCACTCCAGCCATTCTGTACCTCACTTCCAATTTCTGTATATCATTTCCCCTTTTTTTTGTCTGTAAAGCTTCTCCCACGTGGCTCCACTGGAGTCTCTGTGAATTTGCTGTGATTCTGGGGGCTGCCGGATTCACAAATCATTCATTGATCAATTAAACTCCTTGAAATTTAAGTCAGATGAAGCTTTTCTTTTATCAGCACCATCTGAGTCTTTGATAGCTAACCTCAGAATGTATGAACTGGTTTAAAATAGTCTCTTTCAATGAAATACTCTTAGTTAATGATGGGGAATGTAAAAACCCCAGCTCTCTCACTCTTGTTGGGAATCATTCTAAATCATGTGTTTTACAGCAATGTAGAAATTCCATGTTGGATTAAGCTAGTGGTAGTCAACTTATTAATACTCCTCTTATTAGCTGTGTATGTGGATCTGAATCCTAAACTTAGACACACTCAACCCTAGTTGAGTGTCCTGGGAGAAACCTAACCAAGAGTGGGAAATGGATTCTTTTTGTGCTATTTTGCTGAAATATTTCACATACAGGGACTGGTTTCAGAAATATTTTCAATTCTTTATCTTTTTAAAGCATGTTTTATTAAATTATGCTATCATGACAGAAAATTTAAAAATATTTTAAAGTTGAATTACAAGCCATTATTTGTCTGTAAAACTTAGTAAATCATGTCATGCATGATGAGAGGTTTCAAATAAATGAATAAAAGGAATTTCAGTCTCAATAATTATCAACTTTGACTTGACTACATCATCTAACCTATCATGCAGCATACATCTAAATCCAGTTTTACCAGCTCGTGGTAGATGATGTAACAAAGGATTTCAGAAACATTCAGAAAACCAACCAGAGTGTGTGAAGAGTTCATGATAACAAACTCTTTCTATAAGCAAGCTCAGCCTTTGATTTCTAGCACATTGTATTCTTCTATACCAGCCTCAGAAAAAAATGCAAACAATACACACTTACAATTTAATCACCTCAAAAGACAATAGGTAATACAGCAAACAGTACTTGAAGTGTAAGTTCATGATGAGAAACTCTTTCTATAAACAAGCTCAACTTTTGACTTGTAGGACCTTGTATTCTTCTACACCAGCCTCAGAAACAAATGCAAACAATACACACCTACAATTTAATCACCTCAAAAGACAATAGGTAATAGAGCAACCAGCACTTGAAGTGTCCTATTAACTGACTTATAAAAAAAGTCCAAACAGGGCAAGTTTGCATTGAAAGAAGTATTGTATCTGTAAGGAGGGTCTCCACTTTGCAAACTGCTGAATGACACAATTAGTTAAGCCTGATCAGCATCAGAGACTTCCAGGATGAATTAGATGAACTTGAAAATAGAGTCAAAACAGAAGACTTAAAAGGGTTTTAGTTTCTTCAAAGAAATTACTGGCTACTGCAGCTCAACATATTTTAAACTTTATAAACAATTCATTTGTTTTGAATCAAACAATTTGAAATATTTCAAATATTTTAAAACAATTTCAAACTTTCCGTCCACCTCCACCTCCTAAATGCAATATTTACCTAGAACTGAAAATATTACTGATCTAACTTTGTTGCATTTTAATAATTTTGGAAGATATTTTTGTTTAATATGAAATCACATTTAAAATCTGTTTGTACATTGCTCAAAGGAAAGAAAAGGGTTTGTGCATAAAGCATTGCTTCCTATATGGATTTTAAATCATGCAGTGGTCAGGGGCAAAATATGTTGGATCCCTGAGGCCTCAAAAAGAGAGCTTATTGTCTCCTGGACTTCCGTAGAAGTGGCAGAAGCCAATGATTTCTTTGAATAAATCTTTTTAAGTCTTCTGTTTTGACTCTTAATTCTTTCTTTTCAAGTTCATCTAATTCATCTATAAAGCCTCTGATGTTGATCAGGCTCCATGTATGTGCCAATGTCAAACATAGGGTCAATATCTGAAACAGCAACGTGATGTCTTCAGTGATTTAACAATATTGATTGAGTGTCCACTTTCTGCCCGGCACTGTTTCAAACACTAAGAGCATGGTGAGGAAGAAAACTAAGACATTGCCCTCCTCGTGTCTGCCTTCTAGTGGGCTAAATGTGATGCATCCCACCGTGAATAACTATAATGAATAATGAAGCAGCTGAAGAGCCTGACTTCATCTAGAGAAAGGCTTCCCTGCAGAAACATTCATAAGGCCATGTTCTTCTCACCCCATCCCTGGCCTCCACCCCCCTTCCACTAAATACTTCAGCCTGTATCTCCTAAGAATAAGGTCATCTCACACGTGACCACTAAACCATTATTAGATCCCTCCCCCAATTAGCAATAACTCTATGAATCGGTTAATATAGAGTTCACATTCAAATTTCCCAAGTTATCTCAAAATTGTCTTCCTGCTGTGTTTTCTTTTTCCAGTCCAGACTCCAGTCTCTTTGTTCTCTTTCATTCTAGAACATTGCTCCTAATTTTCATGTCTGTTTTTCCTACACTGCTTTTTGAGTCCAGGCAGGTTGTCTGGTGGGTTGCCCCGCAATCTGAATGCATCTGTTTGCTTCCTATTGATTTCATTAAGGTTAAACATTTTCGGCGACAATACTTTATAAATTAAGTCATATACTTGTTCATCACTCCAGGAGGCTCCTAAGTCAGGGAGTCTCACTATTATTGATATTTAATTACTTGATCAAAATGGGCTTTATCAAATCTCTCCATTGCAAAGGCACACCTTTCCTTTCTGAATATCAAGTGATCTGCTGGAGGGACTTTGAAACTATATAACCTTCCTGTTCGCCGCAATGGCCTCTACTCCAGTGCTCTGATTCTTATGGTATCATCTCTTTGTGAGATGCCTACATTCTTATCATAGATTTCACCTGATAACACCTGAATAATGAGCTGGCCATTTATAGCATCAGAGACAAACAGGGCCCGATAAGGAGATTATCCTCAACAGCCCCTGATAAAGCTTTTTGGAGAGCAGTACCCAGTGCGTGCCACACATTTACTTCCTTCCTCCCTTCAGAACTGCTCCCTCCCCTCCCCATATCTCCCGCACAGTTTGAGTAATAGAAAGCCCTAAGTTTCAGGTCTTTCTCAGGGTTCACAAACACATTTCAGTGATATTGTGAGCACCAGCACTTCAATACTGCCAGCTAAACAAAGAAAAATCAAGACTTAAAGAAACATTTGCTCTCCACAGTGCCTAGGCTACAAAAACTCTTGCTCTGGTACAACTGAATTCCATTGTCTTTTCTTTTGACAAAAATAAGCTATACATTCGATAATCTCAGAAAAGAAAATCCAATTGGGTATTTTCTTTAGGGGCCAGCTTTGTGTGTCCTGTGTTTTGATACATAAAGGCAAACAGAGGTTGTGATGTGACAGGACAGATTTCTGGTATGGGTATAGGGGCGTACTGGGGCTTGCCATGTATGCTGTTCTCTTCCCAGCTCTGTTGCTGTGATGTCCTGGCGGTTACTTAAAATCTGCCGTAATAGAAGTCTGTAAAACATGAAACTAATGCTTCTAGCAAATGCTACAAACTGAGACATTTTTTCTTTTTCTGGAAAGCCGTTAAATATTTCCTAGCACATTGCTGGATTCAGACTAACTCCTGCCTTGAATATAGACCTGAGAGGGGAGAGGCCACGGCAGAGCATGTGCTCTCAGAGGCAGAACACATTATCCACAGATGACAGAAATGATATCTGTAAATGATGACAGAAAACAAGTGTGGTCGTTCAAGTGACCTGTATCATCTGGGAGGCACCTCAGGGGGTTACAATGGCACCCCAGTGTGTGGGTGTGGGACACTCATGGGTAGCCCTGAGCGACACTCACAGGTGCATCAGACTGCATCACAGAGCCCGGTACAAGAGGAGGCTTCAGCTCGGTACCTTAGGGCTAAGTCCCATTAATTTCCTGTGGTTCTGTTTTGGATTTGGAAGGTAAATGACAAAGAGAAAGGAGTTCCCACATTTTATGGCAACAGAAATTCTAGTCTGGGTATCAGAAGGGAACCTCAGGGCATAAGTTAGAGATTCCATTACCAGAACAACACTACAATTCCTGGAGAATATTCTCTTTAAACAGTTTGGGTTATGTTTTTTTATGAACTTTTTTATTTCCCATTCCAGCAACATTTTTTAAATGGCCCTGGGTGACAGAGGAGGCTTCCTTCTTCTGCAAAAACACACATCTTGGTTTTGATATGGTGCACCAGAAATCCCTAAATCCCCTTTGAAGTCAGGGTAAATTCAGCCCCTAGGGAGACATTGGACATCTGTGGAGGAAATAAGAGCCTGTTCCTCATTTAGACAAAGCAGGCTTAGGGGTCTGGTAACGAGGCTGGTCTTACTGTGGATGCATTAATACAGCAGTTCCCAAACTTGAGCATGCATCTGAATCCCCTGGGTGGGAGGGGGATTTTAAACACAGATTGCTTGGTGCCACCCTCAGAGTTTCTAATTCAGTACATCTGGGGTAAGGCCAATTGTCTTTTTAAAATAAGTTCCCATATGATGCTGATGCTGCTAAAGACCACACTTGGAGAACCACCTCATTAGTGCAACCAAATAAGGGGTGGGGCAGCTGATTGGTGTTTTCATAAGCCAACTTAGCCCAGTTTATCAACAGAAAATAGAATTCTGTCTTGTCATTATTTTTCCCTCCATTGAACTGTGTACCATGCCGGAAGAAACTTTTCAGGATGCATAAAAACAGGTGCTCATCTCCTTGGTAATAATAAAAACAGTCCCAAAAGAAATTCTGCATTTGGTGCCATAAACGATCCTCCAAGAATAATCAGGTGCTGACAATTCCACAAACCTCCCATAAATTATGACACATCAGCCAAGAACACTCTGCTTTCCTGACATTCTGAAGTTAGCATTTTATGGCCTCACCATAATAAGATCATCCTGCTTTGAAGTCATTTGTGTTGTAATTGCTTTAAAATTTCTAAGAGCTATGGATTTCTACACCTCATTAAATTGGATTACATCAGGAGGAGAGCTGGATTTTTTTTTTTAAGCCAGGAAAGTGACCTTTCTTTGTTCCTTATCCTTCTGTGTAACTTCCTTGGTCCTGTATTTGCCACTGGATCCTGCTGGACTCCTATCCACAGACCTTGGAAGCTTCAAGGGATAGTTTATGTTTACTACATATTCTGTTCTTCCTTTCCATGAGCTAAAAAGAGCCACAAGGCACCTGTGGCCTTGGGTTAAAGGTTTATCTAGGACTGCTCAGGCCTGACTAATTTACCCCATTATCCTTCTAAATGACCTTGGGATCAAGCCCTTCAGCCGCTCAGCCTCAGAAATATCAAGACATGGTGTTAAAAGAAGGGTGGAAAGAAAGATGATTCCCCCACCCTCCCAACTTAGTTCCATTATCAATTCATTTTTTTCAACAAGCTAATAATTTTTGAAAGGTTATCATGTAACAGGCATTGCATTAAATGATGTAGGTACATTGTTTCAACTAACTACAGATGAGCACTATCAAGTAGACCTTGCTTAAAGGACTCAGAGATAGCGAGTGGCTCCAAAGCCTGGATTTCTACTACCTCATGATGCCTAGTAAGTAGCATTTTTTTTTTTTTTTGAGGTGGAGTCTCCCTCTGTAGCCCAGACTGGAGTGCAATGGTGCAATCTCAGCTCACTGCAACCTCCACCATCCTCATTCAAGTAATTCTCCTGCCTCAGCCTCCCGAGTAGCTGGGACTACAGGCATGTACCACCATGCCCGCCTAGTTTTTGTATTTTTAGTAGAGATGGGATTTCACCATGCTCACCAGGATGCTCTCGATCTCTTGACCTCATGATCCACCCACCTCGGCCTCCCAAAGGGCTGGGATTACAGACATGAGCCACCACACCCCAATGTAAGTAGCATATTTAAGGAACTGTAGGGGTAAATGTATAACGTGTATGAGAAACACACCAACCATGCTCTCAGGAAGCTCAGAGTCCATTTTATTACAGCAGAAAAATACCATATTTTGTTGATTTGAGACAACATTGATCTACATTTTAATATATCTAGTATTAAGATCTAACAATTAATGCTATTTTTAAGATTGCAAGCAGTCAGGTGAGTGACCAGCACAAACATGGTCACTCACCGGCATTCTTTTCGTCATTTCTTCTAGCTCTAAATAAGCCTAAAGCCTTTTTCGGTGAGTTTCAAATGCTGCTTTTAAGTTATAGGAAAGCATTATTTCATAATTTAATTGGCGGGGAGTTTCTTTCTCAGGGTTACAAAAAATAATAGTGCAATTTGCCATGAAGAGTGTCTGTTTCCATGAAATGTGGTAACTGTTAAGAAAGCACTTTTGTGTATGAGACAATAAGGGTGATAGGCAAGGGAGAAATTTTGGGGTGGGCCAAATCTGGCAAATTTTATGCAGAAAGAGACTTTTGCTGAGACCTGAAGGGAGTGGAAATTTGCAAAGAGGGGTATTAACATGGGCCTTCTGGGCAGAGAGGTGAGAACAGCATTCTGTATTTTTGAAGCTGACTCTCGTACTGTCTTATGGACCCATCCCTCTCTCTCTCTAGAAGGCTAAAAAAAAAGATGGTGTATGTGTATATTTATATTTAATCATGCTTATTTGCACATATGTTTACATTTATGCATGTATATGTACATGTATATACATATGTGCATAAGTGTAGACATGCACACACATGCATGTATGCACATATACACACATGCACGTATGTATATACATGTAATATATACATGCATGTCTAAATATAAATATAAACATACATGAAAATAAATATGGACATATGTACAAAACACATAATGCAAATACTACATGCAAATAATATGCATAATTAAATATAAACCCATGCATGTGAAAATACCTTCTGTTTTCTCTTACCGTCTGTCTGTCCCTGCGTTCTTCCTTTTCTCTACTATCTGCCCCCATCCACACCTCCACTACCCACCCCAGTTTGACTGTAATTTGGATTTGAAAGTTGTCTTTCATTAAAATTTACTTCTTTTCTTGAAGAAAGCATTAGGTCCTCTGTTCATAATTTAAAATAAAGTGAGCTGAACATTTCATAGGACTTTCACAGAGACAGTAAATGGAGTTTGGATTCACTAAATCAAGCAGCTCCATTTTTTTAAATCTGAGAATCAATGTGAGATTTTTCTGTGTGTCTGACCACCACGTGGGGGCTGTGGCAGTGTTATCTGCCTGCTGTGGAGCTCTCTCGTCTTCCTGTCTGAAAGGGTGTTGTGCTAGCACTATGTGACCCTCCCCTAAAGCCACCAGGTTCTCTTCATGTATTTCTGGAAGATAATATTGAAAAGGTTAAGACAGTTTTTCAATAGCCATGCATTAATTAGGAAGGCTTAATCTTTTGTCTGAATATAGAAGAATTCCTGTTGCCTGCATGGTTGAGTGTTTCTGGGTGACAAAAAAAAAAAAAAAAAAAAAAAAAGTTTTGAGGACTTTTCTCACAAGGTAACGTTTGCAGAATCATTTCCCTACCAGTGTCTACCTTCCTTCCCGGTCGCACAGTCACACATGCTGCTGTGCTTCAGAAGGTGTTGCCTAATTCTAGCTCTTCCTAGATGTTTCTCTCTTGTTGTATATTTGTTTTGTCTTTACTTCTAAGTGAAACCATAACTGAAAAAAATGTCAAAACCACCACAGGGAGGCCTTCAGATGAAAAAGAGAGAAACACAATTACATTTGGAGTCAACATGAAAGTCATCAGCCGCACTGGAAGAGGCGGAAGATTGAGGGCATCCACTTTTTGTGTTGACTTGGTGAAAGTTCAATCTCAAATCTGTGTATGACAATGCCACCAAGATTACAGAAAGTGCTAAATTCAGACCACCACCAATTACAACAGACACCACTGTAAGAATATTGAATATGAAGCATAATGCTTTAATGATTGAACATTGAAGTGATAATATTTTGAATATATATTACAATAAATAGAGCACATTATTGAAATCAAGTTAGCTGGTTTTAAATTAACTCAGCCACTAGAAAATGTAAGATTTCATTCATGGCTTGTACTATATTTATATTAAATAGCACTGCTTTACATAATGTTCAGAGCATTTCCTTCAAAATAACCTCTGAAGTGAGTATCATAATACCTATATTAAAGTCAAGTAAGCCCAGGCTCGGAGATGTCAAGCAACTTGCCTGTCACATCACCCATAGATTCTATGCATAGTCTTCTTGTGTTTTGATTCTAAGTCAAATGAGTTCTCTTTCCTAGCATAGTAGCCTCCCCTTCACAGCAAATGGTTTCTCTCCCCAGTGGAGTGTCCATATGAGTTCAAGTAGAAATGATGCACCCTCCCCAAACGGGCAAAAACTTGGAGGATAGAAAGAATGAGTAGATCACAGCCTTTCCAGGAAGCAGCCTGCTTGTCTACCTTAAGAAGAGACACAGCAACCGATTACATGGTTAATGAGAATTACTCCAGAGAAGTCCAAGGAGGAAATAGAAAGGCATAAATAACAAAAATTGATAAGAATGATGATATGAGCAAAGTAATGCTCATCATTTCAGCATTTCCTAATGTCCTTCATTTCATTAACTGCTGATCTGATTCAGCATCTCCAGGAGAGCCACATTTGCATTTATAGATAGAATACCATCCTCTCTAGCCTGTCAGAGTGATCTTCTCACAGATTTGCATGTTACTCTTCCAAGACTTGAGGGCAACATGGTTGCTAGCTTTATCCAGATGATGTTGTGCATCTAGACCACAGAGAAGACCGATCTGATTTACTATCTCAGCAAATATTGAGGTTTTACTTGCCATGTATAGTTAGCATCTCTTATATACCTAATTCTGTAAAAATAAGCCAGCTTTTATGAATGGAGTAGTTTGAAACATTGATGGGTTTCATGGAATGGGTAAATCAATTTTTGCTTATTTGTTTAATATTTCTAAGCTTCAGATTATTCATCTATAAAACAGAAATAATCCAATTGCTGAATTGTCATGAAGAGGTAATGGGATAATAAACTGAAGTCAACAAATACTTCGCCTAGCACAATTAGGTGCTCAATTATGATTTGATATTTACAATTCAAAAATATTACCCTAGATACTGCAATGAACTTGGCCTTGTTTGTGTTTGTACTTTATGTGTTGGTGGGGAAAGAGTTGATATGTACAGAACAGAGAACATTTATTCTAAACCCCTTGTAGAAATTTGTTAATCACTTGGGGTTTTCGTACAAGTTCAAAATGATGTGTTCAATGCTTTCTCTTCTATGCAGAGATCTGGAGAGGAAGACTGATGAGTGATGGGAAGGGAATACTTGTGCTTTTGTTCTCTATCCTCTCTCTAGAGCTCAGTCTTATCATCTATTAATGGACAAGACATAACAGAATTATCTCTAACAACCTGTTCAATGTAACATTTCACAAATCTCAGATTTCCTCTCTATCCAGCAGAAATGTATATTCGAATATGGAAGATAAAAACAAACTATGAACTATAATAATTATTTTAGGAAGTGGCATGAGGAAGACAGATACAATAGTCTTTGAGGGCAGAAGGAGGAAAAACACTTTTATCTGGGAGATCTGAGAGGTCATCTTAGAGAAACTGGCATTTGATATGTGGATGGTGCAGATTTCAAACATGGAGATGAGGGTGAAAAGAACACCAAGCTGAGAGCCATGCCTGGGTGGGCAATGACATGGAAGTATGAGAAGGAGATGGGAAAGATTTCTGCAGGGATGAAAGCATGGGGCATATTGCTGTATTTCATATGTGGTGAGACTAGAAGTAAAGATTGTGTCCAGATTGTGTGTAGATAATGGTGGTGAAATTTGAGCAGACAATGCATGAGAAAAGAGGATACAAGTGGAATTACTGTGCTGAGTTTCCTGTGATTCTGGGGACAGTGGGGTGGGGAGAGAAGGGCAGGGGACAAGAATTACTGAAAAATGACTGGCACTTTGAAGACCAGGAAGGATGTGGGTCCTGAAAGAAGACATTTCTTCAGGATTACCCCACCAACCCTTGATATTTCAAGTGAAAAAGTAACTTCAGTTATGTCATATGTTCCCATTTCCTGTGTTGTCAAAACCTGTGGGAGAAGCTGTGAAAGCTAGACTGAGTTTTCTTTTTCCCCACATTGCGTGGATAAACATGGTTCTGATGAGCTTCACAGGACCTGGCCCAGCATGTGGCACTCAAGGCTGACATCATCTGGGCACCCAGCCACACGTTGCTGGAAGACAGCCCCTGACCTGTATGCACATGCCTGGGGCGCTGGCTAATCTCCAGATGAAAGTCTTTCTCAAAACCCCACCTCCCACAGCAGGACCTGAAGGATTCCCATGGTAGAGTGAAAACTGGGAGGGTGCAAAAGACCAATGAAGCCTTCAGCCCCCAGCGGCAAGTCCTCTAGACGCCGCCACTGCAGGAGGATCCCAGGGTTTTGCATGTCTCCTGGAGTGGCCAGACAGGTTTGCCTTTATTCGCTCCCTGGAGAGAGGGCCGTCTGAGGCATGACTGAGCTGTTCTTTGCCGGTTGTGCATGTCCAGGCAAAGGCACTGGACTTCATTATGCACACACAGAGGAAACCTGTTTGGTGATCTGTGCTGAGACCTTAGAAGAAGGTGCAGAGCTCTCCCTAGTGCCTTGGGGTGGTGAAAGCAGAGAAGCAGCGGTCAACATTGGGTAAATATGTTTCTAGATTTCTTCAGGGAAAAGCAAGTTTTGGGTACAATCTCTGGAGGCAGGGTGGAGAAATAATAGGTATCCAAAGGTTGGATAAACCTGTTTTCAAATCCTGGTTTTACCATTTGTTTCCCATGAACAAATTATTTTAATTTCCTGCCTTCTTTAAAATAAGGAAAACAACATTTCTATTTCCAGGTTGTTATATACAAAGGATTTGAAACCTAATATGAGAAAGCCACTATGAGGAAATTTTTAGACATTTTTGACTTTTATTTTAGTTTCAGGAGTGTATTAATCTGTTCCCTTGCTGCTAATGAAGACATTCCTGAGACTGGGTAATTTATAAAGGAAAGAATTTTAATGGACTCACAGTTCCACATGGCTGGGGAACACTCACAGACACGGCAGAAGGCAAATGAGGAGTAAAGTCACGTCTTACACGGCGGCAGGCAAGAGCATATGCAGGGTAATGGGCCCTTTACAAAACCATCAAATCTTGAGAGACTTTACTATAATGAGAACAGATCAAGAAAGACCTAACCCCATAATTCAATTACCTCCCACTGGGTCCCTCCTATGACACATAGGAATTATGGAAGCTACAGTTCAAGATGAGATTTGGGTAGGAACACAGCCAAACCATACCAAGGGGTGTATGTGAAGGTTTGTTATATAGGTAAGCTGTGTGTTGCATGGGTTTGGAGTACAGATTGTTGCATCACATAGATAATGAGCATAGTACCTGACAGGTAGTTTTTAGATCCTCATCCTCTTCCCACACTCAGGTGGGTCCCAGTGCCTATTGTTTCCTTCTTTGTGTGCATGTGTTCTCAGTGTTTAGCTCCCATTTATACATGAGAACATGTGGTTGTTAACCATTCATTGGGTTTCTTCCTTTCTCAGTCTCAGGTTCCCTTTCTTCCACTACTAGAAGAGTAGATTGTTCCAACAATATACTCGCCCTCAAAGTCTTATCTCAGGGTCTGCCCTAGGGGAACTCACACCAAGACACATTTGGCTTCTTCCAGCTAGTTTGCTGTTGTGGCTTGTAGTGTGAGGCCTGGAGCCAATCTAGATATTTTACAAAGTATAGCAGGTAGATATCTGCTCTTAAGTGCTCCCAAAGGGCAGGGTTCAAATATTCTGGAAAGTCCAGGTGGTGGTATTGTTTCCATTCAGTAATAGGATATGCAGACAAGATGGGGAGCATACCATTGCAAAAAAGAGGTTGAGACTAAAACACGGAATATCTGGGGAAGAGAAAATCATTATCCCAATGATAAATCAGTGGTACAAGGGTCTCAGATTGCTGGGAAAGGCACCAACATTTGTCAGATGTTCAGGATGGGATCTTAGGGTAACATATAGGGTGATCAGTGGTAGCACAGTACATTTACATGATGTGAATCTACATGCAAGGTAAAAAGGGAGATAATAAGATGCATTACTTGAGTCTGACACAGCTCTTTTTTTTGTATGTTACCTTGTTTAATTCCAACAAACATAAAGAAATAGGTAGTATTTCTTTCATGTTATAGGTGAAAAAATGGAAGTTTTGAAAATTTAAAATACTTTCTTAAAGCCACCCTCCTGGAAAGTGGCAGTGGGACTTCAAACCCAGTTCTGACTGACTCCAAAGTTAATGTGCCTTTTGGAGAAAATCCAAAGCAAAGTCTCCT
The DNA here is from genome assembly GCF_009761245.1 of Sapajus apella. NCBI lineage: Eukaryota > Metazoa > Chordata > Mammalia > Primates > Cebidae > Sapajus > Sapajus apella. Next base: position 11,430,108 of record NW_022436971.1, read on the forward strand.
AGATTTAAGCTCTGTAGGTACCAGTCCTCAACAGGATTGGCCACAGGGTGTCCTGTTGATCTCAGAAATCATACTTCATTTTACTCTAATATCCTACATTTAAGAAGTTGATTCACAAAAGTGGCTAACGAATTAGAGAGCAGATTAGATCACAAAAGGAGAGCATCATTTTTGGTGTGCAAAAATTTTGCACATTTTTGTGTGCAAAAATCCAGAGAATATGTAAGAAAATACCATCCAATGCATACAATGCTTCCAGTGTGCAAATATTAGAGGCAGTGGCCAAGTCCACCTATTGACAGGAAAGATGCAATGGCTATTTTTAGTTTTAGACAGATTTTATAGTTATAGGCAGATTTTTAAATAATTATTTTGAAGTATAAACAAATATACACAAAAGTATATAAAACAAAAATGTTTAGCTTGCTGAAATATAGTGAACATCTATGAAATCTCTGTCCATATCCAAAAAATTGAATATTATTGTCTTAGTCTGTTTTCTGATGCTGTAACAGGATACCATAGAATGAGTAACTTATAAGGAAACAGGGTTTATTTGGCCCCTGTTTTGGGGGGTTGGGAAGTCCAAAAACAGAGCACTGTTATCTGGTAAAGGTCACTCCACAATGGAAGGTGGAAGGTGGAAGGGCAAACCAACACACGAAGCAGAGGCAATAGGGGCCAAACATTTTTTATCAGAAGCCCATTCCCTCAACAACTGAAATACTCCCACATAAATCCATAAATTCATTCATGAAGGCAGAGCCCTTATGGCCTAATTACCTCTTAAAGGTTCCACCTTTTAATATTATAACAATGGCAATACATTTTTATTTTTTTTGAGACAGAGTTTTGCTTTTGTTGCCCAGATTGGAGTGCAATGGTGTGATCCTGACTCACTGCAACCTCTGCCTCCTGGGCTCAAGCAATTCTTTTGCCTCAGCCTCCAGGGTAGCTGGGACTATAGGTGCCCACCACCATCACTTGCTAATTTTTGTATTTTTAGTAGAGACAGGGTTTCACCATGTTGGCCAGGCTGGTCTTAAACTCCTGACCTCAGGTGATTCATCTGCCTCGGCCTCCCATATTGCTGAGATTACAGGTGTGAGCCACCGCACCCAGCTGGCAATACAATTTCAACATGAATTTTGGGGGAGATCTTTGAACCATGACAATTACCAACACCTGAAGGCCCTAAAACACCCTGTCTGCTAGCCATACTTCTATTATATTCACTGCCTTTCTTTTATTTAAAAAAGTTACAATAACCACTTAATTGTCTGATACAGATAGCTCAATTTTTGGTTTTGAGCTATGTGTAAATGCTGTATGCAGACTTTTTAGCATGGTGTCCCATTTTGCTACCATAAGCTAACTTAAAAAAAAAATAACCATTTAGGAATATGGGAGATAGTTATCTAGTGGGTCAAGTTACAGCTCTTAGAGGAGATAGGTCTAGGAGATGCTTTATGTGTCATGGAGGGTAAAAGGAGACCTAAAATATACATGGAAATCCCATATAATTGTGCTGGGCCCTGGGGAAAATTTGCATGCCTCTCTGTCTTAGTGCTTCTTGCTCCTTTTTCACAGGTGTGAGTCACATGTTAATGCCTAGATCAGCAATAGATTCATGGAAGGTGGAGCTCTTCCATCATCAGCAGCTTTCTCATAGGAGAATCTGAAGGATATTCCCAAGTTTTCAGAGTGCATGTTGCTGCCTTCTCTCTCTCATACAATGATAAGATGACAAGATTTGTTGTTAACAGCATCTGTATCTGATAATAATATTAATTGTTCCCTTGATGCTTTCATTCTTTCTTGAATGATCTCATTTCATTCTAGCTTCAGATCAGATATTATTATTACCAATTTATAAGCTGAGAAACAAAACATTGGAGTAGTTAAGTGGCTTGCTCAAGGTATTGTAAATATTCTGAGGTGCAGCAGTGGGGTCTCCAAGGACCGCCTTGACATAAAGTTTCTGGCCTGTCAATGGCTAACTTGTCTAAGACAAGCTACTAACACCTCTCATCGTCAGTTTCTTTATCTACAAAATGGGAATGGAAAGATATAATACATAGGAAGTTGAATTTGAAGATCAACAAAAAGTATAAAAGTATGTAACTTTGTGAATAGTACCCCGAAGAGGTTAATCAATGCTGGTAATAATTAACAGTAAGCTAAATAAAAACTCAGTCCTGTTTTTTGGTTTGCTTGTTTGTTTAGAGACTTGCTCTGTACCCCAGGTTAGAGTGCAGTGATGCCGTCTCAGCTCACTGCAACCTCCACCTCAGAGTCATGATTATCCTGCCTCAGCCTTGCGAGTAGCTGGGACTACAGACGTGCACCACCATGCCTAATTTTTGTGCTTTTTTTATAGAGACAGGATTTCACTGTATGTTGGCCAGGCTGGTCTTGACCTCAGGTGATCTGCCCACCTTGGCCTCTCAAAGTGCTGAGATTACAGGCAAGCCATTGTTCCCAGCCAGTCCTGAGTTTTTTACTCTAAGTCCTATGCCATTTTCAGTACAGAAAGAAGAGCAATCAGGTACATTTTCTTTATAAAATATTAGCACTTTTTTGTAAGCCAGACTGTTGACTAAATTCCTTAATAGAGTATAACAATTGCAGTCCTTTATTATTAAAGGTCAATACTTTCTCAAATAGAGAATGTACAGTCCTTGAAAAATAAGTACTTTCTTTATGTAAGAGTTTCAATGGCCAATAATGCAGGTGATTCCATATTCATTAACTATGAGTCATCTGGCTTCAGAAGCTAGATCCATACAATTACATATTTTAAAATTTCAATTTCAGGTGTATGCAGCCATATTTAAATTCACGGAGCTTGATTTCTTTCCTAACAATAAAATAAGACAGTATTATTTAAACAGGGCTCGCTTGGGAGGCCGAGGCGGGTGGATCACGAGGTCAAGAGATGGAGACCATCCTGGTCAACACGGTGAAACCCCGTCTCTACTAAAACTACAAAAAATCAGCTGGGCATGGTGGCGCATGCCTGTAATCCCAGCTACTCAGGAGGCTGAGGCAGGAGAATTGCCTGAACCCAGGAAGCGGAGGTTGCGGTGAGCCGAGATCACGCCATTGCACTCCAGCCTGGGTAATGAGTGAAACTCTGTCTCAAAAAAACAAACAAACAAAAAAAAAAAAAACAGGGCTTGCATAAAGATAAAATGGAATCCAAAAAGCAACATTATCTGTCATAGAACCAGGCACATAACAAATTTGGAATGAATGTTAGTATTCTCTAAAAATGTTGGCTAACTGTTTGAGAATAATATGTTAAAGTAAATGTGTATTGACAAGCCTGTGTAACTCAGCTTGTACTTCATACAAACACATAAAAATGTATCTAGTAAAGTCAGTGAGTTTTTGGTGCGTAATGGAAGGAGTCAGACATCCTCCAAATCTTGCCTTAGCCTCTTGCAAGCTGTGACATGTGGATCAATTCCCTATCCTTTAGAACCTCAGTTATTTTTTATTAAAAATATGGAATTAATGATATTTGCCTCAGAAAAGACCTCAACAAATGGTAGCTGCAGTTGTTATTTTGGCTATCCATGTTTTCTTCCCTAAACAAACTTTTAAGAAAAACAGTTAAAAAGCTTACCACATCACATTCCCACATATGGAATTTCCTATGCGTAACTTTGCTATGGTACGTTAAATATTGACTCTTAGATCGTATGACCAAATGTGAAATTGGACAGGGATTCCTGTGTCACATAAATAAGCATATTTATGGGGGGAAAAATTTTGGGCACTGATTTCAGAAAGATAACTCTTTTTCCTAATTAATATAATTTTTTCTGCAATGTGCATTAGAAGACAATGGAAAGTTGCAAGTATACATGTAGTTTGGGGTGAGGGGGCTTAGCAGGCTGAGGTATATGTTTTATATCACACATTCATTGAAATTTTTTTTTGTAAAAACCTTTGCAACTTCATAAGAGATAGTATTCATTACCCCACTTTTTGTCCCTTCAACCAGAGAAGAAAATTCAGATATCCCCACACAAGGTGAAATTTGAGCTTTGATGCCTTGGTTCACGCTTTTGTCTATGCAGAATACTCCAGGTAAAATTTTGCCCCTGGAAAATTCATACTAGGTCTTCAAGGTTCAGCTCAAATTCCACTTCTCAGACGAAGACAGTCTACTGCCCTTCCCTTGAGGGAGAAATAATTTCTTGAAATTCAGCACATTGAAGTGAACTTAATTCCATTGGCAATCATGTAGTTGTAGAACTGTGTTTATATGCAGCTCTTCGCTCCACGGTAAGAAACTTTTGAGGAGAGGGACAGTATCCCATTTATCTTCTTCCCTTCTTAGTGATGAACATAAAGGTACTTGCTCACTTTTATTGAATCAATCAGTCAATCAATGAAGAGATAAATAAAATGTTTTGGAAGGAAATTAATGTCAGTGACTCATCATATCTTAAATTAGAAGGGCAAGGCAAGGTTATAAATTGTCGGTTCTAATAGTCAAACAGAGTTAGTATAAGGATCAAGAAGTGATATATGGGGGAGATTTAATGGGATGGATGATATAGGTGCTTAATCCAAGGACACACAGGAAGTCATAGATGCAGTAATGGAAAGATTATTATTTTAGTAGAGCCTAAAAGAAAGCCTACCAGATTATAATCATCTCTTTCATATAGCTGGAATACATTTAATAAATTATTAATCTTACAGAAAGTATTATTTTCATAAAACCATGAATGGGTTGTATAAATAACTAATGAGAGCAGTTTACATGTGAAAAGAACACATATGACCAGCTGCTTTAGGAAACCTGAAAACCTCCACATGTTACTCCCATTTAAATAATTTGAGAAAAAAATCCATCAAAAGACGTATGATTCTATAGGAGGAGGTATTTTAAGTTCAAAATGTTAGTTAATCTCCCTAAAGACTTTAGGCTCTTACAATTTTTATCTATGCAACCTATCCTGGTCAAATAATAATTTAACATTACAACGTATTTGGTGGTGTCCTGAAAATTAAAATGCACAGCTTCTGATTATTCACATTATTGCTTATTAAATTGAGTGTTCTTGGGATCAAATGCTCTTGCTATCAAAAATCATTTGTGAGCTCCTTTTTCAAGTGTCTTCTCTTTCTTTCCATTTTGGTAACTATTTTTCTCCTCTACTTCTAAGTGATGTAGTGTGATTAACAATAAAACTTTGGCTTACCACAAGGGGAAGTAATAATAAATGTAAAATTCATATATGTGTTTCCATCCAAACAAAGGTGTTATACAAGTATAGAAAATGATTGTGATCACTGGATTATGGAGCTTGGCACACTAACCTGCTGAATTTGCAGTAAGGAAGCTATGAAGTGAACAAGATGAACGTTTCATTTTTTTGAGCAAAAGTGGAAATGGTACCTATTGAAGAAGCTAATTTTCTGACTGTCTATAGATTGCAATTAAATCTACTGTTTAGCAGATTTAACAAATCTTCAGAGGTTCTCTACAGATAGGTATAAAATGAATTTGGGTCTTAAGTTTTGCATTGCTCTTTCTGGTGGCTTTGTTTTTCCCACTGCCCAAGTTCTTTCAATATATATTTCATTCTTTTACATTCGGTATATACATATTTTTTTATTTTGAGACAGGGTCTTGTTCTGTCAAGCAGCCTGGAGTGCAGTGGTACAATATTGGCTCACTGCAACCTCTGCCTTTCATGTTCAAGAAATTCTTGTGTCTCAGTCTCTCAAGTGGCTGGAACTACAGGTGCCCGCCATCACACTTGGCTAATTTTTGTATTTTTAGTAAAGATGGGCTTTCTCCATTTTGGCCAGGCTGGTCTCCAGCTCCTGACTTTAGGTGATTCGCCCACCTCAGCCTCCCAAAGTGCTGGGAGTACAGGCGTGAGTCATTGCACCCAGCCTTGTTTAGTACATTTTTTAGTGTTCTTTCTGGGTTGCAGCCAATTCACTCAGGCAAACAGAACCAGGAAGACCCCTGTCCATCCAGTGACTTGAGAATGATGGACTGTGCCTCAATTTCTGTTTCTCTGAGATTTTTTCTGGTGTATTTTCCTTTATCATCTAGCCTTAAACTGGTGGGGACTTTTGCTCTGGGATTTTTATCCTATTTTGACACTGTCATTTTTTTGGGATAATGCTCTACTTACTCATTATGCATCAACAATGTATTCAAACAAAACATTTCTGCAGAGTTTTCTACACAAAATATGGATTTGGGACCAGTTTCATAACTGCTCACATCCTTTCGTTCATTAATAAACTAAATGTTTATTGATCAGCTACCACATGAAAGACACTTCCTTAAGGTACTGAGAATACACTAGTGGATAAGAAAGTCACTGTCTTAGTTGCAGACCCCAGATATTGAGAGAGGGACCTTTAGTTGTGATAACCATCACAGTGGAAATGCAAAGAGAAAAATAAATGGAAGGAACAAAAGAAGCAGTTAATATTCATTGAAAATAGTATTTTTTCAGTACAAATGTGAATAAGATACTACGTTTGAAAATAGTTAACAATAGGCCGGGCATGGTGGCTCATGCCTATAATCCCAACACTTTGGGAGGCCAAGGCAGGTGGATCACCTGAGGTGAGGAGTTTGAGACTAGCCTGGCCAACATGGTGAAACCTTGTCTTTACTAAAAATAGAAAAATTAGCTGGGCATGGTGGTAGGTCCTTGTAGTCCCAGCTACTCAGGAGACTGAGGCAGGAGAATTGCTTGATCCTAGGAGGTAGAGTTTGTAGTGACCCATGATTGTACCAATACACTGCAGCCTGGGTGACAGAGTAAGACTGTGTCTCAAAAAAAAAAAAAAAAAAGCAAGAAAATAGTAAACAACAACAAAAAAAGATATTGGGTGAATTATATTTCCAAAAACAAATATGGCCTTGTTCCTGTGTAAATCTCAAACCTATGTACCTCCGGAAATCTCAGTCTTCCCTCTTCTTCACATTGCCCTGCACTTCTCCTTGTTCCTTACAAACTTCTCTTACAGACTTCTATGTATTCCCTTATATGGTTTTTAGTGTACTTCTCCATATTCCCCTGTCTCTCCTTCTACAATTTTCTTTTGGCTTCACCTTACCCCCCACCAGGTTATCTTCTTGGATAGGTTGTACTTCTCCTTCAACTTTATTATCTTATTAATTGTCTTTTCCATTTCTCTCTTCTCCAGATTTTGATAGTTCTCACTTCAAATATAGTTCGTAAGATAATTGAAACATAGTATATCACATTAGGCTCACAATTATCTGATCAATTTTAGCACCTATGGAGTATAATGTAAACTATTTAACATTCCATTAGATCTTCACAATTTGTTTACTTCTGCAAGTTTAGACTCAATTTTCATTCACACCTCCTGCCCCAGAAAGAGTCTATCCTAAATTACCCATAAATCTCCTTACCATTTTCTGATTGGATCATACCAATTGCATCATAATTTTCATATCCTTCCTTTCTTTATACATGATATCTTGTTCTGTAGAATGCCTTAACCATTTTCTCCAGAGATTTCTCCTTTAAGACTCATCTCAAAGATTATCTCCAATATAAAACTTTCTCTAATAATTCTTGTTATAATTATTAGCACTTTTCTTTTATCCACACAGTTTGTGCTTCTCTGCTGCATAATGAATTTTAATGGCTCCTGCTAACTTGCTTACATTTCCCTTGGTATTTGTTATCTAAGTTCATTATTCTGTTTCTGTCTGGAAAAATCTATCTCCACCCTTTATCCCTCTAAAGGACATCAAATACTCCTTCTAGATTCTAGCATCAGCTTCTTTTTGACACTTTTGCTGATCTTCTCACTAACTGAGGTCAAATTAGTTCTTCTTGTATTCTATGTGAATTATATGCTTACATTATAGATGGTATGAACTTCTATCTTGTATCTATTACATCTTGGAAAACATACATTTGTCTATCTGTATCCTACTGTAAGGCCATAAGGATCTTAAGGGAAGCACTATGTATTATACATGTATACATTTACTTATGTGTTTGTGAGTGTGTGTGTGTGTGTGTGTGTGTGTGTGTGTGTGTGTGCGTGTGCGCGCATGCGTATTTGAACATTTAGTGTGTGCCAGGCACCGTGCTAAGAGCTAAATTACAATGGGGACAAAACAAACACATTCCTTCATTTCATTATGCTTCATAGTCTCCTAGAAGATGAAGCAGGAACATAATTCTGGTGAGCGTTACAAATATGTTAAAGGTATGCAAAGAGATATATCAGGGTGGCTTAGCCTATTTGGGAAAATAAGTCTGCAGAATATCAGTTGTTTTCTGAGCATGAAAGTCTGAATTTGCAATTTCTTAGGTGGATAAGTTTCAGAGGATGGCAATGTACAGGATATTACTGTAGTCATGGTAAGGAAAGCTTACCTAATCTATACCACTTCCTGAAACATGGAATATGAGCAGCAAGTAGGAATCAAAACAACTTACAGTATGAAATTTTTTCACACTTGTTATTATCATCTCATCAGTAGATTTTACCTAATTCTAAGGCTGACATTTATTTGACATGAAGGTCTGCTTCATCATATATAAAATTTCATTCACTGATTTCAATGGATGTTTTGATTTTTATTAAGGAAGCATATTGTTATATCTTGTATTATACCTTGAATGAATTATTCTTCTACTTGAGTATCTCAGGCTGACAAAAATCTTGGAGTAAGAGGCAGAGAGGGTGTGGATAGTGGTGTGAAATGTGTTCATTCCCTGATTAAGTATATTCTCTCTCTCTCTTTTTTTTTTTTTTTTTTGCCTGTGTCTAGTATATGCTTTTTATAAACATGGGAGATTAAACATCATTATCTTCTGCTATAAGGCTGGAAAACGAGTTGAGAAAATTAATGAAAGGGCAGACTAGTGGATAAGCAAAATCTTGGACACAAAATATAGGTTTTTAGGAGACTCCTGTGTGGGAGACAAAGCCTAGTGGCTAACAATGGCCTATGTACTTGGATGGTGAAGCTAGAGCCTTAGCTGTAAGAAGAATATTGCAGGGATTCCTTCCTTTTTAAGTCCCAAGATCTGTTGATAAGCTTTAGCAACAATGGCTATACAATGAAATTTGGAGCCTGGTTAGGAGGAGAGTGTTTCAAGGACAAGGTCTGTTTGTTTCCAGGTTGGGGGTCTCAAAGAGGAGGATGAGAGTCTGGCCAGCCCTTACTGACCATGTACATTTACCCCATTACAGTGGCTTGCATGGCACATGAAGGACAGGGGCAGGCTCAGCTTCTGTCCGCCTTCTATTCCCTGGCTCTTGATAGGTGGACAATGATATGTATTCAATGGATAAATAAATGCATGTGAAAAATAGCAACACTAACTCTCATTGAAGGGAAATATGAAATATATAATGACTTTGTGATAATAAGTAATCAGAAAAGTATAATATATATTTTTGACCCTTAACATTGACTCAAGCCATAACCTACTATGTCATCTTAAATATGCTACTTGGTCTCATTAAATCTGGTATGTATGTCAATAGAAGTGATTCAACCTCTTTGTAACTCAAGAAGAGACTTATCATAGTTAGCACAGCTCCACTTCTGAGGTTGGCTCACTTCTGAGTGAGTTTAGACAAATTATTTCACTTTTCTAATAATTGATTTTCACATAAAATGAAGAGGTTTAACTAGATGACCTCTTAAGTTCCTTTTAGCTTTGAAGGTTTTTTTTAAAAAAAAAAAACAAAAATAAAATTAAGAGCTCCTAAATCTGATAAATTCAGCAAAGCTGCTGAATACAAAATCAGTGTACACAAATCAGTAGAATTTCTATACACCAAAAATGTCCAAGCTGAGAGCCAAGTCAAGAATGCAATTCCATTCACAATAGCCACAAAAAATAAAATATCTATGAATACAGCTAATTAGGGAGGTGAAAGATCTCTACAATGATAATGATGAAACACTGTTGAAAGAAAACAGAGATGACACAAATAAATGGAAAAACATTGCATGTTCAATGGCAAAAAGAGTAAATATTGTTAAAATGGCCATATTGCCCAAAGCAATTTATAGGCTCAATACTCTTCTTATCAAACTACCAATGATTATTTACAGATTTAGAAAAAAAAAAAAACTATTCTAAAATTTATATGAAACCAAAAGAGCCCAGATAGACAAAGTATTCCTAAGCAATAAGAACAAAACCAGAGCCATCACATTACCCAACTTTGAATTATAAGACTACTTTAACCAAAACAGCATAGTATTGGTTCAAAAACAGACACATAGACCAATGGAACAACTTAGAGAACCAAGAAATAAAGCCACACACTTACAACCATTTGATCTGCCACAGAGTCAATAAAATTGAGCAATGGGGAGGTGACACCCTATTCAATAAATGGTGCTAGGATAACTGGCTAACCATATACAGAAGATTGAAGCTGGGCCTTTTCCTTTCATCAAAAAATCAGCTAAAGATGGATTAAAGACTTAAATGCAAAATCTCAAACTACAAAAACCCTAGAAAAAAACCTAGGAAATACCATTTTAGACATAGGCCCTGACAAAGATTTTATGAAAAAGACTCCAAAAGCAATTTCAACAACAAAAATTGACAAGTGGAACCTAATTAAACAAAAGTGCTTTTGGACAATGAAATAAACTACCAACAAGGTAAATAGACAACCTACACAATAGGAGAAATTATTTGCAAACTATGCTTCCAACAATGGTCTAATATGCAATAACTGTAAGGAGCTTCAGCAAATTAACAAAAACAAACAACCGTATTTAAAAATGGGCAAAAGACATGAACAGACATTTCTCAAAAGAAGAAACACAAGTGGACAAGCACATTTTAAAAAAGCTCAATATCACACATCATTAGAGAAATGCAAATTAAAACCACAATGAGATACCATTTAACACCAGTCAGATTGGCTATTATTAAAAAAAAAAAGATGGTGGCAAGATTACAAAGTAAGAGGAATGTTTATACACTGCTGGTGGAAGTGTAAATTTCTCAAAGAAAATACCATTGACCCAGCAATCCTATTATTGAGTATATACTAGAAGGAAAATAGATAATTCTGCCAAAAGGACACATGTATGTACATGTTCATTGCAGCACAATTCACAATGGCATAGACATGGAATCAACCTAAATGCCCATCAATCATAGACTGGATAAAGAAAATGTGGCATATATACCAGGGAATACTATGCAGCCATTAAAAAGAATGAGATCACGTTTCTTGCAGTTCGATGGATAGAGCTGGAAGCTATTATTCTAAGTAAATTGATGCAAGAACAGAAAACCAAATACCATATATTCCCCTTATAAGTAGGAACTAAACATTGAGTACACATGGATACCAGGAAGGGAACAATAGAAAACAGGATCTACTTGAGGGTAAAGGGTCATCTTGAGAAAACTACCTATCTGTTACTGTGCTTATTACCCGGGTGACTACATAATCTGGACACCAAAATCTCTGACACACAATTTACCCATGTAACAAAAATATACATGTACCACCTGAACCTAACATAAAATTTGGAAAGAAAAATAAATCTATTGTCTATTGTCTCTATGTACCTGAAAATTTTTAAGTTATATGTAATTGATTAAATTCTAATTTATTAATAGAATTTCTTTTACATTTAAATATAAACCATAATGTATAGTATGATTTTGTTGATAGCTTTTAAGTCTATTTTAAGCATTTGTAGATGTTCACTTTCAGGTATAGAGGACAGCTCTATCTGAATCATATTCAGGACTTCCTTTGTAGTCTTCTATTTATTAATCTCTGAGCCTCTTTTATGCCTCATGCTCCCTGTGTACCTAGTTGTTCTATGTCAAATTGATGTGTGTTTTTAAAATTAGGTTCAAAAATTGGACAAGTTACAAAGCAATAACAGTCTCTTTCCCTTTGTAGATGTTTGAAATTCACCTTCTATATGGTCTTTAGTCAAAAGACTTTGTTTTATTTGATTTATATTACACACCATAGGAAAGGAAATAGAGCCAAACTTGATAAATACTTTTATTCAGTACTTTCAGCAAACCATTTGTATTTGCTCTGGACCTGCAGTGTCCAGGTAACAATTATAGACTTTTATATGCTGGAGCTGAGATCCATCTGTAAAATTTTTAGGAATTTTGTCATCTGATTGTTAAACACAACCTTTATTTAAAAGCAAATTATATAAACTTACGGATAAATAAATTAAAATAAAATAAACAGATACTCAAAACTCATCACTTTCTAAATAATTATATTACATGCATTTATGTTATTGTGTCTGTATGATGAAATGCCATACATGTGCACTACTGGGCATCTTTTTTCGACTCTGTGCTTACTGGCATCATGTTGGTCCCTTAAAATTGGCCAAGGAGGGAATATTAGCACCACAGAAATCAGCAAATGCTACAAATCATTCCCCTTCCTCCCCTCCAGCCTATTTGTAAACATTTATCAGCACATCACTGCTTCTAGGTGCTACTTAGAGTCAAGAAGTAGCTGTGGCATTCAGGAAATCCAGTCTTCTGTATAAGCAGGGTCAAAGAAAGAGGATCAGGGCTTTGAAGCCTCATGCAGGTTTATAATTAAAAGGTAACGGGCAAGATAATTAAAAGGTAACTGAGGGAAAGACTGCGTGCTTTGGGCCGAGTATTGTCATTATATTCAATACATACCTTACCAGCTAGGATACAGTATAAAGCAGATTTTGCATATTCTGAATGCAGTGAAAATACATTGGCCAAAGCTTATAGCTGTTTAAATGAACTTTGTTAAAAAGCAAATAGCTGCTCTTTGTTATTAAAATACATGTATACACACACACACACATACACACACACACACACACAAGTAGTTTTATAGAACATCTAGGATTTAGCTGTAAAATCTGTCTCCCAACTTTTATTTAGATAAGTTTAATACAAGTGTTTGGGCCAATTTACCTTTAATACTCTTGAGTAAAGGCTTAGTGGCTATTAAAGAACACTCTGGGATTATAAATTGCCTGTCATTTATGGGAATTGAAACAGCACTTAATGAGTATCAACAATGTCCAGACAACTTGTTTGACAGTTAATATAGATGATTTCTTGCCTTCGGCACTTTATAAGGGAGAATGAATAGGAAAGAGAAATAATATCTAGTTGACCCTTGAACAATGTGGACAGTGAGGCGTGCCCACCCATGCACAGAAAGGTAGAGGGTAGGTAGAGGGAGAGGATTAGAAAAAATAACCCATAGGTGTGAGGCTTAATATCTGGGTGATGACATAATCTGTACAACAAATCCCCATGACACAGTTTACCTGTGTAACAAACCTATACTTTTACCCCTGAACTTAAAGGTAAAACAAAGAAAATCCAAGAATAATAAATTTTGACCCCCCCTGAATTTAACAACAAATAGCCTACTGTTGACTGGAAGCCTTATCAATAACATACACAGTCGACTAACACATATTTTTATGTCATATGTATTACATACTATATTCTTACAATTATGTAAGTTAGAAAAAAGAAATGTTATTAAGAAAATTATGTCATCACTTCAGCAACACATATACTAAAATGAGTAAAATACAGAGATGAGCATAGTCCTTGCACAAGGATGAAACACAAATTCTTGAAATATTCCATATTTTTGTCTGCCTATATCAAAAGATCACGTGTCACTAAATAAGCACATCTATTATATATGCATATAAAATTTTTAAAAATTAGAAAAAATAAGGAAGCGAAAATATATTTAGTGTTCATTAAGTGGAATTGGATCATCATAAAGGTCTTCATCCTCTTTATCTTCAAATTGAATTGGCTAAGGAGAAGGAGGAAAAAATGGTGTTGGTCTTGCTGTCTCAGGAATGGCAGAGGCAGAAGAGATGGAAGAGGTGGAAGGAGAGGCAGGAGAGGCAGGCACCCTTGGTGTAAGTTTTATTTTAAAAAATCCACATATAAGTAAACCTGTGCAGTTTAAGCCTGCATTGTTCAAGCGTCAGCTGAATACTGAACACATAAAAGACAGTGCTCATTGCTTACCTTCAGTCTAATGATATTCTTTATTCTCATTTGATAGTAAAGAAATAAAGGCTCCAAAAATTTGAGACTTTTACATGATAACATTTCAAATAATTGGCAGAGCCAAGATTTTCAAAACATATCTGTATATATGATACTTTCATTCAACAGGCTTTTCTTGGATGTTAGGCGAGTCCACTAAGTTCATAAGAAACATAATCATCATGGTCTTCAGAGTTCAGTGTGAGCATCCTGCAGTAGTCCGATTTAAGACTTAATGGACAAATAGGAATTAGGCAGGTAGAATGGAATGGAGTGGCTGCAAAGCATTTTAGGCAGAGAGAATAAATAACATCTTCAAGCAGCTGGGGTAAGAGCAGGAAGGCAAATTAACCATAGTAGAAACTATTGTGAATATTTTACTGATCAATTGATGTGATTTATTCTTTTAGTCTTTTAAAGAAACCATGAGTAGACTCAGCCATCATAAATTAGGTTGTTCTAGGTGCTGGAGTAACTAGACTATGAATTTTCATATCATTACAAGTTTGAGTGTTTTTCTTCAGGATTGAGTATTCCAAACAAGGAGATAGTATGATCAGCTTCACAGTTTAGAAAGGTCACTAAGTTTTGTGTAAGTAAAGTATGACTAGTAAATTTCTTGCTTAAAATATGCTGTTCTCCTCAGATTTTTTATGTGTTTATAATAACTGAATGGATTTTATATGTGAAAATCTAAATAGAGTGCCTGAGATACAGGAAGTCCTCAATAGAGAGTGGTCATTAGTTTTGCTTACTATTTCACGAGTTGTCCTCTGGCTATCCTTCAAACTCATCTTTCACTGTTCTTGTCTTGAACTTCAACATACTCGGAATATTTTTCCACGTCATGTATCTGTTTCCTGAAGTGTTTCCACTGTGTAATTTGCTTAGTGAACTCCTAGTATATTTTCCCAACAGCAGAGGCTGAAGAAGAAGCAGTAGCTAGAAGTTTGAATCACTCACATTTGGAAAGTAGCAGTGAGGGGGCTCAGCAAGGGATTCTCCAAAGAGCTCACTTAAGAATCAACCAGAGAAATGGCAGGCTACAAACGACTACCAGGCCTGGAATTCATGAGGTTATATTGTGGCAGGAAAAATGTGAATTTCCTTTACCTGTGTATTTCTCACTTTTTAGTCCCAGAAGCATCTGCTGTAGCACCTAGCAATTTGAGGGACAAGTAAGGGAGAGAGGAAAAGGATGCGATTCCTTTCAGTTTTTCATTTTTCCTTTCAGTTGTTTTCATTCAGTTTAAGCTAAGGAAAGAGGGCTTAAACTGTGGAGCAGTTACTTATAATTAATACCTGGAAGAGAATGACTTTTTAATAGAATTGAATTGTGCTGACAGTTAAAAATGACCATGGAATCTCTGTATTATCTGTGAGTAATGGGAAAATGTGTGGAACTTCCTGAGATTTTATGCAGGGCAATTAAATAATTTCCTTGCTGAATATATTTTTTAAGAAAAGAGAAACAAAATACAGTTGTATTTGTATGATATTTTATCAAGCCCATGTTTTCAAGGTCCTCATAATAGAAAGATTTTTGAGTATGACAGTCAGTGGGGTTTCTTTGAAGCTGGGAAGAAAATGAAAAAAAGATGACAAATTCCTGGAGGTACAATGCAATGGTAAAATTTGAGACCTGAATTTTTTTCAAGTGATTATGTTTAAATAAAAAGGAAAAAAGGGAAATGCATAATTCATGTACAACCCACCAACACTATATTAAAGTTTAATCATAGAGGTCACAAACCATAAATTCAGTGATTAAAACACTGAGAATAATGGAGAATTTGAAGCTGTTTATCTTCTAGCACATCTTGCTTCATAAACTTAGGACATCCATGTTTAGCCTCTTTTTACCATGCCTCCAAGGTATGTCTTAGATCCTTTACAAGGTAGCCCTGGTAGAGGTTGTCACATTTGCAATGTCATCTCTTGGCAAGCCAATCTCCTTCCTAATCCCACCCCAAGCTAATCCCTGCCCCATTATGAGACAAGTCAAACAAAATCTTCATTTCAGCTACCCTGAAACTCATTGCTCTTAGCCTTGCCAAAGATTTTTGTTTTGCTTTTGTTTTGAGATCAAGTTTTTTTTCTTGTTGCCCAGGCTGGAGTGCAATGGCATGATCTAGGCTCACAGCAACCTTCAGCTCCTGAGTTCAAGCAATTCTCCAGCTTCAGCCTCCCCAGTAGCTGGGACTACAGATGTGCACTACCACGCCTGGCTAATTTTTGTATTTTTAGAGAGACAGGGCTTTACCTTATTGTTCAGGATCCTCTTGAACCCCTGACCTCAGGTGATCCACTTGCCTTGGCCTCCCAAAGTGCAGAGATTACAGGCATGAGCCACCATGTCTTGGCCTTGCCAAAGACTTTGGACTCCTGCTACGCCCTTTATTAGATGTAATTTTTCTCACTGGTGAGACTTTATTCTTGAAGACTAAATTTTTGATTCTCATAATACTTTGTTCTTACTTATAGTCACTTATTACTTTGCATTATAACAGCATCTATTTGCCTTTCTTCATAGACTGTTGTTTGCTCTGAGTAATAAAACATGGAGAAAAGTTAAACATTTACAAGCACTCCCTAAGTGTCAGGAACTATTCTAGATACTTTACAAAACATATAATCTTCAGAATGACCCTATAGCATGTATTATCACCTTCATTTTATGGATGAGTTAACCAGCTCTATAAGTTAATTAGCTTATCTGAGAGGATACAGCTGGTAAGGAGAGAAACTAAATCTTCTCTGAGTTAAAGCTGCTGCTCTTTTAACCACGTGACAACATAGGAAATTTTGAGTAAATATTTCTTTATTTTTGTGCCTGGACTTCGTACCTTCTGGATGTGGTCTCTAGACTGCTGTTTCCCTCTATCTTGGGGTGTGAGTATGTCACCATTTTCCTCTTTTGCTAAGTATACTTCCTAGGTACTTTTCTAAAGATTTTACCATACATATGAGTGTGTAAGGGGGTCACAAGTGAAATTCACCTTGAGGAATGCAGGGGGATAGTATCAGAGAGGAAGTAAAGGCTGCCATGATATTCTGGGTGGACAGAGATCTGCTGCTGTATTCACCAACCAACACAACAAGTGCACCTGTGATGGCACCGAGCAGACTCAAGGGGAGTACCCATATATTTCAGCCTAAATCTGAATGGAAACAGGCACTGGACAGGTGGGGCAGTGTCTGGAGCTACCACAGAGGGCAAGCCACCTGTCAGTTATCATGATGTTCATGTGAGAAGCAAAGCTCTGTGAACATGGGCATTGTTCTATTGGTCAGTGAAAACCGCAGCCTCCACATTTTTTCACTAATCATAGTTAGCCATCCTTCCATTACCTTAATGTAAGGAGAGAGTGGTAACTCTTCAGCCTGTAAACTTGTGAAGTCTCTATTTTTCTTCTTGCATAATCAACCTTCTGCAACTGAATTTGGATTGGCCTTCTTGGCTGAAGAATAGAGGTCTTCTTAAATAAATGACTTATTTTGTACTGTTTTACTACTGGTAAAAAGAAGCACTATTTTTTATCACTACACTACCACTACTATATATTTTAAAGGACCTTTATACCTATAGCTACGTGAAAATGGTATCACTGTCTATATTTCTGGTTAAGAAAACTGAGGCCCAGAGAAGTAAGGTGACCCCCCCTCCCCCCAACAAAGTCACAGATTAATGTAGCAACAAAGCTGAGATGTGATTTTAGGTCTCTTGACATTTGGGGTAATGTTTGTTTCATCACATGTCTGTCAATGTTTTTAAAAAGCAAAAGAATAAAAAGCAAAGAAATAGTAAAAAGAATCATTCTAGTTGATTTTTTGACAGGATGTATACCCTGTGGAGTTATTAAGTGGAAGTTCAGCATCTGGGTTATTTTTGATCACCTGATGGCTCCCGGGACAAGGGTGTGAGCAGCTCAGAATAAACTTGGCTAGAGAAACAGTATCTCTTCTGACAAAATCACAGCTTTGAACATTTCCAGCATTTACCTACATCAGGCATGCACATGAAAGACTCCAAGAAGTCATAGATGAAAGCTGGTAATTTTTAAGCCCCCTTCTGAATATTTGTAAAACTTGATGACATAAAAGGACAGTGCTTTTGATATTAAAAAAAATAAGGCTTGGAAAAGGAGTTGGAAGTGCATTTTACTCAAGATGATGAGAGTTCATTGATTTTTTATTTGGGATGGAGTCCTGCCTTGTCATTCAGGGTAGAGTGCAGTGGCGTGATCTTGGCTCACTGCAACCTCCACCTCCCAGATTCAAGCAATTCTCCTGACTCAGCCTCCCAAGTAGCTGGAACTACAGGCGTGTGTCACCACACCTGACTAATTTTTTTTGGCATTTTTAGTAGAAACGGGGGTTCACCATATTGGTCACGTTGGTCTTAAACTCCTGACCTAAGGTGATCCACCCATCTAAAAATATTTTTAAGAATTTTCTCAGCATGCCTATTATACTAGTGTTCACTCATTCAGTTTCCAGTGAGACTTGGGAAGTTGTCACTTTACAAATCCACACGTTGAAGTCTTTAGCGTTCTATTCTTCAGTTGGTATTTCAACCAGCAATAGGAGTTTCTCCCGGAGGTAGATGTGTTATCTGTCCTTGAGTTCTTCAATCTTCAGAGGCTACCTTTCTAAATTTGTAGCTATGCACTCTAAGCTTCTCCTCTATGTGATGAGAAGGGGCCCCATCTTTGACTGGATTCTCTTTTCTTACCCTTTCTGAAATCATCACAGTGTTTCCATATCACCAAAGTCAGATTTCTTGCATAGTTATAAAATGCTATGAGTACTGTCTCTTCCACAATTAAATAATAAAACGGATAAATAACAAAAACATAAACATAGGCTTTGTAATGCTGAGTTTCATGACTTACCTGCTTATATGTTTCCTTCCTGAGTTGGTTTGAATCTTCTCTGCTACTGGTGATCTCTATAGCATTGTATGCTTTTCTTTGCACTCTGACAGAGAAGGAACATTGTCATCTTGGACAAGTACCATCATTCTAAAGTTCCCACGGATCAAAAACTGCCTTAATCCAAAGGGCATCAGCCTAATGGCTAAGGTCAGCATGACCATAAACCAAAACTGACATCTCCAACCAGAAACATTTCAACCATAATATAAACCTCTCCCTGACAAGTGACATGCCAGCCTTAATATAACCTTCCCACTGGCAGGAGAGAGGTCAGACCCAATATAACCTCCCCTATAACCAGAGACATTCCAACCCTGCCATAAACTTATCCCCTACATAGAAACATTCTAAGCCTGTGATAAGCTCTCTCACCAATAAATACACTTAGTCTGTAAGAGAAAATACTTCTAACTGAAATTGGCTAGAAGCCCCTCTCAGGTTTATTCTTAAAAATAAACCTATATTTTACTGCTAAGCTGCTTTTCATGTTTCTTTCCTCTTTCTTTAACTGCTACACACTCTAGTAGAGATTAATTAATTTCATTTTTATTTATTTACACCAATTTTTTTTCTGTTGTTAATTGTTATGCTATTTATGCCTGTCCCAGGCAAATATAGGAAATCCTATTATTGCCAATATGAGAAATCTTGATATTTGGAAATACACCATCAGTATGCTGAGACATACCTATCAATTGCAATTCTCCCAGGCTTCTTTGGATTTTTCTTGCTCACTCTACAGTCTTCAGCTGCATCTCAAAAGTCTCTGATTTCATCTGCTTTTTTCCCCTTGAATTAATTTTATATTCTGATTTTTCCCCCATAATGATTCTCTATAAATAGCTTGTCAGCCACTAGTTTTAATCAATACTGTTTTGTTAATCTCAGTTCTGTGGTTCTGTATCCGTCAGGGTCCAATCACGATAAAGAAACTATACAGCAATTGAAAGAGAGAATTTTAAGATAAAGAATTATTATTGATGACTATAAGAAGAACAACTACACAGAATTAAAAGAACTTGAAAACATTTTGCACTTGATGGGAAAAACATGGAAAGAACAAACTTGGAAAGGAGTAGCAGTTCCTCTCCAAAACTAGGATTCAGATATAATTGGACAAAGCATAGTTATAACTCCTTGCATAATTCAGAAATTCCCTGAATTATTCTGGCCAAAGCTTGTCAATAGTCACTAGTAAGGCAGAAAACATCCCTCCTGGGTAGGATTCATGAAGGGTTGGGCTCTAACTGTTGGGGTGCCTGCAAGGCTCACTGGAAACCTCCACACAGGGAACCACTTAAACTTAATGAAAAAAATTGCTGCTGGGCTGTTTCCTGTAATGCATCATGCTTCTTTATATCCCTGGTTCTCAATAGTACTCTCTACAGGTGTCAATGAGGGCGTGTCCTGTTCATATTTCCTCTTGTTTCACTGTGAACCATTTTATGAATTGTGAATAATAAGAAAGAAAAGAAAGAAAGAGAAAGAAGAAAGAAAGGAAGAAAGAAAGAAAGAAAGAAAGAAAAAGAAAGAAAGAAAGAAAGAAGGAAGAAAGAAAGAAAAGAAAGAGAAAGAAAGAAGAAAGAAAAAAGAGAAAGAAAGAGAGAGAAAGAAAGAAAGAAGGAAAGAAGAAAGGAAAGAAAGAAAGAGAAAGAAAGAAAGAAAGAGAAAAAGAAAGGAAGGGAGAGAGAGGGAGAAAGTGAGGGAACATTCATTGACTCATTTTAAGAAGCCAATCACTCTGATAATAAAACCTGACACAGACATTATGAAACAATAGGAAGAAAAGGAAAACAAATAAAAGGCAAATACTTCTCAGGAACATATATTTAAAAATCCAAGGAAATAGTAAATCAAAGTCATCAATATATAAAACAGAAAACAAATCAAGATCGGAAAGGGTTTATTGTATAAATACAAGACTGGTTAAATTTGGAGAGATAATGAATTTAGTTCATAGTATTAGCAGAATGAAAGAAAAACCAATATGAGTATCTGAATAGATGTAGAAAAAAAAAACTATGTAAAAAAGTTCAACATTCATTCATAATAAAACTTCTTAGCAAAATAGAAATAAGACGGAAATTCCTCAGTCTAATAAGGAACATCTATGAAAAATCTTATGGCTAGCATTATACTTAATAAAGATTCTGTTTAGACTTAAAGATAATATTCCTTCCTATTACTTTCCCTTGACCTGATGCCCTTCCAATAAGCTTTCCTTTTCCCTAAAGAATTATCTCCCAAGGGTGGTTTATCCATGTTGCCTCTTTATTTTTATTATTTTTTTTTCCTCAATTCCTTGTAATTTAGTTTCTTCAGCCATCAATTAATGCCAAAGGTCTCAAGTGTTTCAAAGCAAGTTCCCCTTTTGTTTTCCTTTTTCACACTCTTCACAGCACTCACTCTCTCATTCTTTGATCTCCTCAAGTATTAGCTATTCTTTCTCAGTTTCCTTTTAGGTTTGGGATGAACCATGCTGATCCTGCAGTATTATTCTCATAAATTCTTCTCATAATTCCATGTTTTTGCCATGTTACTTTTTCTAAACTAGAGGGAAGGGAGTTTCCATAAGACCACATTGTCTCAGCTTGTTTAAATTGTGGTGGTGTGATGTCAGAAACTGGGAGATGACAAAATTTATTTCTGTTGATTTCAATCTGTTCCATTCTTGTCATCTTCTTAGCAAAGCTCCTGTCATCAAGATCAATTGCCTTTCAACTTGCATCTGGACATATACTCTGGTCTCTTTCAGTCCAGCATGCACAGTTCAGAGTGATCCGCTCAAATCACAAATCTTATTAGTGGTCTTTGCCCTCCTCCCAAGTTTCTGCTTACCCTTAAATGCTTTCCATGGCATTTCAAATAAAGAACAAACTCCTCAGTATGAAAAACTCAGTGTGCCCACTTGGGCCCTAAGTATGATTCCAGCTTCACTTTTAACCATACAGCCCTCTTATCTCTCTGTGCCAGTAGGCTAAGCCATCCACCTGCTCCCCTTCTTGCCACTAGGGCTCTGCACTTAAATGTCTCTCTATCTGAGAGCTCTTCTTTCCCCCTTTTTCCTAAGTTCTAATCATCCTTCTGATTCAGCACAAGTCTTATTCTCTCTAGAAACACTTCCATGATCTTTCTGCCTAGGTCAAATCTTCTATCAATCAAGTATTCTCATAGCATCTTGACCTCTCCTGTATAGCACTTAACAGCATTGCAGTTTTATCTTGCATTTATGGTATAATTATCTAATTTTTTGTTTCTGCTGACAGACCATTTACTTCAATAGTTCAGAAGCCATAGGTATGTTTACTTTTCATCATATCCTTGACAATGTGGTAGGTATTTATATATATGTTATATTAATATATATGTATATTAGTATATATCAATATATAATGTGTATCAATATATTTTAAGATATATAAGTATATATAATATGTATCTTACATGATTATAATTATACATATATGTATATACAATATAATATGTGTAATATACATATTACTTTTATATGTATATGTAATACATAATACAATGAGTATATAATATGTATATAATTATACTATGTATAGTATACATATTATATCATATATGTAATATATGATATATAATGAGTATATTATATAATACATGTAATATAATATATAAATATATAATATAATATTATATATACTTGAGTTTGCAGGCACCTGGCTAGGCAGATAGCGCCTGTATATAAAAAAGGCTATCTATTTACCTGTACATTTGTCAATATTTCAGCCCTTATTTAGACCTTTTTCTTGCTAACTCTGACTTCAAGGTTTGTGGGCTCAGCTGGCTTTCACCAGTTCCCACACTGCTTAGTGTCCTCAGCTGCCTGCTACCTGACTGCTCCTTTGTTGATGAATGACAAAATCAACCTGTGCTTGTTGCCTGTTGCAACCTGGATCTTCCAACCTAAGACACGTAGAGCCCTTATCAGTTCATTTTTTACCTTCAGAGTAACATTTTGTTTGCTTTTTAAGTGTTTGTTTTACATATTCAGAATATTAAGGGGCTTTGCACATGGGACACACCCGGAGCTACCCTTTTAGCTCTTCTCTTGACTACCTTTCCTGTGCTCTGCCCTCTTCAGAGCCTGGTCTTCCTGACTGTCCAGTATCTTGGGGGTGAGTACCCTGTTTCCTCACTTGCAGCGGTAGCGTGAATGAACTCATACTCTGCAAAGCGCTGTCTCAGCCAGGTGAGGGAAGCTGAGACCATATGCCAAAATCTCACCAGTTCAGCACATGCATCTTGCATCTCTAATTAAGACGAAGCTCTCAGGACTGGCATGAGCATCGTAGAGTTTTGGGGGCTCAGTGAGTGGAAAGCAAGTTGTAGAGAGTTTATGTTGTCAATGACCGATGATAAAACACTTAAAGGTATTTAAGGAGTTCAAACTGAAAAGGTTTTCTTATATAATATTTTATTTTGTTTTATAAGTAGACGTTCTAATTATAATACATTTAAAGTTTTTAACATTTAAATATTTAATTATAATATCTATTGAATATGATAATGAATGCTCTGGGAATTTTCTTTTCTTTTTTTTTTTTTTTTTAATAACTCCACCAGTAGGCTACCCATAATGTTGAAAAAAAAACCACAAAAATTAAAATAACAAAGAAAACAGACTAGACAAAACATGATGACCATGTCTGAATCACCGAAGCCTAAAGACAGCATATTCCAGCTGTGCGTCTATTTAGAGTTCTATTTGTAGAAACAGAAATAGTCAAAGGATTCTGTAAGACTCTGCAATTACATAGAATATAATATTGAGCTGGTACTTAACTTTTGTGCTTCAATGTTCTCATCTGTAAAATGAGACTACAACAGTACTACCATACAGGGGTGTCTGTGAAATAAAGGAGTTCCCATATGTAAATGCTTAGAACAAGGCTTGCTATTTTCCTGGTCTTTTTCCTTTCTGTCTGGCATTCCCCACCAGGGCATCAGACTCATCAAATGTGTTCATTTTGGATCACCTCTGACCCTGGCAGGAGGCCTTCATATAAGCAACGAATTGTCCTTGAAGAAAATGTGCACAAATGATCAATTAGAGGATTTGCAATGGATCTTCCCTGCTGTGGACATGAGGCTGTATTCTATCTTTAGTTGGAGCATATGCCGTACATCTCACAGGCTTTCATTAGTGCTTTCAAAATCCCAGATACCCAAGAAATATTCAGGTAATGAGTTCCTTTTCTTTCTTGGGTGATCAAAAAAAATACATATGCTCTAGTGAAAGGGCACTGGACAGGGAGCAGGAAGATATGGCTCTGGCTTTTTGTCTTCAGTCTTTACTCTTTCAGAGTTTCAGTCCTTCTTCTGCAAAACTAGGAATCCGATCATAGGTTTGCAGGAAGGCTTTGAATACAAAATATGATCATTATATAAATGCACTTTGAAAGTAGTGAAGTTTTGTATGAAGTTGAAAGCTATTGATGATGATTGTTAACGCTGTTAGCTGTTAATTACAGTAAGTAGCAGAGGGTGTTCAGTATAGAATGAGTAAAATTTATTGCGTTACTTACTGTAATAATAACAACTTCTCATCACACTCTGCCCCCAGTCTTGAAGAAGATCCAATTTACAGGATCTTCTTCAAGTTTGGGGGCAGAGTGTGAAGGAAAGTTGTTAGTTTTCTGTTCAAATTTCTCCTATACCAGTGCTAAAACATGGCCACAGAGAAAGCATATGGACTGATGTGTCATGATCTTTTCAGGAAAGGCAGACACTGAAATAACGACTCACTGTGCAGTCTCTGGAAGTGATTCTGACCAACTATTCCGAGATAAAAAATAAACTGGAAGTTTGAACCTGAAGGACCCACAGAATTTGAGGATGCTAAACAACTTTCAGATCTTAAGGACTAACTAGACTGATTACATGGGTCTCAGATGAAATGAACTTTGAGGCCCTTTCAACTCATGTATTCTTGGATGTCACAATTTTTAACCTGTGAAATAATAACAAAAGCCACCCTAACCATAACCACAATTACCACCACTATAACAACTACCTTTAAAGAGTACTTAATTATGTGCCAGACACTATTTTAATTGCTTTACATATATTATTTCCTTAACTAATATGGCAATACTATGAGGCAGTCACTATTAGGATCTCATTTTATAAATGAGACAATGAATACACAGAAAAGTTAAAAACTTTGCTGGAGGAGCAGAGTCATCAGCAACAGAGCCAGGGTTTGAAGGTGGATGGTCTTCCTCAGAGTCACCATCCTAATTGCCACTTTCCTGTTTGAAGTCAGAAAACAGAATCTTTCTGATATGGTTTGGATCTGAGTCCCCACCCAAATCCATGAAGAATTGGAATCCCCAGAGTTGGGGCTTGGTGGGAGGTGACTGGGTCATGGGGTTGGATCCTTCGTGAATGGCTTAGCACCATCCCTTTGGTGCTATCTCGTGATGGAACTCTCATGAGACCTGGTTGTTTAAAAGTATGTAAACACTTTTAAATCTTTGTCCTGCTCCTTTGATGTAAGATGCATGCTCCCTCTTTGCCTTCTGCTGTGAGCAAAAGCTCCCTGAGGCCTCCCCAAAAGCAGATGCTATTGTGCTTCCTGTACAGCTGGTGGAACGTGAGCCAATTAAACCTCTTTTCTTTATAGCTTACTCTTTCTGAGATATTTCTTTATAGCAGTGGTGAGAATGGACTAATATACTTTCCATCAAAACTAACTCCATCCTCTCCCTTATCCACTTCTTCCTCAAAGCAGACATAGATCAAATCATCTTCAGAAAAAGGGCATTTAGCTGAGAACATGCTGCTTTTTACCCTTGGTGCTCTCACAATATTCCTTAGTGTGTGTCCTTCTAAATAAGCAAGTTCATTCATTCCTTCAACAGTTAGTGAGCATCGACTCTCTTGGTTATGGAGCTGGGAAGAGAGGAGTGAGTAAGTCATGTAGATGTTTCTCATGTACTCACGATGTATGGTGATAGAAAAATGTATAATCATAGCAGGAAATTAGAAGTGCTACAGAAAAGGTAGGTTTACAGTGTTACAAAGACACAAAGTCCAGTGCACCCTCCCTCTGTACCCACAAAGTCCACAGTACCTCATTAGGAGGACCAATTATAAACTAACTCAAAAAGACCTACAATGCAAAAGCGTTTCTCCCGTTGAGAAGTTTCTTTGCTGTAGATAGCTGCACCTCTGAGGTGACAAACTAGCTTTGGAATATGGCTCTTTGATGTCCAAATAATGATATTTTGTAGAAAAATTTCAAAAAATATTTTCTAAAAGAGATATTTCTCCAATGGGATCAGCCAAAGATAATAAAAAGAAAAGATACTGCATGCTGCAATTGTAACTTAACATGACGTTGAGATACTCTAGACCCCATGACTGCTATGAGGAAGTGAGCTCATAAACCTCTGAGGGGTTATATTGGAGTGAAATAAGTATCTTTCTATTTTATTTTATGTTATTTTCCTTATTCAATACTTCTCCTCCAACCCTTCAAATTAATGCTTAAATTAATTGATGTATTTACACATTCATTCGGAACATAGTTATAACTGTCATTCTGTGATATTCTATAACATATATGACCATATAGTTAATACAGGTGGAAAGGGAGGCTGGGCAGAAGCTTACCAGCTTCCCAGTGAATTTAACAGACTCGCCTCTGATTCTGATTTTTTTTTATACAAGGAAAATACTAACAGGGTGAAAAGTGTCAGAATTATCAGACAAAATTTAAAGGTCTGAGTAGGATTCTGAGGGTGCAAATGGGAAGGGAAAGACTCTGGGGCTTTGAAGATATGGGAGGCAACCTTTCAGAGACCTGCACCTTCCTCATAGGTCTCTCTGGAAATGAGAATCCTATCTTTATCCCAGAAATGTATGCATACTCTAGCTTAGTCTGCTAAAGCACTCAGGGTCTTATCCAGCTATCTGGCCCTCAATTGCAGAACGCTCTGACCAGATATTTGATCTTCTAGCCATTATTTTGGTTATAATGCAGTTAGGCATACAGCACCTTTAGTTGCAAGAAAATATGGAGGAAGGATGCCTTGTTACTGACAGTGAAATTACACATCAGACCTGGGCAGGCCACAAGATCGCTCTTGGGGTTCATTACCTCCTTTGAACGTCCACGTTTCAGTTAAGGACCCAGGTGCCCATTCCTCAGTTTGTTGGCCATGAAAATTTCAAATTCCAGGCTTAAAGGTCATTCTGGGCTTTCAACAGACTAAGTTCTAGTCTTATATGATAGTACGTGTATAAAAAGAAGAGGATAAGGTTACTTAAGATTCCCCATTTCCTTTAAGAAGAATAAATAAATGGTAATATTATTTCAATATCAGCTCTCAATGTTAATGTGTTTTTTTAATTAACCATTTCTAAAGTTAGTATATTATGTGACATGGTAATTAGTGACTTTGCTCAGTGCTTAACACATACCTTTTTATTTTAAAAAATTACAAGTGGCTCTTGTTATTCCTTTTATGGAATTAAACAACACAAAGTTTTTTATTTCTTCAATTACTTTTTCTAATTGAGGAATTTTTGCTACTCAACTCCTCCTCATCCTTTTTCTCAAGCTGCTATTTTCACAATTGGAGTGGGGATAGGGATTAGTGTTCTGAAATACTGCACCCACAACTTCTTCATACACAATTTAGCAGGCAGAAGGAAAAATCAAATGATTTAAGGCTTACAACCCGGGAGCCTACACACTTCTGTTGAGGCCTCAAAATTTTACAGGTCCTCCTTTATTACCATTATACCTTGGCAGGAATGAGGCACAAAATAATATATCATAAGGCTTAGGGCCTTCTCTAGTGAAAGTTCTGGTGATCCACAAAAGAAGTGCTTGTTTCCTCTAGCAGTAGAGTGAAATTAAAGTCTACCTTGATATTCCATGTCATCAGCAGTGTAGTCCAGTGACTACTGAAAACCATGCCTACAGGAAAGTGTCACTGATTTTGCCCTCTTTATTCTTTCTTCACTCTCATTTTCTTCATTCAGGACTTTTATTTTCTAGGTTGTAAAACATCCCAATTTCTCCTTCTGTCTTCATTATCACTCTCCTCCATTTGCCTTCCATATTGCAATCAAATATTTTAAGTATTGATTTTGTGTTCTGAATGTTACTGAAGTTATTTATCAGGTCCGGGAGCCTTTTGGCAGAGTCTTTAGGGTTGCGTAGGTATAGAATCATGTCACCAGTGAAAAGAGATCATTTGATTTTCTCTTTTCCTATTTGGATGCCTTTTTTTCTTTCTCTTGACTACTTGCTCTGGCTAGCACTTCCTGTGCTGTTGAGTGGTAAGAGTGGGCATCTTTGTCTTGTGCTAGTTCTTAGAGGGGATGCTTCTGGGTTTTGCCCACTCAGCATGATGTTGGCTGTGGTTTTGTCATAGATGTCTCTCTCTTTTTTTTTTTTTTTAAGGCATGTTCATTTGATGCTTAGTTTGTTTAGAGTTTTTAACATTAAGAGATGCTGAATTTTATCAGAAGATTTTTCTGCATCTATTGAAATGATCATATGGCTTTTGCTCATAATTCTGTTTACATGGTGAATCACATTTATTGATTTGCATATGTTGAACCAACCTTGCGTCCCAGGATAAAGTCTACTCGATCATGATGAATTCATTTTATGATATGCTGCTGGATTCAGTTTGTTAATATCTTGGTGAGGAATTTTGTGTCTGTGTTCATCAGGAATTTGGCCTGTGGTTTTCTTTTTCTGCTGTATCTATGCCAGGTATTGGTATGAGGATAATATTGGTTTCATAAAAGGAGTAGGGAGGAATCCCTTCTCCTCAAATTTTTGGGAATAGTTTCAGTAAGATTGGCACCACCTCTTCTTTGTACATCTGGTAGAATTTGGGTGAGAATCCATCTGGTCCAGATATTTTTTTTTATTCGTAGGTTTGTTTTTATTACTGATTCAATTTTAGAACTCCTTATTGTTCTGTTCAGGGTTTTAATTTCTTCCTGAGTCAATGTTGGATGTTGTTTGTTTCCAGGAACTTATCCATCTCTTCCATATTTTCTAGTTTGTGTGCATGGAGGTGCTCATAATAGTCTCAGAGGATGTTTTGTAATTGTGTGGGGTCAATTGCAATGTTCGTCATTTCTAATTGTGTTTACTCATATTGCTATCAAATATTTTGAAATTACTATCTTCATGATTCTCTCCCCTTCTTACTGCCCTTGGATAGTTATTATATTCCATAATGTTCAAACACCTTAACACAACATGCCACAATCTTTATGTTTTATGCTTTAATGAGTTTATCTTACTATATCCCTTTTAGCATTTTGAATTCTGGCCATGTGTAGGTAAATTGCAAATATTCCAGGTTCTTCCAGTCTCTGTGTTTTACATATGTCATATCCCAGCTACTAAGAAATCTTTAGTCCCCTGTTCCTTTACCTAAAGCTTACGGACCTTATGAAAATCTCCTTTTACATGCCTTAGGTTTCCATTTGGTTCTTATACCCAACTGTGCAAACCTACATCCTGGTATCTATCACACCATGTGATACTACTTTCTCAATATTTATATCTTCTCTGCTAACAGATAAACTCTTTAGGAGTAGGAACTGTGCTTTATTTATGTTGTTCTCTAATATTTCACACAGTAAGTAGCACACTGAAAGCAGTCAATAATGGTTTGTTGAATAAATGAATTACTGAACGAACCAATTAATAAGACAGCTGTTTTCCAATGTAAAAAAAAAACAACTGGGTTAGATAATAGCACCTTAATTTGGTAATTCCCATCTTGGAAGCCTTGAATGCCAACATAAGTTTAGGTCAATTTAGCGTTCAGCAGGAAATCATGACATGTATTGGGGAGAGGAATAGTTTAAAGGTTCTGCCCTTCTAGAGGATTAATCTGTCAGGTTTGGCAAGTTAGAACAAAGGACAAGCAACCAATTATGAGTGTATGAGAAACAGAATTGACTTGCTGTGGAAAACCTCTGCAGTATCACTTAAGTTTAAAAACATGGCAGAGGCTACTTCTTTCATCCCATTTAATTAATTGATTGATTGATTGAGACATGTTCTCACTCTATGATCCAGGCTAGAGTGAAGCTTTCACTCATTTTAAGCTCTCTGTTCTGAGGTAAAGGAGGACCTCTCCAGCTTCATCTCTGTACTTTCTTTGAATAAGTACCAGATAATTAAGTAATTTGTTCAAGGCCATTTAGCAACTATTAGTAACAGAGGCAAAATATGAATCAAGGTTTGCTGTGTCTATTTCAGGCAAGACTGATCAATCCCCTGTTTTTAAAAAAAAAGTTGTAATTTTTCTCACTTACATAAATTTCCGAATTCTCATGTTCCTGAATTTTTCAGATTTCTTATCTTCAAGTTTTAACATCAATTCTAAGACTCAGTAGATCTACATGTTATCAAGTAGTTGTGGAACTACATGTCATTTCTTTCTTCTCCAAGCTCTTCAGAGCAGTAAGAAGCTCACTTAATATTTACTTTATAACATTCTATTTTAACAACCATGTGCCTTGCCTTCAACAGATTCTTCATTCTAAGAAAATACAGGGAAAATTATAAGTAGCTGTATTCTATGATATTATAAGTAGCTATATGCCGCATTTTCTGCTGGTGTTGTGTTCATTTCTGCCTTAATTTCAAACTGGGTTTGAGAATCTAGTCCCACAATCATTGTGGAGGGGTCCTATTTTCCTGGAATCATTTCCAGTTACAAAAATTATCAGTTGAAGTATTTCAGGAATAAAACCATAATACGTAATTTTATTGGAATGATATTTAATATATGGAACTAGAAATTCATACAATCATTTGGAGGACTGGGGATTTGAAGGTTAGGAATCTGCCTTTAAGAAATTTAGAGGTGAACATTTGGCCTTTTTCTACCTTTGGCTATTATGAATGCTGCTATAGACATGGGTGTGCAAATACAGGGATCGAGGGAATTAATGACACCATCTGTTCCCAGGACTAAAGTGGGTGTTCTTCAGGAGGTCCCTGGAAGCTAAGGAAAGCCACCACCCTGTTTTTATTTTACTGCACACAATATGTATGATCTCTGTTCCTTGTCAACAAAGAGGACTCCAGAAAGTCAAGAAATCCAATGTGAATATTGCAAGCGACCTGCAGCTTCTGTGGGGGAAGAGCTTTTCTTTCTCACTTGTTTCTAAATAGCATTCTAGCAACTCATTAGCTGAATCTAAAATACAAGGGATTTTGAGAATTAGCATTCCTGGCTTCTCTCCTGTGATGCCAAGAAGAACGCAGAAAGGGGTGATGATGGGACTTCACTGAGCACAATCTGGCACACTTGCATTCTTTATAGCTTTTCCAATTTCTTACAGGATAATTTTGCTTAGTAATGAGGGGGAAAATAGTAATAATGCACACTGTATTTAATGTGCACTGTGTTTAAACAATGCAAACATGAAATGGAAATGCTGTCCTACTGGAAGAATACCTGCAATACATCTCATGTTCTACCTCCTCTCTTTCAAAGCTGTGAGCTATTCAAACATTTTCACTAGAGTCTCATGCAGATCTTTAACACAGAGAGTGACTTTGAAATTAGTTCAGAATATATTTGGAAACATCGTTTATAAAATGATGGATAGGTCATGGCATATTAATGTAAATAGAATGCTAGGTACCTACCTGTCTTAATGACTTTATTTTCTAGCTAAAAATAAGCATTTGATACATATTTATTACATGGAGGTGAGCTTATAAGAGTTTAGGCTCTATAAATGTTTTTTAAGTATTTAACTGGAAATGTATGGACAACTGAGATTTTTGACTCTTTTCCATTTATATCAAATAGCTTTTGCTGCTAAATTAGTGGCTTAAAATATAAGCATTTATTTAGCTTGTGAATCAGCCCTTGGCTGGATGGTTCTTTGGATCTAAGCCATCTTGATAGATATCTACTGTTGCTCATATATCTGTGGTCAACTGGCAGGTCAGGTGGGGTGATATTTGACGGCCTCCTGTACATGTCAGGCAGCCATTAAGCTGTCGATCAGGATGATAGGGATGACTGGTTGACATTTCTCCATTGGACAAAGTAGGCTAATCTTTTTCACCTGATCCTAAGGTCCCAAGATCATCAAGAAAGGGCATAGAACAATACATGTATTATTTTCAATTCTCTGCTTTTATTATATTTCCTTCTGATGACAGCTGTAGCCCATCTGGAGCAGCTGCTGCAAGGAGGCGGCTGCAGTGGGGGAGGCACCACCACAGAGCTGGTGGGGGGCCAAGAACAAATAATTCTAGCAGGAGCCCTGCCCTCTACTGAGTTGGTAGGGCTGGAGGCAGTGTGGGCACAGCTGCAGCCACCCAGCTGCCGCTCTGGACCCGGGCATCCCTGTGCTCTTGGGGACCAGGACTTCTCTTCCCAGGAAGTCCCCTGCCCCCCACAGGATCAGAAGTGCCAGCTCTTGCTCCCTGGTCTCTCTCTGCTCACAACACCGGCTCCAGTAAGGAGCAAAGTCGTGGCAGAGCGCGAGTGTTGTTGTCACTCAGCTGGGTGTGTTTGTGCTTGGGGCGGCACTGCCACACCAGCCCCTTGCAGCCTTGACCACAGGCACTGATCAACATGGGAAGGAGGCATGGCAGTCCTGCAGGTGCCTGTCAGTAGGGGTGCTGTGGACAGCTTACTGATGGCAGCCGAAGGAAACAGACAGATTCCTTAATGGGAAGGAGTGGGTCCCTGGTGAAACCCCTCCTTCAGGCCAGTAACCATGTGAAGCCTCAGGGCCAGGCAGCCAGTTCCAGTGAAGTTGACGTCCAGAGTGAGAACTTCATTGATGACATTTTGGCCAATGAAATGGTGCTTTCTCCAGGCCCACCACTGGCCGCCCATGGACCAGTCAGAATGCACTTCCTCCATTCTGAGCACTTAAGTCCCCAGACTGAGCCAGTCACTCGCTGAACCAGGTGGCCTGCCTGCAGGTAGGAGCTAGCCATTCTTTTTATTTTTTTGAAATCATTATACAATATCTGAATTTTGAAAAATTAAAAATTGAAAAGTAGGATTAGGCCAGTTGTGGTGGCTCACATCTGTAATCCCAACACTTTGGGTTGCCGAGGTGGGCAGATCACAAGGTCAACAGATCTAGATCATCTGGCCAACACGTGAATCCCTGTCTCTGCTAAAAGTACAAAAATTAGCTGGCTGGCCGCACCTGCAGTCCCTCCCAGCTACTCGGGAGGCTGAGGCAGGAGAATCACTTGAATCCGGGAGGTAGAGGTTGCACTGAGCCGAGATCATGCCACTGCACTCCAACCTGGCGACAGAATGGGACTCCATGGAAAAAAAAAAAAAAAAAAAAAAGGATTAACAGCAGATTAATTATTTCCAAAGAAAAGTTTAGCAGACTTAAAGATGGGGCAATAATAATTATTGACATTGAAGTACTGGGAAAAAAAGACCACACAACAACAAAAGTGAACGTAATTTGTGGAAATAAGATATGGGAACATGTGAAGCCATTCGGAATGTGTAATTGAGTTTCAGAAAGGGAGAAGGAGCAAAGACATAATTAAAGAAATAATGAGTGAAATATTTGGTGAAAACTAACAAACTACAAATCCAAGAAATTTGATGAAGTTCAGGATCAAACATAAAGAAAACCACACCAAAGCGCATCATAATCAAATTGTTGAAAACCAATAATAAAGACAAAGATCTTAAAAACTGCTTTGTTTCTGTACAGAGAAATAAAAAAAAAAAAAGAATGACTGAAAACTATCACACAAGACAGTGAAATGATATTTTTAAAGTTCTGAAATTTTAAAATTAAACTGTAATTCTATAGCTAGTCAACATCTCTTTCAAAAACGGAGGCGAATCAGATTTTTCAGACCAACAAAAGGCAACAGACCATTGACAAGTCTAAACCACAAAAATACATGAAGTGAAGTTCTTTAAATAAAAGGGAGAGTAATGTCAGTTGGAAACCTGGACCTATACAAAAAAATTAGAGTGTGGGATACAATAAATGTGTGGGTAAGTATATAATACTTTTCTCATTTTAAAATTCCTTAAAAAGATCACTGAGTTTTAGAAGCAATTATAATCACAATGTATTATGAAGTTTATAATGTATTGAAAGTCAATAGTCTAAAAATCAGAAGAGGAAGTGAAAGTCCCTTACAGGGAAAGCAGTGTAATGCCATTCATAGGCAAATGTTAAAAATTAAAGGTGGATTTCTTTAAAATCATAGAACCAGAAAAAAAAGTAAGTTATGAGTAATAAGCTAATGATAGATATCAAATACAATCTTAAAATACTAAATTAATCATTTTTTTTAAGAAAATAAAAGAAACAACAGATGGGATGAAGAGAAAGCAAATATCTTGATGTTAGATATAAATCAAATCATATCAATAATTGCACTAAATAAAATTATCTAAACATTCTAATTAAAAGATATATATTACCAAACTAAATAAAAAATAAGACCCCACCAGCTGATTACATAAAAGTTAGTTTGAATATAAAATTGTATAATCTAAAGGTAAACAAATAGAAAAAGATGATGCAAACACTAACCAATAAGATAGCTGAAATGCCTATACTTATATAACACAAAGTAGGCTTCAGAAAATGAATTATACCTGGCATAGAGTGGGAAATATCTTAATGATAAAAGGAGACATGGACTAGATGAATACATCATTCTAGGCATCTGAATATGCTATAAAAGGGTTTTTAATTGCATGTAGCTAAAATTAGCATACCTAAAAGAAGAAATAGAAAAATACCATTCTTCATGAATTTGAAAAGATTAAAATCATATCAAACATGGTCTCTAATTATGTAAGAATTGAGTCAGAAAGCAACAACAATAAGGCATATGGAGAATCCAAAGATCTTTGGAAATTATACTACTTACTACTAAATAAACCATGGACCAAAGAAAAAAATCATGAGAGAAATTAGAAAATATTTTGAGTGAATGATAATAAAAACATATCATAACATAATTTAGCTGCTAAATTAGTGCTTAGTGGGAAATTATAACTTCAATAACTTACATTAGAAAAAAATAAAATTGTAAATTAAATGATTTAAGCTCCCACTTCAAGAAATTAGAAACAGAAAAGCAAATTAAATCAAAATAAGTTTAAAAAGTAAGTTTAAAATAAGTTAAAAAAATAAGTGAAAAATAGGTTTAAAAAATAAAATACATATATTTATACACACACAAATTTGACCTTTGAACAGTTCAAAGGTTAGAGGAGCCAGGCCCCATCCCTCAAGTAAAAATCTGTGTATAACTTTTGACTCCTCACAAATTTAACTACTAATAGCCTACTGTTTACCAGAAACATTACCAGTAACATCAACATATTGATGACATATATTTTGTATATTATATGCATGGTATTCTTATAATAAAATAAAGCAGAGAAAAGAAAGCATTATGAATAAAATCATATGGAAGACAGCATATTAGTTAAGTGGAAGTGTGGATCATCATAAATTTCTTCGTTCTCATCTTCAGGTTGAGTAGGCTAAGGAGGAGGAGTAAGATGAAAAGTTGGTCTTGGTGTCTCAGGAGTGGGGGAGGCTGAAGTATATTGGCATATAAGTGAACTCGTGCAGTTCAAACTCATGTTGTTCAAGATCAACTCTGTATGTGTGTGTGTGTGTGTGTGTGTGTGTGTGTGTTAACAGGAATCAATGAAATAGAAAATGTAAGCAATAGGAAGTAAAAATTGCACACAAAAGCAAGAAAAACAAAACTTCAATAAACTGACACAAAATGATAAGGCAGAAGATAAACTGTAGCAGCATTAGGAATGACAAACCTTACTACAATTTTACACATTGATATCACAATAAGAAGATTTTATGAAAATATTTATCTCAGTACATCTGACAACAGAGTAGGCAAATTCAGTGAAAAAAGAATGATTTAACAAAATTGAATTAAGAAAAACTGACCAGGTGCAGTAGCTCATTCCTGTAATCCCAGCACTTTGGGAGAGTGAGACCAATGGGCCGCTTGAGCCCATGAGTTTGAGACCAGCCTGGTTAACATGGCAAAATCCCATCTCTCCAAAATATACAAAAATTAACCTGGCACAGTAGTGTGTACCTACAGTCTCTGCTACTCCAGAAGCTGAGGTGGGAAGATCATTTGAGCCCAGGAGTTTGAAGTTAAGGAATACTGAACCTAGTAAACCTTCAGAAAATAGAGCAAAAGGAATAGTTGCCAACTTTTCATGAAGTTACCACCCAATATTAAAACCCAACAAAAACATCACAAGAAAACTGAAGAACACATACTTTGTGAAACACAGAAGCAAAAGTCCTCAAAATATTAGCAGACTGAATCCAGCGGTATGTAAAAAGATTACTTCACTGTGACCAAATGGTAGATAGTTCAGGAATACAAGGCCAAGTCAACATCGAACAATCAACACAATCCCATTTATAATAGACTAATAAAAGACCATAGGATCCCAAAAGATGCAAAAAAAAAAAAGTTGACAAAGTTCAACTCCCATTCATAAAAAAACAAACCTCTAAGAAAATAGGAATGACAGGATGAAAGGGAGCTGCCTCAAAATGCTAAAAGGCAACTACAAAAACAAAACAAAAACACACAAATAGGCTGGGTGTGGTGGCTCCTACCTGTAATCCCAGCACTTTGGGAGGCTGAGGCGGGAGAATCACCTGAAGTCAGCAGTTCAAGACTAGCCTGGCCAACATGGCAAAACCCCATCTCTACTAAAAATGGAAAAATTAGCTGGCATGATGACAAGCATCTGTAGCCCCCGCTACTCATGAGGCTGAAGCAGGAGAATTGCTTGAACCTGGGAAGTAGAGGTTGCCATGAACCAGGATCAGCCACTGCACTCCGGCCTGGGCAACAGAGTGAGACTCTATATCAAAAAACAAAAACACAAACAAAAAGCTACAGTTAATTTTGTATTTATTGTGAAAGTCCAAGTAATTTCTAAGACTAGATAAAAGAAAAGGATGTTCATTTTTACCTTTTCTATTAAATACCATATTTGAGATCCTAATCAGCATAAGATAAGTGAAATAAATAACATCAAACCAGTTGTAAAGAAAGAAGCAAACCTAACATTGTTTGCAGACAAAGCCTTTTCTCTACTAAAAATACAAAAAATTAGCCAGGCCTTTTGGTGCATACCTGCAATCTCAATTACTGGGGAGGCTGAGGAAGGAAAATTTTTTGAACCTGGGAGACAGACATTGCAGAGTGCAGTGAGCCGAGATCACGCCCCTGCACCACTCCAGCCTCAGCAACAAGAGAGAAACTCCATCTTAAAAAAAAAGAGAAAATACTAAGAAATCTACAAAAAAATTCTAATAAAACTGAAAACTGCATTTATTAGGGTTTTAAGATACCAGGTCACAAAATATCACTTGCATGTTTATTTTCAATAATTTTTAAAAGTGAATTTTAAAATTAAAATATTAATAAAACATACAATTAAAAATTAAATACATATAGATAAATTAACACTACTTGTGCAAAACCTTTATAATAAAACTTGAAAATATTGCTGAGAGAAATTAAGATATAAATAAGGGAAATATCATGTACCAAGGTTAGAAAATTCAATATTTCTAAAATGGCACACTTTCTCAGTTTGACCTATCAATTCATACAAACCCAGAAAATACTTCAGCAGTCTATTTTTGAGACATTGACAAGCTATTATAAAATAAATGCAAAAATGCAAAGGACTTGTAATAGTAAAATCATTTTTTTTTTCTAGGAGACAGCCCCACATTTTGTTTCCCTGGCTGGGTTGCAGTGGCTACTCACAGGTACAGTCATAGTGCACTGCCACCTCAAACTAATGGGCTCAAGTGACCCCCTATCTCAGACTCCTGGGCAGCTGGGACTTCGGGTGTATGCCACCATGCCTGGCTAGTCAAAGCGATTTTAAGTAAGAAAAACAAAATAAAGGGTTACACGACTTAATTTTAAGACATTATAAAACTACATCAACAACAAAAGCCAAAATAGATAAATGGAGTCTAATTAACCTCCAGAGCTTCTGTACAGCAAAAGAAACAATCATTAGAGTGAACCAGCAACCAAAAGAATGGGAAAAAATTTTTGCAATCTACCCATCTGTCAAAGGGCTAATAATATCCAGAATCTACAAAGATCTAAAACAGATTTACAAGAAAAAAACAAACAAACCCATTCAAAAGTGGGTGAAGGATATGAACAGACACTTTCCAAAAGAAGACATAGATGAAGCCAACATACATATGAAAAAATACTCATCATCACTGGTCATTAGAGAAATGCAAATCAAAACTGTGTTGAGATACCATCTCACACTAGTTAGAATGGCAATCATTAAAATATCTGGAGACAACAGATGCTGGAGAGGATGTGGAGAAGTAGAAACACTTTTACACTGTTGCTGGGAGTGTAAATTAGTTCAACCATTGTGGAAGACAGTGTGGTGATTCCCAAGGACCTAGAATAGAAATGCCATTTGACCCAGCAATCCCATTACTGAATATATATCCAAAGGATTATAAATTGTTCTGTTATAAAGACACATGGACACGTATGTTCATTGTGGCACTGCTTACAATAGCACACATGCACGTGTATGTTCATTGTGGCATTATTTACAATAGCAAAGACCTGGAGCCAACCCAAATGCCCATCAAAGATAGACTGGACAAGGAAATGTGGCAAATATACAGCACGGAATACTATGCAGTCATAAAAAACGATGAGTTCGTGTCCTTTGTAGGGACATGGATGAATCTGGAAACTATCATTTTCAACAAACTGACACAAGAACAGAAAATGAAACACCACATGTTCTCACTCATAGGTGAGTATTGAACAATGGGAACACATGGACACAGGAAGGGGAGCATCACACAATGGGGTCTGTTGGAGGACTGGGGAAGGACAGCAGGCAGTGGAAAGGTTGAGGGGGAATAACATGGGGAGAAATGTCAGATATAGGTGACAGGGGGATGGAGGCAGCAAACCACATTGCCATGTACTTATCTATAAAACAATCCTGCATGGTCCGCACATGTACCCCAGAACCTAAAATGCATTAAAAAAAAATAAAACTACACCAACCAAAAAAGTGTTTATTGAAACAAGTATTAACAAGGGAACAGAGAAAGATTCCTAGAGTATTATGTCAAATTGATTTTCCAAAAGTTACTCAATTGGAAATTATAAACCTTTTATCAAATACTACTGACACAACTGGATATCCATCTGAAACAAAAACCCAATTATTAAATAATGCTATACATATTAATTCAACATGGATAATATACCCATACATAAGTCTAAAACTATAAAACTTCTGGAAGAATGTATGAGAAATGATGTTTATGATCTTGGATGTAGTCATACATGATCAGGACATACAGTATACAAATCATAAATTAAAGTGATTGATGAATAGGAGTGTATTAGAATTAAAAAACATTTTCTCTTTGCATATAACACTGAAAAAATATAAAAAGAAAAATCTCAATCTGGAAAAAGTTGCAGTAGTTTGTATATTTTGATATTTGCTACGTAAGTGTATGTGCATATGTGCATGTGAGAAAATATTTTTACTTTAAAAATTACAACTCAATTATAGGACAAGCAATCCAATTTAAAACTGTGAAAAAATATTTGAAAAGACACTTTGCAAAATATAATACAGCAAATAAGTGTATTAAAAAATTCCTTGTCATTAGTCATCACACAAATACAACTTATAGTCACAATGAGATATCACTACACATGCACACATGCACACAGAATCCATTAAAATATTTATGCAAGAAAAATGAAAACATACGTCTAAACAAAGAATGATACATGGAAGTCTATACCAGGAAAAATATTCCAAAACTATAAGCAACCAAATGTACTGAATGATGGTGGTAGTGAATGGCAGCAACAACATGGATGAATTTCTGAAACATTATGCTGAGTGAAGGAGCCATATACCAGAGCGTTTATTTTTGTGAACCCATTTATATGCAGCTCTAGAAAAGGCAGATGTAATTACTAGAGACTGTGAAGTGGCACAAGGAGTATGTTCAGAGTGATGGAAATTATCCTCTTTATTATCCTAATCTTAAATTTGTAATGGTTACACAAATTTGGAAATAACATTGAAAATTTTATCTAAATTGTTTATTTTATGTTTATATTTTAAAATTCAATATAGTTGCATGAAAACATTTATTTAAAGTCCAAATAGGTAGCCTAACCACAAAATCCAAGATTCTTTCTGATCACCCAGAACAAATTAAGCTTTGAGTGTTCATAACAAGAGCAAATAACTTGCTTTAAGTTACTTCCATGTGGGTAAAAATTTTGCCCATTAGTGTTATTTCTAATGATTAGAAATTCTTTAGGATCTCTACTCATCGTGCTTTTTGGTAATATTTTTGTTTTCCTTTGAGATGTATTAAATACATCTGTTATAACTAATCATTAAAAAAATTAATTTTTAAAAAAGTTTATGTAGAAAAAGTGACATCTCTTGTAGAAGAAAAATGCATTCCAAATCAACAAAGATCTTGTTCTACAGCTTTCATGCATTATCCATGTCGAAAAAAATATATAATTAAATATTTTTCTTTGCTGTGGATATATTTTTCATCTGTTTTCTTGTTTGCCTCCTTGAAAGCATAGGCCAATGATAGTTTTGTTGAATGCTTGTCTATTTGCTTTTGCTATTTGTTCTTTTATGATCTCCTTATCTCTAACATCCCACATATTGTGGATTATCAGTAAATATTGGTTGGATGGATTAGGAACTATATGAATTAGTTAACAATAAAAAATTATTAAATAAACAAAAGGTGATTTCGCTGCCGGTATCCTTTGATCTTTTCTCCTTTTGTCCCTTGGCTTCAGCATAAGCATGCTTGGCATCTTTGGTTACTGAATTTTTAAATTGTTTTAATTTTTGTGCCACAGCCTTCCCTGGCAATATGTCACACTATTGTGTAGGTGGTAATTCAGGAGGGATTCCATGCCACATCTGCCTTTTACAGAAAGTCTCCAAACAATATTAGCTCCATCTAAGTACACTCATCTCTTTATCCTCTGCCAACAAAAAGAAACTGTTATTACTGAGAGAGTTTTAACTCCCAATTCTGATCAACTCTGGAAGAATTCTGTATTTTTAAATATTTTGTTTTCCTTTTTGAAGGAAGCCACTTCTCCCATTCATTCTGCTCTGTCCCTTCACCATGTAAGATCTAAATGTGAGTAGTTTATACATAAGTTCTAATTTATTGACAGTCTATAATATTCTACATTTATTATATTCTACTACTCTAATAGAAATGCATATAAAAATTATTGAAATTTCTTATTATGGACTTACCCCTGTAAACTTTTATAAACTTGTCTGACTACATTCTATCAGAAATAGTTCAATAAAAACTCTGTGGGGAATATTTATGGCAAGTGAGCAATCACTGTGTGTGCAGAAGAGGTAAGACTAGCCCTATACTAACTCATATGAGGATACAGTAAAAGAAGAGAAAGACTCTGCCATTAAAGAACAGAAAACTTAGTGAAAAGACAAATCAGAAGGGTGCAGAAGACATTCCATGTCACCTAGTCCAACTGACCAAGGAATACTGTATTCCATCTATAGTCTATTGTGGCAAATTATAAAAGTGACCACAAATTCTTCTTATCCCAGTATGCCTGCCGTTTTGCAATTGATGTTGTTGCATCTTCTTTCTTCAGGAGGCGGAGTCTTCACTCCTTGAATCTAGGTTTCTCCATGTGACTGGCTTTGACTAATGTAATAGAAGTGACACGGCATTTTTTCACTGTCACTTTACCAGCCGGAAACCACTGTGGCTGATGGAGCCTTTACTTGGGCTGGTATGTTTGTTCTGCCCACTTGACCTGGCAGGCTGTGCTCAGCCCACATTACTGGCATGGATTCCACACCTGTCCAGGGCAAGCCAGGTGTAGAGTGGTGAGGCATGTTTCAGTGTGTCTGCTTGGGGTCTGGCCACTGTGCACAGCCTATCATGCTGGCTGCTGCTGCGTGGT
Source organism: Sapajus apella (assembly GCF_009761245.1). Classification (NCBI taxonomy): domain Eukaryota; kingdom Metazoa; phylum Chordata; class Mammalia; order Primates; family Cebidae; genus Sapajus; species Sapajus apella. The sequence continues at coordinate 11,472,224 of NW_022436971.1, forward strand.
GGGCAGTTCCAGGCACTGGCACAGCTGCTGGCTCTGTGCAAGGCTACAGTTGGACAAGCCGTACCACAAGCAGCTTCCACTATAGGCACCCATGTCTGGATGAGCGGAACATGGTGGTGCCCAAAAGCTCAGAGACACCAGCAACCACAGAGCCCCAAAGAGGTAGTTACAGCATGTCACAGCCCTAGCTGAGGGAGCCCCTAGGTCTGAGCTCCCAGAAGGGCCATAGCTCTTTTCTGCTTCTGGTCACCTGCAATGCAGCAAGCGGTAGGGGGTATGTTTCAGCCGTTTCTGTTACAGCTATTTCAGTCCCACCATTCAGAGGGTCCCAATTTCCTGTCTCACATTAAGGAAGAATGAAGTATATGAACTTGAGGGTGAGCAAAGTGGAGAGGAGCTATGTTGAGCAACAGAACAGCCTTGGAAATGTGTAGCTCCTATCTATCTGCAGGCAGGTCATTCCATCAAGTGAGTGAGTCTGGCTGAGTCTGTGGTTTTTCTGTCTTCAGGATGGAGGAGGCACATGCTGATTGATCCACAGATTTTGTATATGTGAAAATATAAACGTATAAGATATTTGAAGACAAGGGCCATTTGTTCAAAATTTTTGTAGACTTGAAGCTCACTACGGGGCTTCAACTACTATAGGGTTTCAACTAATCAATAAATACTCAGTTAAGAATACAATCATCAAATAGTCTTTATATTTTGTGCTTTGGATGTAATATGGTTTAGAAAATCTGGAAACCAAAGTTATAATTTGTAGTAACAAAGAATCAATAATTTCTGAATAAGGATCTCTTTAATATATTAAATTTATAAAAGCTTGATAACTATTTTCTTATTTCTGAATTTACACTTTTGTTATGGAAGTTTCAGATTGCTCCAAATAAAATTTTTAATAAATGGAGGCTTTGTTGTACAAACAGCTTACATTAGGATTCCTCTGTGGAGAGCCGATGTTATCTTATGAAAACAGCACTGAAATGATGATAGATGGTTAAGACAACATGAAAAAAGAAAAACCAATTTTTACAAACCTAACAAATTATCTTTGCTATAAATATACTGTATATGAATACACACGCACAAAAACTGAATGGGTAGATATAAGAATAACCGGTTATTTTTTGATGTGACAATAAAACTAGTACATTTTCTTACTATTGTTTTACTTCACATTAATACAGTTAATGCAATATTGCAACATTTTTGAAGATAGAAATCTGCATTGGGTAACAAAAGGCCACAGTACAATAGCGAACATTGTATAGTCCCTAATGTCTCTGAGTTTTAGGTCCCTGAATAGAAACAAAGAAATTACAAAGCCTAAAAGGGGATATAATTTTCCACAGGGCTGCTGCTATAATCAAATGAGATAATTTAAATGAGAATACTTAATAATGGACAAATAATTCAAAAAATTAAAAACTAGTATATTTAGGCTAATTCTGATAAATATGATTAGATTGTATTCAACATATCTATATATTTTGCTAGTAGTAACTGCATGTGTACTTTTTTTTTATTTGATTGAGAGGCAAGAAGCAGGGGTGTTTGAATGGTGTGGCTAACTGACTCATGCATAGTAAAACAATGCTACGCATTTTTTCCAAGCAGTGTTTACAATATTTTAAAAAGCTGTATTTGAAAACAAAATGGTATGTGATTATGGTAAAAAAAAAAAAAAAATGTTACAAGTAGATAAATATCTACCAACAAGCCTGATGACTTAAATCCAACAACCCTCAATTTCTAGTGTAAATTTAAAAATTGAAATTGTTTTTTGTTTTTTGTTTTTTTTTTTTTTGAGACGGAGTTTCGCTCTTGTTACCCAGGCTGGAGTGCAATGGCGCGATCTCGGCTCACCGCAACCTCCGCCTCCTGGGTTCAGGCAATTCTCCTGCCTCAGCCTCCTGAGTAGCTGGGATTACAGGCACGCGCCACCATGCCCAGCTAATGTTTTTGTATTTTTAGTAGAGACGGGGTTTCACCATGTTGACCAGGATGGTCTCGATCTCTTGACCTCGTGATCCACCCGCCTCAGCCTCCCAAAGTGCTGGGATTACAGGCTTGAGCCACCGCGCCCGGCCTGAAATTGTTTTAAAGGTGGGCTTATCTAATGGTTCTGATGGGGAAATGACAAGGGGACAAAACAATCAGGGTGCCAGAAAGTTCCTGTTGATTGGTGTCATCAGTTGGTTTCAGTCTCCCTGGGCTTAGCGGGTGTTTGTTTATCCCTTCTCACACAGGACCACGTTGGTTGATCTTCTTAAACCTTCCCCAACCAGGGAACACACATAGTGTTCTCTTAATGCTGGTAAATATATTTCCTTCTGTATGGCCATGTACGACTCTTTCTGTAGTCTCTAAACACTCAGCAGGGCACATTCTGTGTGCTCAGGTCCCTCATCCCACCAGGTGCCTTGTTTGGAAAGAATCTCCTGCCCTTTGTACAGAGCACAACTGACACAACTGACCATGGCAGATATTCTCACTTTTTTTTCTTTGACAAACTCAGAGCTCAGGACAATCCCAGTTCAGTGACTTGCTCCTTGCTAGCCAGATGTATTCTCTCCATTTAGATTTCTCTGTCTCTGCCTGTGGATCAAATACCCGTCCCCTCTGCCTTCCAAACTTCAGAGAACAAGCATGTCTTTATTATCACGTTGTTTCCTGAAAACTCATTTCCATAGGCTTGGAGTGCTGTGGACACTCCCATCCTCTTCTTCTGTTCTATTCTTAGCTTCTCCATCTTCTTTAGAAGGTAAAAGTTCGTGGCCAATAAAGGATAAAACATTTGTTTTTTTCATCCTAATGTCTTTTGCAAGTCTCATATGACCTCACATAGGACTTCTATACAGGGCACCTACTACCTTTAAAAAAAATCAAGTCCTGAAACCATTAGTTTTTTTTTTTATTATTTTACTCTGCCATGTGTTCCCAAGCACAGGTATGTGTATCTGCTTCCAGACTTTGACAATTTAGGGAAATGTGATCCAGTATTAGCCTTCAGAGTCAAAGTTCTGCATCTCCAGCCCTACCAAGCTCCCATGAGGCCATCCAAAGAGGCCTCTACATATAACCTCAAAATGCATAAATAATGAGAGCCCTGGATAGCCTCTGACTTTAAGCATAACAAATAAAAATATTTCTTAACTTGCCCAAGGAAACAAACCAGGTAGGTACAATGTGAGCCCAGGTCTGACTCAGAGATCTTTGCCCCAGCCCTGAATCATGCTTCCTTCCCAGCTCCCGATGTATTATTATATTAGTTTGTTCTCATGCTGCTGATAAAGACATACCTGAGACTGGATAATTTATAAAGGAAAGAGGTTTAATTTACTCATAATTCTAAATGGCTAGGGAGGCCTGAAAATCATGGTGGAAGGTGATGGAGGAGCAAAGTAACATCTTACATGGCAGGCAAGAGGGAGCTTATTCAGGGGCACTCCCATTTACAAAATCAACAGGTCTCATGTGACTTGTTCACTACCACGATAACATTATGGAGGAAAATGCTCCCATGATTCAATTATCTCTACCTGGCCCTGCCCTTGATGCAAGGAGATTATTACAATTCAAGGTGAGATTTGGGTGGGAACACAGCCAAACCATATCAATTACTTGTCATTTATCCCCACATCTGTATTTGTGTTTTAACCTCATTCTATAAGCCAACTCTGTGAGATACATACTGTTGATAGAAGAACTGGGCCTATAATCCAGGACCCTTGATTTGTATTTTAGGGATTGTTCTGCTACATTATATAGGCTGAATGATCTTTTATGCAGGATAAAATTCTTCTTTTATCCACATACCCTGCATCACTCTGCTATATAGTTTTCATACCAAAGTTTATTGAGAGAATATGAAGATAATACAAAATGCTTAAAGTCAGAGGCTATCCAGGGCTCTCATTATTTATGCATTTTGAGGTTATATGTAGAGGCCTCTTTGGATGGCCTCATGGGAGCTCAGTAGGGCTGGAGATGCAGAACTTTGACTCTGAAGGCTAATACTGGATCACATCTCCCTAAATTGTCAAAGTCTGGAAGCAGATACACATACCTGTGCTTGGGAACACATGGCAGCAAATCTAAGGAAATCTAACCTGTTATATCTGTAGATATGGGGACTAAACAAAACAAAATCCAAAGATTTTTTTTTCCATGTAAAACCTTACATAAAATGTGAGAACAAAGGAAGAGGAAATCCAAAATGTCAAGAAAATTCCTTAAAGGAGTCAGACTGGAAAGGCTGGATCTACTGGCCAGCAGCCACCAGAGAATAGAGGCAATATAGCTTGGTTTAAAGGTAATGGGTTAAAGCCAATACCAGCTTTCTCATGTTTGTTTCATCTCTATTAAAGTAGGCTTAAAAAGAAATTAAATTTCAGAAATAGAATTTTATTGATGAGATGGTATCTTGGCTGTGGTCTTCAGTAAAATTTCACAGATCTTATCAAGGTGTGATTTTAAATAAATTGTTATCACAGTAAGAGTAATCTTAAGACTCTAATGACCTTACATATATAACTCAGTTCAGTTAAATCAAATAAAGGAGATGCACCAGGACTTGCCAACATTGTCCATGCTTTCACAGGCGTTTCCACTTCAGTGGAAAGTAAGATACCAGATATGATAATTGTCAGGTATGTATTCCCATATACAGAACAAAACTGCAAAGGAGCATATTGGTAATGACAGGAACATTAATTCTCAGATTCGGTTGGCTCTATTCAAGACCTGAGATTAATGTATCTTGGAATCATTTTCAGAAGAAAAACAAAATAGTGGGGGTTGTGTCAAATGAAATTTCTGGGTAGGAAATAATATTTTCAGATCAAGATTTCTTTCCTGAAAATGTTAGAATCTGTGTGTGTGTGTGTGTGTGTGTGTGTGTGTGTGTGTGTGTATGTGTGATAGGGGCTGAACATTTTAAGAAATTCAGTGGTGCAAGAAAAGTTTTGGATTGAGAATAAAGAGATCTAAATTAAATATCTTAACCTGCTTCTACCTCATCCTTTTACCTTGAGGCATTCACTTTCCTTTTCTATCTGTCTCTTTAAACAAAATGGACAAGTTGATTTTCATGATCCCTTCTAATTCCAAAGTCCTGTGACTATACACAGTGGTGAAGAGTTGAGAGTAAGAATAAGTGCACTTTGGGAGGCCAAAGCAGGGGGATCACAAGGTCAGGAATTTGAGACCAGCCTGACCAAAATGGTGAAACCTCATCTCTACTAAAAATACAAAAATTAGCCAGGCGTGGTGGTATGTGCCTATAATCCCAGCTACTCAGGAGGCTGAGGCAGGAAAATCACTTGAACCCGGGAGGCGGAGGTTGCAGTGAGCCAAGATTGTGCCACTGCACTCCAACATAGGTGACAGAGCATGACTCCATCTCAAAAAAAAAAAAAGAAGTACAATGCATATACAAAGATGAGAACTGGTGGAGAGATTGCAACGGGTTCTGGAATTCTTAGGTTGCATTTTAAAGAGATGAATGGACGTTTTGGCCATTGCCACTCTCATTTGAGAACATCGTTCAGAAAATTGTGTAATCTGGAGAGTAACCTTGGTATTTCAGGTCAGGTCTAAAATTCTTAAGAATCATATTTTCATGCCAAAGGGTAACATAGTGTTTTCTGCTAGAATATTGTGGAAAATGCCCTAACTGAAAGGCATCTAATCTAATCAGTGATTTTTAACTTCTTCGTATTCTTTAAAAAACCTATTTGGTCTTCAATGTATTGCAAAATTAATTACATGTTGTTCTTATGGGTAACCATAAACTCTTTGAGTGCTGTTTTCTAGATGAAATAATGTTCTAAGAGTTCAGTCACAGCAATATTCATTATTTGTAATATAGTAGGCTAGGATATGAATTGCAAGCTTATATACAACTTTCCTTAATATGTAAAAAATAGGTTCATTTACCTAAAAAGACCTCTTATTTTGATCTGGAGGAGAGGAAAATCACAAATAGTAAAGGTATGCACTATTCCTCTGTTTATACCTGTGGTTCATCTTTACCTCTCCCTTGATTTCACCTTTTTTTTTTTGATTAGCAAAAACAAATATGAATAGCTTTACTGTGGTATAACTGACGTAAAATGTACTACATATATTTAGTGTACAATTTGATTAGTTTCGACAAATGTGTAAGTCTATAAAATTGTCACCACAATCAAGATAGTGAGCATATACATAATCCTTCCAAAATTTCCTCTTGCCCCTTTGAACTCCTCCCTCTCACCAGTACCTGGTACTTAATTAGTAAGACTCTACGTTCTGGCACTGCAGATCAGTTTTTATTTTCTAGAATTTTATAGACATTGAATCATATTTTATGCAATGTTTATGGTCTATGTTCTTTCACTCAGCATAATTATTTTGAGATTCACCTATGTTTGTATGTGCATCACATGATATTTTAAACCATTCGTCTGCTGATAGACATTTGAGTCTTTTCTAGTTTGGGACTACTACAGACAAAAGTGCTATGTGACATTTGTATACAAGCTTTTGTGTAAACATGCTTTCATTTGTCTTGAATAAATACATGGTAGTGAGATGGGTGGAATATATGATAGGTGTATGCTTCACTTTTTAAGAAACAGTGAATAAAGCAGTTTTATTTCTTTTCAGTCTGGATGTTTTAAACTTTTTTTTTCTTTGCCTTGTTTCATTGGCTTCGAAATAGTGATAGCAGACATTTTTGTCTCATACTTGTCCTTAGAGGAAAAGCATTCAGCCATCCACATTAGGTATGATATTTAGCTACAGATTTTTTTCATGTCCTTTCTAGTTTTCTAGTTTTCTGAGCAGTTTTAGCAGGAATGGATATTAGATTTTGACAACTGCTTTAACTGTACCTATTGAGAAGATCATATTTATTGTTTTCTACTTTTTTGTTTATTGATTTTTGTTTATTGATATTGGTTGACTATATTAAATGAACTCTGCATCCCTGAGGTAAACCCAAACTGGTTATGCTGTGTTATACTATATTAGTCCATTCTCACATTGCTATAAAGAACTAACTGAGACTGGGAAATTTATAAAGAAAAGAGATTTAATTGGCTCATGGTTCCACAGGCTGTACAAGAAGTATGGCTGAGGAGACCTCAGGAAGCTTACAATCATGGTGGAAGGTAAAGGAGAAGCTGGCACATCCTACATTGTTGGAGCAGGGAGAAAAGTGTGAAGCAGGAGGTGCTACACACTTTTAAACAACCAGATCTTGTAAGAACTCTACCACAAGGGTTGCAAGGGGAAAATCTGCCCCTATAATTCAATCATCTCCCAGGAAGCCCCTCCTCCAGCACTGGAAATTACAATTTCACATAAGATTTGGGTGGGAACACAGACCCAAACTATACCATATACCTTAAATATATTTTTGTGTTAATTTGTAAATTTTTGTTAAAAAATTTTACATTTATGATTTCGAGGGATATTGATCTGTAGTTTTAATTTCTTACAATGTCTTTGTGTGCTTTCGTTATTAAGTTAACACTGACCTCAGAATTGTGATGTATTCCTTTTGCTTCTATTTCCTGGAAGAGTTTGTGTATTTGTCACAGTCATGGAGACTATTTCCTTGTCTCTTACATCTGTAATCAGTATTGTTTTTTTAATGTTTGGTAGGATTCACCAGTCACATCATTTGAGACCAGATTTACCTTTGTTAAAAGGTTTTAACCTAAAAATCCAATTTCTTTAATAGATATAGAGCTACTAGGGTTAACTGTTTTTTCTTTAATGAGCTTTGATCCTTTGTATCTTTCAAGGAATTTTTTTTTGTTTACAATGTTATTTTGTTATTCTTTTCATATATTTAGAATCAATAATGGTGTCATCTTTCTCATATCAGTTATTGGTAATTTGTTTCTTTCTTCCCTTTCCTTTCTAATCAATCTCGCTAGAAATTTATCAATTTATTGGTCTTAAAAATTCAGCTTCTGATTTTATTTTGTTGTTGTTTTTGATTTTTAATTTATTTCTGTTTTGATATTTATTCTTTTCTTATTTTGCTTACCTTGTGTGTAGTTTGCTTTTCTTTGTTCAGTTTCTGAAAGTGGAAGTTAAGGTAATTCACTGTAGAACTTTCTTGTTTGCTTATATAGTTGCTTATTGCTTTAAATTTCCACCTCATTTCCCTTGACATATGCCAATAAATAAAAATGAGGCTATATAAACAATGAACAAGAAGATTTAAAAATTACTGTTATTATAGGAGAGTGGTTTTTGTAATTAATTCATATTAGGAACCTCCTTGACCTATGTTCCAGAGGCTGTCTTGCAATGTATCTCATTCTATGACAAAATTAAAGACACGTTCAAAAGTATTATGCTTTATGTTGAGGAAAACTACAGGAATAAATGAAGCAGGATAGTGCTTCATTTATTCAAGTAATGAAGAAAGCACATTTAAATAGAAGTTTGATCTTTATATATCTTCATATATTTTGCTCTAATGAAATGCTTTAAAATATATCATTGCAATTAATGCTAATTTTCATTCATTTGTTTTTCAATAATTTAATATATTTTATCTCTTATAAAGCATCAATGAATATTAAGAGGAAAGCCAATATTTTTACTAAACTCATTTACACAAGGATAATTGTCTTGGAAATTCTTAAGGGAACTCCAATTGAACCAACCTAACTTTAAATATGCCATTCTCTTAAAACAATTGATTAATAATCTAAGATATTTAATAGTTTTTACTCAAAATGGCCCATTTGGAACTTGTTAAATAAGTGCAATATTATTAGAGAGCACTGCTATTTGTCATTATTATTATAACAAAGTAATTTAGTAGAGAGAGGCAGACTCAGGGGTTGACAAATTATGGATTTATACATATGACACTCAAACAAATTCTAACCTTGTGACTAAAACATTAGACTAAATTGTCACCAACAAGAGCACCGGGAGGAATCATCCCTTTCCTCTTAGTCTATTTGGAGTTTTTCTCAAATGAGGCATTTACTTTTTGATCAACTCTGAATGTTACAAGTTTCCCCTTTTACATCTTTGAGCTCCAGCTTTTCCATTTTTTGAACAAAGTAATAATCTTTATTGCTCCACAGACTTATTTTGAGGCTGAATTTAGGCAATGACTAATAGAGTTCACAAGAATCCATAAGAAAGCACACAAATTTAAGGAAAGGTTTAATGTTTGAATTCAGGCTTGTCTTCCTGCTTAAAATCCTTTAGGGTGTTTTAATATTAAGGTAGGTGTATTGTGCTAGAGAAATTTAGCTTGTATTAGTCTTTCTAACAAACTCTTGATTTGAGGTAGAATCCGGAAGGAATGTCACTCAGAACAGCCATGTGTTTGAATAAATTGTCAGGAAAAGTTGCTCTCCTGTTTGTTTCTCTGGCCCTGTTTGTTTCAGAGCAGTTATGTAACACATTTAAAATGCTTCATCAATTTTACATATGCTAAAGTATGACCAAATAGCCTCTCAGGGGACAGCTATGAGGTGTTAACCTCATTGCCTCCCACCTGACAGCCACACCCTCCTTTCTCTCCCTGTTTCCTCCTTAAGATGCTTCCCTGCTCAGATACAATCATGTCCCTGTTTTTCACTTGAAATCTGTTTTGGAGACACTTTTTCTGTTCTTCTTAAGTCTCCTTTTATACTTCTTCATATCAGTCTTTTTTTAGGAAGGCCATCTCACAGCAGAGACATGGTCTCCTGACCTAGATGTGTGTGTGTGTGTGTGTGTGAGGGGTTGGGTGTTTTAGGGTGATGGGATTGGGGCTGGTAATGTCCAAGAAATTTTGGTTGTAATTTCTACAAGTTGTATTTTTTATACCTGTTATATAAATAGGCATAATATAAAACTTAACAGAATTGTTGAGTAATGATGTTGTATTAGGTCATCCTTAAACTGCTATAGAGAACTACCTGATACTGGGTAATTTATGATGAAAAGAAGCTTAATTAACTCACATTGTCTCCGTCTGTACAGGAAGCATGGCTGGGAGGCCTCAGGAAACTTATACTCATGGCAGAAGTCAAAGGGGAAGCTGGCAAGTCTTACCATGGTGGAGCAGAAGAGAGCAAATGGGGAGGTGCTACATACTTTTAAACAATCCTATCTCGTGAAAACTCTATCACATGACATCACTAGAGGGAAGGTGCTAAACCATTAGAAACAATTCCCATGATCCAATCACTTCCCACCAGGCTCCACCTCCAACACTGGGAGACGACAGTTCAACATGAGATTGGGGTGGGGATACAGAGCCAATCCATATCAGATGTATAAGGCATGTGGCATCAAATCCTCTAATACATACATTATTGATTCTGGTGCCTTTTGGAGTGAAATAAATTATAACAAATTTCTCTTTAGCAGAGTAACCTTTTGAATCTCTCAGGATGACTATTTATCATTCTCTTCTATTTTTTGGAACATCACTGGACAAAAGAAAGTGAAGGCAAAATAAGGGTAGAATAAAATGGTCCTGCCAGCCCATTACTGGGAAATGGCCCATGCTTTTCAAGTGGGTTTCTTTTGATTGTGATTCTTCTGTGAATATCTGGAGATAAAATTCCAAATATAGAGTGATGATCATTTGCTATTTCTGGTTAGCTAATTATCATTTTGTTGAACCTAGAAGCACCCAAACATTTATTTGCTGGCCATGTCAGAAGGAAGCAGCTATTAAAGCAGGCATCCTGCAGAAGGAGGCTTTCCCACAGCCATGTTGCAGTAGTGGCTTGCATGTGGATTCTCATGGGCATCTTAACAAATCCTGTAAGTCTTTGACAATCTACTTTTTCTCATTTTAGATAAGTGTTGGTCACTGATTTCTTGGTGAGGTGATATCATACAAGAGAAAACCCTATACTTTTCACTTCTGTGTTGATGTGTGTGTTGCATTCTTTTCTGAATACGCAGCTACAAGATTTGGCTTTTCCAAGCAGCAAGATCATTAGGCAATTTGTACACATTCATCATGGTGAAGACTGTTTGGTAAATGCACCTGAAAGTGATAACATTACTTGTGCTCACCTTGAGAATTCCCTCGTGTGGAAGATGTCCTTGAATGTGTGTTCAGAGTTCTGAGCTAAGGAATCCAGTAGACAACTCAGAGATTTATTCCCTGTCTGTGAGGAACATCTGAGCCGCCCTAGCCCTTCCTGTGGAATGTGGGCTGTAGAGGGGATCAAGTCCCTTTGTTCTGGGTTAAATGAAGGTTGTCAGGGGGAGGTTGTTAGGGGAAGGTGTTAAGTGAAGATGCTATATAAACTGCATGGCTTTTACCAGGGTTGTGCTTCTCGTGTCCAGCCTCCACTGCTGGAGTCTCTCCCCTCTAGGCTAGCCCCCAATAAAACCCTATGTCTCATTCATTGGCTCCAGGGCTCTTCCTTGGCCTGTTGAACATGTTGCCATCCCCAACAGAATCAACAGGGTTCAGCATGACAGGAAGTCCTTTCTTATTTGTATTCTTATTTTTAATTCAGTGTTTTGTCCTATATGAATGGAAATGCCCAACACATATGAAATCTTGCAAACATCCTATAAAAACTGATTTCTCTAAAATTCTTACATTTGAGGGAGTGTGTTTCACTCCCCATTCCCTTTATCATTTCCTTTATCATTTCTTTAAGAAATAAGTACAGCATTTTCACTCACTGCAGTGTTTGCAAGGGATTTGTTATCAGCAACTGCTTCCTAAGTTATTTATAGTCTTACAAATAATTGACTCTTGCTGTGGTGGATACATATCAATTTGTATGGGGGTGGAGTATTATCTCTGACATGAATAAAGAACCAGTTTAGGATAAAGAATGTGCACAATAATATCAGGACTTAGAAAAGACCTGCCAGCATTCTGGTGATGTGAAAGGAATGCTGAGCTGGGAGTCTTGGGTTGGGAAATCAAGTTTGCCATTGATATGCTGTGTGACCTTAGGTATGCTTCTTACCATTGCTGAGCTTCAGCACTGGCATTGGGAAATGAGAGTGTTACTGTTGGTACTCTCCCCAAACCCCCTCATGCACCTTTTATTCTTCTGCATGCCAGCTCCGTCACCTTCTGTGCTTTGCTTCTACTGGCTTGTACCAGTGACTTTCTTCACAGGACTATTTTTGGATCCCTTGAGCCTCCTGCTTCACTCACCCTTATTCACAGAGCGCCAAGGTGCCAGAGGGTTTATATATCTTCATTAAGCACCCCTAGCCTTTACCCAAGGACAAGCTAATCCGGAGGAATGAAAAATAATTTGCCTTGCCTTAAGGCTGAGCAAATTCCAAAGATATAATTTACATTCTACTGTTTCCTGGATTGTTGCTATGACTGCACCTAAAGCCTCAACCTGACTGGACTTCTCTCATTCCCTGTTCTCCTCCTCCCACATCCTCACGTGACTCCCCCAGGGAGTACTTCATTAAGAATCACTTGCACATAAACACTCATCTCAGGATTTGCTTCTGCAAAACCCTTTCAACCTCACTTAACCAGTTGCCAAAGGTTAACTAAATATAGGATCAACATGGATTTATTGTTTTTACTATTTCTTCTAGTGTTTTAAATATTGCTTAGGTAAGTTTGTATGATGAGATTATACAGGTCAGGATTAGTGTAGGTGTATAGATTTGACCCCTTGAGGTCCAGATTTGAGTGAAAAATAAGTTACCATTTTACTTTGTAAGACTTCTTTCATTCATAGCAATAATTTTTGGGGGAAGGAATTATTATTGCATTTTTTAGACCAAAAAGTAGAAACTCAGAAAGGACATGTCACTTGTCTATAAACACAGCGGAGTTGGTTGCAGCACTGGAACCCAAGGTCTCCAGCTCTGAAGTCTAGGTCCTCTCCAAGTACAGACAGGCTGTAGGTAAATGGTTTTTCGTGAAACCACTTGATTCTCTGGTTTCCTCATTTGTTTTGCACAACCTCGACTACAGCCTCAATGTCATGTTTAATTTCTCAGAACCTTTCAAATGTTAGCTAAGATATGAGCATTGGGACACCTAGGGAGCATACATAAGTTAATAGCTTTAAGATATCTCAACCCTTAATAGTCAAAAGAATCAAAGCTGAAATGACACTGAACAAGATCTTTTCTCATGTTCTTCTAAAACCGTAGCATATAGATAATGAAAACATGGGAACCGTATTTTTACCGTCTTCACGTTCAAATTGAGATTCATCTGTTCTCTTTTAAATAAACGACTTGGCTTTATTTTATATGGCAAAACCACTATGATTTTGTTTGCTCTCCAAATAGTTTGATTACTGAACATCAACTTTTCTCAAGAAAAAATGTGATAACTTTAAGAAGCCAATTTGTAGAAAGAAAGACAGTAATAAGAGAAAAGTGAGAGCAAGTCAGTTAAGGTTCTGGGAAACCTTTATTTTAACTAGAGTCTCACAGCAGGAATAAAGCACTCAAGGGATTGAGGTTCCTGCAAGGAAGGAAAATTCATAGTTCTCAGGCTGCCGAGCAGCAAAGTTATTCTTAAGAGCCACTTGGAGGTATTTAATAGGTAATTAGCGGCTTTCCTCTCCTTTGTTCCTGACAACTGACTGACATCCTAAATTAACCCAGGTGGTAAGAAAAAGATGAAGGCCTTAAAAGCACTAGCTCTATGCTGAGATTGTCAATAATTACCTGGGGACGGTTTTCAAATGCTTTCAGGTTCTTGGGCCCAGTTTCTGCAAGTTCTGCTTTCTCTAGTGGGAGAATTTGCATTTGTAACAGGCATGGAGACTGTTGCCTTGTTCCTCAGATCTAGAAACAATTGGTAAAATAGCATTTTACCAATGCAATATGATGTTTTCAGTTTGTTGGTACTTTTTTCCTCTTAGTATCTTGTTATAAGTTAAATATTGGCCAAAGGAAGAGAGATGTGATAAAAAATGAAAGTGTCAGTGGTGAGTCTTTTTTTTTTCCTGAGGAATTGTTGAAATAAATGAAGATACATAGAGAAGAAAAGAATTCTGAATAAGTGCCAAATGTCATCAAATACTATGTTTAAATGAGAGATTAGCTTGTCTAAATACTAAAGAGAGATTAGATGTTTCTTTCCTACATTTTGTTAAGAAAACAATAAGAAGTAAGGGATAGACTCTTCAGATACATGGATTTCTAATAGTACAGCTGCTCCAGCTGGACTCACTCATACAAAATGAGTTCTAAATTCCCAGGGATGTGCAAACATTGAGTAAACAATCAACTGTCAAGATTAAGTAGTAAAAGATCATAAATAATTCTTGTTCCCATACTGCATATGTCTCCTCTGGATTCAGAAAGACACTGGCCTCCCCCAGATAAAAGGAGAATAGTGCCCCTCCCATTCACATCTAGAGGCATACAGGATCTACTGCATAGGAGTTCCTTTCATTTTCCTCTTTATAAATTGTTTTGTCTTGTTGTAAATTCACTAAAGAATGATGATTTTCAGAAGTGTAACAATATCAGATGGAGGTATAGTTATGTAGTAGTACAATACAAATTACGCTAATTAAAAGATATAAAAATAGAAACACTTACAAAAATGACAATACTTATTTTTGTTGGGGATGTAGATAAAATAGTACTCTAAAAACTGCTAGAGTAAATATGTATCATTATATCTTTAATTTTCAAGCAATCATAAAGAGGGTATTACAATTTAAAGTAAATATATTCTTTCATAAAGCAATACTTTATTTCTAGAAATGTATGTGTCCTAGAAACCAAAGGGTTACTTGTAGAGATCTATAGATAAATAATTTTCTTGCATTAGATATTAGAAAAACCAAACATGATAAATTGGTTATTCAAATTATGGTACATCTATACCATGGGTGTTCATGAATGGAACCATTAGATATACCCCTTCATAAAACCATCAGATCTCATGAGACTCATTCACTATCAAGAGAACAGCATGAGAAAAACCTATCCCCATGATTCAATTACTTCCCACCAGGTCCCTCCCATGACATGTGGGGATTGTGGGAGCTACAATTCAAAATGAGATTTGAGTAGGGACACAGCAAACCATATCATTGATCTTCACAAATTATATAATTTTACACCTAGAAAACCTCATAGTCACTGACAAAAGGCTCCTAGGCCTAATAAATCCAGCAAAGCAAAATATAAAATCAATGTACAAAAATCAGCACCATTCTATACACCAATAATATCCAAGCTGAGAGCAAAATCAAAAATTAAATCCCATTCACTACAGCCATACACACACACAAATACTTAGGACTACAGCTAACCAGGGAGATGAAACATCTGTACAATATATAAAACATGGCTGAAATAAATCAGAGATGGCATAAACAAATGAAAAAACATTCCATGTTCTTGGATAGAGAGAATCAGTATTTTTTAAATGGCCAAACTGCCCAAAGCAATTTCACTGGTTCAATGCTATTTCTATCAAACTACCAATGACATTTTTCACAGAATTAGAATAAACTATTTCAAATGTCATATAAAACCAAAACCAAAGCCCAAATAGCCAAAGCAGTCTTAAATATAGAACAAAACAAACATCCAAAAGAAAAAAGATGAGGGCTTTATGATACCTAACTTTAAACTATGTTATAGGGCTACAATAACCAAAACAGCATGGTACTGGTATAAAAACAGACACATAGACTAATGCAACAGGTTAGAGGTCACAGAAATAAAGCTATAAATCTGCAACCATTTGATCTTTGACAAAACTGACAAGAAGCAACAGGTAAAACATTACCTATTCAACAAGTGATGCTGGGATAACTGCCTAATCATATGCAGAAGACCAAAACTAGATCCTTTCATTTCACCATATACAAAAATCAATTCAAGGTAGATTGAAGACCTGCATGAAAAACCTCAAATATTAAAACTCTAGAAGAAAATCTAGAAAATATCACCTTGGACATAGGCTCTAAAAAAGATTTTATGACAAAGTTTTCAAAAGCATTTGCAACAAAAACAAAAATTGACAAATGGGACCCAATTAAACTAAAGAGCTTCAGCACAAAAAAAGAAATTATCAACTGAGTAAACAGACAATCTACAAAATGGGAAAATATATTTGCAAATTTTACATCCCACTAAGGTCTAATATCAAGAATCTATAAAGAACTTTAACAAATTAACAAAGAGTAAACAACCCTATCCAAAAATGTGCAAAGAACATGAACGGACACTTCTCAAAGGAAGATATATAAGTGGCCAAAAAGCATAAGAAGAAAAAAATGCTCATCATCTCAAATCATTAGAGAAATGCAAGTCAAAAGCACAATGAGATATGATCTCATACCAGTCAGAATGGCTATTATTGAAAAGTCAAAAATAACATTTTGGTGAAACTCTGCAGAAAAGGGAACGCTTATACACTGCTAATAGGAATATACATTAGTTTAGCCCAGTATAAAGAAATCTGGAAATTTCTCAAAGAACTTCTTCAAAGAACACATATATGTTCATTTCAGTACTGTTCATAGTAGCAAAGATGTGGAATCAACCTTCATGCTGATTAATGGTGGACTGGATAAAGAAAACGTGCTGTGTATACACCAAGGAATACTATGCAGCCATTAAAAAAGAACAAAAGCATGTCATTTTCAGGGACATGGATAGAGCCAGAGGCTATAATCCTAAGTCAATTAACACAAGGACAGAAACAAAGTATTGCCTGTTCTCACTGGTAAGTAGGAGCTAAACATTGAGAGCACTTGGACAAAAAGAAGAGAACAACAGACACAAGTGACTACTGGAGGATGGAGGGTGGGAGGAGAGTGAGAACTGAAAAGCTACCTATCAGATACTATGCTTATTACCTGGGTTATGAAATAATCTGTACACAAAACTCCTGTGACATGCAGTTTACCCATGTAGCAAACCTCCATATGTACTCTTTGAACCTAAAAAATGAAAAGAAAAAAAAATGCCATTAGAAAGAATTGATTAGAATTATAGCTGTTTATTGGAAGGAATGTTTATCAGGTATTGAGAAAACAAGGTAAAGAAAAATGTGCATGACATGTTTTAATTTTTGTAAGTCATGATTCAAACATGTGCACGTATTTTAAAATTTAGGTTTATATGTTTACCCATGCATGCATATATAGATAATGCATTTTGGGGTATACCTAAGTATAGAGACAAGTATGGGGTACGTTAACCTGCTTTACCTAGAAGGGTAGTGATAAAGGTAAAGAGGCAAAGGAAAGACGAAGGAAGCAGACAATTAAAAAGCAAAATAAATGCTAGCCTCATTAAGTAAATAGTGTGTATTACATGGTTATGTATTTGAGTACTGTGTAAAATTACATATGAGTAAAGAAAAATTATAAAATATTTTTCTGAACAATGAGGGGAAATGCTTTACATATAGTTTATTAGCCTACTTGTAAAACCTAAGTGACAAATATTATTTGAGTAGAAAGTCAGCAAATATAGAGCTGGATTCAGCTCAATAGTGTATTTGCTTGTTCCTTTACTTATTCAAAACCTTTCTAATTCCAGCTCTGATTTAATGCAACTTGCAATGAAAAATGTAGCATAGCCTGAAAAATAATTGAGGAAATTACAGCATAGGGGGTTTAGAGACATTTTAAACATTTTTTGGTAAACAATGGCAAAAACTACACATTGGTTATCTGACAAGCTACTCTTGACCGAAGAGTCTGTGCATCCAAGCAGAACGTCATCCATATTCTTATTGAGTTGGGTCTTCTGGTGAATTTACCTCATTTATCTCTATGACAGAGCAAAGTGATTTCTTTCACTTGGACAAACATTAAGGCATTGTTAAGTGTATTGTCAAACTAAGTAAGTCAATGATAATTTCATACAAAAAAAAAACACATCTTCATTTTAATTGAATTCTAGCACAAGACTCACAGAAAAATGTCTACAGGATAAGAGCTTAATTGCTTCAATCTTTCCATCTTTGGTTTTGTTTAACACTTGAGTAAACTACCCAGTGGTAACATAGTATTATAGACAGATTTAGCTCCTTTTTGGTTGTTTACAGGTTTTCACTAAATATCACAAATTAAGGAGTTCAATATGGGTCAGGATATGTTATTTCTGAAGCCATATATGTGGATTCTGATATTTTATGTATCACTAAATCTATCAAGCAATAATTTTTTCCCTGGAGCTAATAGACATTAGAACATTTTTTTAAAGTGGCTCTGCCTGTAGTGATGTGGTTCTTAGCCTAAAAATTTCAGACAGAAATGAATGGGTCTCTTAAGGCAGTCAGAGGATGTACGTTCACCTCCAAATTCCACCCACTTTCCAATTACTGCAACAGGCCTTCAAGCTCTCCCTTAGAAAAGAACTTCTCTGGCTTTTACTATAACCTCTTCTTACAGAAGTTTATAACTCAACTGCAAAAATCCTCTCAAGGTGAAACATGTCATATAGAGTTCCAGGCCCGGTGTAGATTTAAAAAACACAGTCCCTGAGACTTCGATAGAAGACATTTATCGAAGGAAACAAAACAAAACAAAAAAAACTTAAGTCTTCTCAGTTGGGAGGTCAGTAATCTACCCAGTTGAGGAAAACAGAGCAAATATTAATTTAATAACCGAAAGGTTTATTTTTCCTATAACTTGAATCCTTCATTCCTTCCCTCCCTTCCTCCCATTCTTCTATTTTTTTCCTTTCTAACATTTATCAGGCATTCGTTGAGTTCCTTCTGTGTGTCAGGTTCTGAGCTAGTTACTAGATATATTGGTTTCCTGTTACTGTTGTAACAAATTAGCACAAAATTTGTGGCTTAGAATAACAATCACTTATTTTCTTGCAGTTCTAGAGGCCAAAAATCCAAACTAGGTCTTACATAGCTAAATCAAGGTGTTGGCAGAGCTACGCTCCCATGGGAATGATTTATTTTCTGTTGCCCTTCCTAGATTCTCGTGGCTGTCAGTTTTCCTTGGCTATGGACCTATCACTCCACTCTCTGTTCCTATTGTCGTATTGTCTTCTCCTCTTTTGTGTCAATTTTCCGCCTGCTTACTCTTTTAAGGTCACTTGTGACTGCACTTAAGGGCCCACTCACATAATCCAGAATAATCTTTCCATCTCAAAATCCCCAATAACTTCCACAAAGTTCCTTTCCACATAGAAGGTAACATTCATAGGTTTCAGCAATTAGGAT
This sequence comes from Sapajus apella, assembly GCF_009761245.1. Classification (NCBI taxonomy): domain Eukaryota; kingdom Metazoa; phylum Chordata; class Mammalia; order Primates; family Cebidae; genus Sapajus; species Sapajus apella. The sequence continues at coordinate 11,491,371 of NW_022436971.1, forward strand.
CTGAGTATCTTTACAGACCAATATTCAGCCTACCACATGGGAGATATACAAAAGAGCTAACATGCATCTACCTTCATAGAAGCTCATCCGAGAGACACATAAGATTACCAAAATCTTGGGAAATGTGTGAGACACATGCTCTGAGAGCATAAGTATTTTGTTGGTAAAAAGATGATTAAGAATTAACTCCTTCCCAAATATATTAATTTAGGTTCCAGCTTGAACAGGAATTAAGGCCTACTTGAGAATATAAATAAGAATAAATTAAAATCTAGTAAAAATGGAGATGACCTTCTGTGCCTGTGGTAGGCTAAATAATGACCCCAAAAGTTATCCAGGTCCTAATCCATAGATCCCGTGAACATCGCACTATATGATAATGTAGCCTTTACAGCTGCAATTAAACAAAAGATTTTCCGAGAAAAAAAAATATCCTGGATCATCTGAGCCAGCATTAAGTGAAATCACAAGCGTCCTTATAAGAGGGAGACAGGCGGAAATTTGAAGGCGGATTAGGGGAAGGTGAAGTCATGATGGAAAAAGAAGATGCAAAACTGTTGGCTTTGAAGATGGGGGAAGGAATCATAAACCAAGGACTGCATGGTGGTTGTTCTAGAAGTTGGACAAGGCTGGGAACAGGATTCTTTCCTGGAGCCTCTGGCTGGAGCACAGGCCTGCTAACACCTGTACATTAGCCCAGTGAAACTGATTTTGAACTTCTGTCTGCCAAAACCATAAGAGAAATTAAAATGTGTATCGTTTCAAGCCACCCCAGTTTTGTTAATTTATTAAGGCAGTCATAGGAGACTAAGGCAATATTTTAAAGGTATGAATGTTTTCTGCAATTTGATGTAGCTGGAAGAGCGCTGGGCTGAGAGATGGGAAACAAAATTGCCACTTACCTTTATTTTATTTTTTCTTTATTTATGTGTTCATTTTTTGAGATAGGGTCTCATTCTATTACCTGGGCTGGCATGCAATGGCATGATCTTGGCTCACTATAACCTGCCCATCCCAGGTTGAAGTAATTCAGCTAGCCTCTCCCAACCAGTTGGGATTACAGGCATGCACCACCATGCCTGGCTAATTTTTGTATTTTGAGTAGAGACAGGGTTTCACCATGTTGGCCAGTGTGGTCTTGAACACCTGACCTCAAGTAATCTGCCAGCCTTGGCTCTCAAAGTACTGGGATTACAGGTTTGAGCCACCATGCTTGACCCAACCTTCTTCATCTGGAGCTCAGGTCCTCTATCTGCAGGATGGCTACTGGGAGCTTTTCCTTCATGTTCTCATGTTATTTATCTAAAAGAAGTTTTATATTATCCTACACATTCTAAATCTCCAAATATTCAATCAGAAAATATCAAATAAGGAAAATGATATTGATATAGGTATTCCTGAATTGAATTCTGGATCAGCAGGAGGCTACAAGACAATTTATACAGAATAGAGTAGATTTTATTATTATTGTCCTTGTTATTGATCAGAATCCAATCAGAAATATACATTGAATTTGTTCATGTCTCATTAGACTTCATTCTAGAACAGCTACTCAGCATTCCTTTGTTTTTCATGGCTTCAGAAATTTAAAGAGCACTGCCCAGTTGTTTTGTATGGTGCCTCAGACTGGGCTAGTCTGATTGCTTTTTCAGGAGTGCATCTAGGTAACACATCTTTAACAGAATCGCACAGAAGTGATGTTGTGCATCACTTAGCAGTGCATCAAAACAGAATGTACACATTGTCAGCTTATCCCATTTAGGGGATTTGGGTGAATAGTATATGAAAATTATATATATATATATATATATATGCATATGTATATATATTGTTTGCAGTTTTTATAAGTCTAAATAATAAAAGTTTAAAAATTCATACTCTTAAGCAATAGGATATCAATTAGTGAATTTATATAGCTTTAAATGTCTAACATATTATGTAAAACATTGAAAGAGTTACTGTCTCCTTAAAGTAGCCTATATATCAGGGTCATAAAATCTTAAAGAGAGAAACAATGAAGATCTGAAAGCAGCACAGCGTGATAGGTAAAATTCAGGGCTCCTCCTACTAGACCAGAACAGTGGCTGATTTGGTCTCTGTCACTTAGTGGCACTATGATCCTGGACAGTATATTTCAATAATGGCAATTAGTCTACATTTATTGATAATTACTGTGTTTCATGAGATGTTTTAAGAGGTGTACATTTTTCCATTTAATCTCTACACTACAAATGAATTTTATATTAATATTATTTACATTTTACAGGTCAGATAACAGTTGCGTAAAGAGTTAAGTGACTTCCTTAAGATCACCTTGCTAGAAGGTAGTGAAGTCAGAATTTAAACCCATTCTGCATCCAGTCCTGAATTAATCACCACTGTATGATACTACCTTTCTAAAATTGCTAACCTCTGTTTTCTCACATGGAAAATGAAGAGAGTAATCATACCTGTGTTATAGCTTTCTGTGATTTAATAAAGGAGGCATTTAAATTTATGACTCATGTTAGGCATGGAATAAATGTAAGTTTTATTATCTCATAGATATCATTGTACCCTGACGTTATTGGTGGGAGGAGAAAAGGCTCAGGGAATTTAAATAATTGCCTAAAGTAGCATCATGAGAAAATACAGATTAAAACCTGAAGCCACTGATTCATTCTGTGGTTCTTTCCACATCTCCTGAAAAGTGATTGTTCTATTAAAAATCAGGGGGCAGATCCCATTATAATGATGCATAAATTAAAGACATAATTTACTCACAAACTCATTAGGGATCACTCATAGCTGCAACTCAATAAAAAGAGGATATAGAAGCCCTATGTTCCCAGGAGCAGATGCAGAGTACATATTAGCAGCCTTACTTCTGGAAAAAGTTGTATGCTTTGTTGATCAGTCACCAACTGGCCCACTCTAAGGAGAGCTCTGAATCATCAACCACTTTTAAGAAAGTGGCAAGTCAACTCTTCATACCCTGGTAAGAAATGAGTAATTGCCCCATCTACTAGAAGTAATTAGTGACTTTACATAAGACATTTCCAATGTCTCGACCTCTATCTAAAATCACAAAATGAAGGACCTGGACTAGAGAAATTCTAATATTCTGCAAAGTTTAATTATTTTATGATATTCTGAAATGTTTGATTATTAATTTTCTCATTAGTGTGGGTTTTTGGATCAGGCGTTGAGGAATCAATTGACTAATAATCTCGTGCTTAGTACAGTGTTAAATATTCATGTTCATTGTAAATCACATAGCATTATCCACCAAAGGTCTGGGGCTTGAAACATGCTTTTTCCTGGGCTTGCTTGTCATTGGCTCATTTCTTATTGAAATGTGCATACGTAAGCTTTATCTGCATATTTGCTCAAAATCCAAATCCTGTGAACTGCAGAGTCTCAAATGTGTGGACCCTGTACTCCATAAAATGAAGGTATGTCTGTACAAACTCTCTGTGCTTTTCATCTACCCTTTATTGGTCCCTGGTAACACCAAAGGACACAAGAAGTTCACATCAGTCTTTGGTAATGCACTGATTTTCAAAAATTTTTATTGCTTTTATATGCAAAGGTTTTCCAAAGACCCCGGAAAGAATGAATTTGCTGCGAACTTTTCCACCATATGCCACACATTTTAACATCAAGATAGGGGGAAAAAAGCTGACATATGATGGAATCAATGAGAACATGTGCCTCTGTCTTATCCCAGCCTGTCTGTTCTCAAGTTGTATTAACTTAAAACCAAGATCAAAGTCATAATACCAAGATCCAAAATAAACTGAGTTGCTTAAGACACTTTAAAGCAAGTTATTGTTTTGTTCTTTAGCAAATTAACTTAGTCAATAGTTCAAACTTGAGTTTTCTTTTGAGAAACATTCTGAAATATTAAACAGAAGTATCTTTCACAAGTTAAACTTCTGTTTTTTTAATGGAATTTTTGTGCCATTTTTTCATAGCTCACTTTATGAAGTGGGGCCTAGTCAATAGTAGATCTTCTAAGACTTTTGCATGTATTTGGGAAAGCGTATAAATGATCATTTTTTAATCATAGAATCACAGATGTCATATTGCCTGCACAGAATGCTCCATGGGCCTAGGTACTGGGAGACAGGCAGGGTTGGATTCAAAGGAAAGGCAACAATCTTTTGCCCAAGTTGCTGCCATCCAAGTAGGGAGAGAAGAGATGCTCATAAATTGATTGAATGCGATAAGCACCATGTCACATAACTTGAGAGATTCATAGAGCATTTTGAGAGTTCAGAGGAAACGAAGACTGTTTCCAGGTGGCAGATGAGGGAAAAATTTACAAGTAGGTTAGTATTTAGGCTGGAACTTGGAATGTATTATCAAATGTGGACATGGAAAAATTCAGGATAAGGACATCTGAGAAAGAATGGCTAGCTATAGAAGAGGCGAAAATAGATGCCTCCATTTGTAGGGTATGGTTTCAAATTTGGGGATCATTTAGTTTCATTAGAATGTGAAGCGTGTAAAGAGGAATTCTAGGAAATTCGAGGACAAAAGGGATAATTAAGTATGTGAGAGGCATTACTTAGGAAGTAAGTGGTTAGCAAGAATAACATCTAATCCGAAATTTTATTCTCACCCACTGGCACTGTGCTAGGCATTATTCAGTTGGATTTATCGGACAGGAAATAAGGAAGCAGAACATGTAGGAGCATAAAAGAAATGGAAGAGATAGGTGAGATGTACAGTTTGGGCTACCTTAATTTTTCCCTCTATAGCAAACTTCTTAATAAAATACAGGAGAAGCAGGAATGTCTTTTTAATACTCTTGAAGGTAAAAAGAGTAAAAGAAAAAAGCAAATTCTGGAATTGTGATTACTTGCAAACCAACGTCACTGGGATTGCTTGGAATGTCAACTTTTTCTTTTTGAAAGATGCCCGATGAAAGAAAATGTCGGAATGCAGTTTCTAGAGGAGAATAGGTTTTGTGAACTCTCTCATCACTTCATTTTGCCTCTATGCAAAGAAAATTGTGTCTTATGTTTGAAGTCACAGTACATTTGTCCTCACATAGTTTAATGCATAGTCACCACTACCAATTTTCTGTCAAAATGTTTACATTATCTGTGGGTCTATTTCACAAACCAACAAAAATTCTTAGGCTGAAGGAAATAAATTTTAGTGTGTTTAATATATACTTTGGCTTCCTTACCAAATTGAAATGCTGCTTGCAAGCTCTACGACATTGCAATATTATGTCAGTCCTATAATTTGAAAGATCTGTTTGAGAATATCAACTATAACTGCTTTGTTCGTTAAATATTTGGAGAGGTTGAGTTTGGAGAATGCTGATTTGAGGTTTAACTTTCAGTAAATTGGAGAATTGAACAACAACAAAAAAAAAACTATTGATTCTTTCTCTCTCTCTCTCTCTTTTTTTTTTTCTACTTTGTTGTAGAGTCATCCATGTTTATATTGCTTTTCCTATGGGGAATGATTTATTTCTGACTAACTTGTGATGAATATGTCTTCCATGATTAAAATGAGTACTTTTTAACCTTAGGCTATGGCAGATGGATGTATAAATCTGAAGCAGAAACTAAGCCAAGGATTGACTTGTTTGTTTTTTAATCCTTCCTTTCCCCAATGATTTTTTAAAAATAAAAACTAAAATCTGAGTATTTTTTTAAGAACTCTGGATGGGATTATTCAAACTTCTTGGTTCCAAAGCCCAGTGTTTCATTTAGACAATGAAAATAGCTGAATTTACTCAAGGGTGTTTCTTAGCTGGACTATTTCATCCTAATGGTAGTGTGCTGTTCAAGTACTAATTATTATAATTCTGGACATGTATCTATTCTTAGCAATGCCAGGAGCAACTCTTCCATTTGCAAAATTATAAGAACAACTAGAAATAATTAAAAGCAATCTTTATGTTCATTTAGGATGTTGGTCTGTGTTCTCTCATATATAATTTCTTTTACTGGTTTGTGATCATGGTTATATGAATATAGCATGTGATGGTATTTGGATAATCAAAAAGCAGATGGTATAAATGGAGGGTCTTTGTTCATTAATAACAGAACATGAAATGAGATGAGCTAAACTCACATTATAGAACAGTAGTGTACATAGCTTTAAGCCCTAGTTTAAGCAGAAACTCATATAGTAAATTATATATAAGAATCACAGAAATGTAATTCCAGTTTAAATTTTTATTTCTCTTGTATGCTAATTAACAGTGGATAGAGAAATGCCTCTTGCATGATTTGGCCTGGATCTCTTTGCACTTCTGCTGTATTGTTCTGAATATTCTTGATTTTGACTAATTTTTGTCACATTCTGCTGCATGACCGATCACCACTGTTACTGATACCTCATTCTAATTGCTGTGATTTCTCTGACTTCCTGTTATTTCTCAGGGTTCAGGAATATGCATATGGAGGTCTCTGCCTATGATGCATTTCTCCTGCCCTGGGTCTCTTGATTCAGCTCTGGATTTCTTGTTCAGTGAGTGTTGGTATAAATCCCTTCAAATACATTGAAATGATAAAAGGTTCTCTGCCTTTTGGGGGTTGGAATTTAACATTATCATGGTAGTATATAGACAGATAAACAAAGATTATCTTCTGACTGAGAGTTACACTTATGACCCTTCTTGATCTTTCAAAAACCCTTTCTTCTCTGCTTACTTCCTGAATTGTCATTACCTGAGTTGTGGAAAGCTACATGGGGGAACAGGAGGAATAACGTTGCTGGATTTAGCAAATAAGAACACCTAGGAAGGGCACAGAGAAGAGTTTGTTCTGGGGTGTGTCTGAGCTATCAGATATCCAACTGAAAATGCTGAATAGAAATGAGATATCCAAGTCCAGTTGGGGAAAGTTCCTAATTGAATTAGGAGCCATTGGAATATAGATATTCAAAGATTAAATCACGAAAGGGCAATAGAACACCGAGGGAGTGAATACAAATGAGAGGACCAAAAATTAGCCCTGGGCAATGACAACATGAAAGATTTTGAATATGCTTAATAAGTTTAAATATTCACATTGGCCGAAAAAACTTTATTTTTGGGTTTTTGTCATTGGAAAATTGGGAAAACAGGGGATCAACTTTATTTGGATTTGTCTTATATGTAGAGACATGTGGTAGTACCTAGCTAATCAGTGTTTTGTGAAGGGGGCAGGGCACTGAAGGCAGCCCTTAGCATGCCTGAACCTGTGTGATAATGAGCTGGATCATAATAGGTTTTTATTGTATACCTGGTGCTTATTCATACTCTATAGGAAAGGGAAGGCTGTCTTTACTAACTGGGACTTTAAGATTTTTCTGGTTTTGTTGCTTGAAAATCATCTTTCTCTTATTATTCATTCAGTAGTTTTTCTCCGGCTGAAGGGAAATGCCTTGGCAAGTGTGAATGTGCTTCCAATTTTCTTTCTTGTTAATTCCTTTCACATGATAAATTGCAGGGAACTGTACTGAAATCTCTTGAAATTGAAAAGTCAGCCTACACAAATGCTTAGGAGCAAAGGTTTTAAACATAGTAAGTCTGTAGATATTCAGCTGAGAGAATTTTCAGAAACATTTGTAGTTGATTGCTACCTTTTATGGATACCTATAGATTAATTTGCATACTTTTCACGAGTTCTTATTTAGCTGGTCAGTTTGAGTTATTTAAAATGATTGTAAAACTCACCAAAATTACTTAAAATAGTTAATTTTTTTTTAAAAATAAGGTCATTCATAAGATAATCTTTCCTTAAAAATGAAGCAAATTAAAATGAAGAAATATCTTTTGGTTTCCCCCTATTTCCATCTATACAAAGACAACATCTATTTCCAACCTGGCCTCCAAGACCCTCTGTGCTGCTTAGTCATAATAGAGGTCCTTGAACTATTTATTTAGTTAGTTAGTTATTTTAATTTGAGAAAGGGTCTTGCCCTGTCCCCCAGCCTGTAGTGCAGTGGTATGATCATGGCTCATTACAGCCTCGAACCCCTGGGCTCAAGTGAGGGAGAGATGTGGCAGATACTACAACTGAGGGCTAAGTTTCTATATTACTAATAATGGAAAAACTGAAACTGTGTTCCTCCTGGTGAAACACTCTGGGAATAACACATCTCCTGAAAAGCATCCTTGCTGAAAATGTTTAAAATCTAAACATAGAGAAACATCAGACAAATATATATTGTGGGATACTAACAACACACATGACCCGTCTTTCTAAAACACATCAATGATATAAAAATAGGAGGAGTATTTTACATTAAAAAAGAAAAAAAAAGACTTGATCAGATCTTAGATTTAAAAATTTGGACATACATTATTTAGTAACTATATCATTGTATTAATGTTGAATTTCTTGGTTTCGAATATAGTATTATAGTTACGCAAGAACATGTTCTTATTTTTAGGAGATATAGGGGTACAGTAGAAATATGTCTGTAACTTTCACAAAATTTTATATACATACATATTAACATACATACAGACACAGAGGCTATCTAAAGAAAATTTGGTAAAATGTAAATGATTGGTGAATTTACAATACTAGTACGGGCACATAAGCATTGTACTACTCTTTCAACTTTACTGTAAGTTTGAGTTTCATCAAAAAAAGTTGGGGAATAAATTATATATACAATTGATTGTTGAACAACATGGTTTTTGAACCATGCAGGACCTCTTATCCATGGATTGTTTTTAATAAAATCACGAGAAAGTATGCCTGACCCTCCTACCTCCCTTCCACCTCCTCCACTCCCTTTACCCATTCTGTCTATGCCACCTCTGAGACAGTGAGACCATCCACACCTCTTACTCCTCCCCAGGCTAGTTAACATTAACACGAGGAGAATAAAGACCTTTATAATGATCTACTTCCACTTAATGAATAGTAATTGTGTTTTCACCTCATTATAATTTTCTTTATAACATTTTCTTTTCTCTAGCTTACTCTATTGTAAGAATAAAGTATATAAAACATAGAACATTAAAAGTATGTGTTTACTATTTGTGTTATCAGTAAGCACAGTAAAAAATTTTGCATGTAATTGTTAAGTTTTGGGGGAATAAGAAATTACATGCAAGATTTTTGACTGCATGAAGACTCAGCATCCCTAACTCTCATATTGTTCAAGTGTCAACCATATTTGAAAGAAAAATAAATGGAACTGGAAAATATACTTTTCATTATAAATAACCCCAATTTAAGAGGAGTACTTTTAATTGATATCTGTAATTATGTATATAATAATAGCATATTTTTATACAGTTCTGTGCACTTAGTCAAGCACTAATATATCTTACTTGCTTAGTATCCAAAAACTCCAATGGTGTCATATTGAGTAATTTTTACTACTAACCTTCACTTTCTACAGTTGGAAAAGTTGAGTTACTGAATTTAAAAGTCTTGCCCATGATGTTATAAGTTTAAAAACATGGGAAAGCTCAACCAAAACTCAGGTTAACCAACTCTAAGTGTCCTTGCATTTCTATACTGGATTCATTACATGTGCATTTTTGTGAGTGTATTAGTCTGCTCTCACATCGCTAATAAAGAAATACCTGAGACTCAGTAGGAAAGGGGAAAGAGGTTTAATTGACTCACAGTTCCATGTGGCTGGGGAGGCTTCACAATCATGGTGGAAGGTAATGAGGAGCAAAGTCAAGTCTTACATGGTAGCAGGCAAGAGAGCTCTTGCAGGGGAACTCCCATTTATAAAACTGTCAGATCACCTGAGTTTTATTCACTACCACAGAGCAGTATGGGGGAAACTGCCCCCATGATTCAATTATCTCCACCTGGCCCCACTTTTGACACTTGGGGATTATAATAATTCAAGGTGAGATTTGGGTCAGGACACAGTCAAACCATCAGTGAGTGTGCGTGTTTTTCCAATTAAAAAATCTTTAAAAATTTTGTGGCTGGTTGTGGCTTTGGTAGATATGTCATAGAACTAATGAAGTCAAAATTGTAGACTCAATTTTTATATTGAGAGAGAAATAGCTAGCATTTCCCATTACCATGCCACAGATGAATGAGATTGGGATCATAGGGCATAGAGTAGTATTGTTTTAAGAAAATGTTATTCCTGCAATTTGTATATATTTGTTTAATGCTGGCTTAAAACTCCCATTTTCATTTACCCATTTTGCCCTTGATATACTTATAATTTTAATTCAAATATTCAAATTGTTATAGCTTTTGATCATTTCATGAGTCTTTTCCTTTTGACATTTGAAAAAAATAAAGTTAAATTAAGTAAGAAAATCTTTTTTAGTTTTGGAAACTCGAAAAGAAACTTACATCTACCCCATACACTGCAAGTCAAAGAGGTTTTAGGAGCAACTTTCCTAAAATTGCACTTCTGATGATTTGTTTTCTAGTTTATTTAATGGTAAGATGATAGAGATATTCATCATATGAAGTACAGTAGTTGCTATTAACTTAAAATTTTTTCACTAGTTTCTTCTGACATTTTTCACTACTTTGGCAGATTTAACCCAACGATGCCAAAGAAGTTACTGTACAAGTTAAGTGTTTTATGGAACCAAGTAAAGCAGGCCTTGAGATGTGTTTTTTCACTTTATACTTGTATGATTATACATCAGGACTTCAATTCATACAGTTTATAACTGGTTCTTTAATTACATACGTAATTTCTAGGCTTAATAGGCAAGATTCAGAGTTATAAGCTGATTCACATAAGTGTTCTGTGGCTGTTGCTTTGCTGTCCCATGTCTTCAGGGAAATGGCTTTCTCTGCCATTGCTGCTGCCGCTTTGATAAAACAGCCATTGAAGGGCTTGCTTCATTTGCTGACATGCCATATCCATTCCTTTCCTCATCTCTTCATGAAGTGTTCTTTGAACATTTGAAAATAAAAAATAGCATTTTGAAGGAGTTTAAGGAAGGAGGCCAGTTCTCCTTAGAGATGGTAATTCTGAAGGTCTGGGCTTTTGACGTTTTCTGCGTTCCTAATAAGTAATTTTTGACACCTTGGCTGTTTTAAGAGGGCTATTTAAATCTCTCTTAAAGGAACTAAGTCCATTAATGTAACATGTAGATAACCTGTGCTTGTCGTATGGAAAAAGCAGAAGGTGCTAAAGAGCATTTGCCTGACAATCTCGTAAATTAAGTCTTATCAGAACAACTGCTCTTTTCTTTTGGTGATCCAGCATCCAAAAGGCCCAGGAACACTCCAAAAGTGGGAATCCTGTAGCAGTAATAGAACGTAATAGAAAAATCAGCAAAGATCCTAAGTTATAATTCACAAAAGTGGGAAAATAGGCAAACATACAAATGGAAAAATATGTGACCACACTATAATTTATCATACATACCTAATTTTTCTGAAAAATAAATTTATTCACCTATGCTTTCAGCAGCATTTTTGAAAAAGTAGCTTTTTTTTCTGGTCTTCAATGAAATTAATGCTACTATACATTGCTTCTTTGTTGGACAATTATTTGGAAAATAAGAAGAACCTTAAAAATGTGTATCTCCATTAACCCCAAATTGGATTTATTATTTTTATACTAAGTATGTAATCTAGAAGAGCATAAAAGCTTTTTGCCAAAGATGTTTATCCCATAATTTTTTCAATATTGCAAAATGATAGTATTCAATAGTTAAACTATTTGTTGGAATTTTATATTGTGATTTAAAAAGATAAATTTAAAAATGGCCAAAATACTGGAACATCAATTTACACAAAAATGAATAATACATATATGAAAATGTGCTCAACCTATGTGTTGTTTAGAGAAATAAGATAAAAATATAGAGTACTTTTTTTACTCTATTATATTTTCAAAGACTATAGAACAGAATATAATATGTAGCATTTTTAAGACCATAAGAAATATGATACTCTGTATATTATAGATTGAAGAACAAATTGGTCCAACATTTTTAGAGTGTGACTTGTCAGTACCAATCAACTAAAAAATAGGTAAAACTGCTGACCAGAAAATTCTGCTTTTAAGTTAACTCTCATACAAACACTCGGAAGAGTAGAAAGAATATCTGTTGCAGTCTTAAAACATAAAAATATTGGAGAGAACTTAAATGTCCATTAGTACATCAATTATAATACAAACATAGTGAGGAATATTGCATAGTTATTCAATAGACTAAGCTGTTTCCCCTACTAAAATTGAAGAATGTTCATTATATGTTATTGAGTCAAAAAGCAAATTGCAAGTCAACATATTGAGTATGATCCTATATTTGTGTTCTCTCTCTATCCTAGCTAGTGACCCACCCAACTTTTTTGACCATTCTCATCTGAGAATCTGGCAACATACACAAAGAATCAGAAAAGTTAAGAGGTGAAGGCTTTCACATTGTAATTCTGTACTTCTTATTCTCACTTCTACGTATATAAATTTGTGATAAGAATAAGAGAAAGAAAAAAGGTATCACATTCTGATGAGAAATTTATAAGATATTGAAAGCTCATGTTGTTAAGTTTATACAGAGAAGAATGAAAAATTGCTAAGTATATGTAGAATACACAATTCTATATCGTATTAAGCCTGAAACTACATAAAACCAACAAATAAAACTATAAGCATGAAACAATGCAAAAGAATATATGCCTGAATACTAAATGTGCTTATTTTTGGGACATGAGGTTTGGAAATAATGAATACCTTTTCTGTTTGTATTTTCCAAATATTGCATAATGAGTCACCATACATAACTTTTTATTACGTTAAAAAGTATCTAAAATGGTATTTTTAAAGCATTTAATTTACATGAAGTGTTGTAAGTATTGCAAGAGTGGGAGATAAAATAATTAACATAATCATAGGACACAGTCCACAATTTATCAAAATGTCTGTATTCTAGAGTGGTTGACAAGATTGATTCTGGAGCCAGATTATCTAGGGATTTTTTTGCATCCTAGGAGGATTAAATTATTTAATGTTAATGTATGAGTGTCCTGTGGCTGCTATGATAAATTACAATAGACCGGGAGGCTTAACACACTTTTTTTCCATTCTCTTATACAGTAGTTCTGGAGATTAGAAGTCCAAGTATTTATCACCTTAGTCCATGTGTGTATCACCTGAAGTCAAGGTATCCATGCTCTTTCTGGAGGCTCCAAGGACAATTTCTTTGTCTTTTCAGCTCCTACAACTGCATTTCTTGCAGTTCCTTGGCTTTTGGCTTTTTCTCTACTTTCAAAGCCAGTAGCACAACATCTTGCTTCAATCTTTACATTGCCTCTGTCTTTCTATGTGAAATCACCTCTTGCCTCGTTCCTATAAGAACACCTGTAACTCCATTTAGTGGTCTTCTGGATAAACCAGAATAATCTCCCTATTTCAATATCCTTACTTTATATTACAGCTTCCAAATCCCTTCATTACATACGGTGATATTCACAGGTTTCAGACATAGGGATGTAGATATCTTCAGGAGCCATGTTGAGCTTACCACAGTCTGTAAAGCACGAAGGACACTCTGGGCCACAGGAAATGCTAGGTATATGTTAGCTAGCACTATGTAAAAGTAGTTTGTAATAATGATGATACAAAAGGCCCAATAAAGTACTAGGGAAGTGCATGGGAATTTAGAGGAGGATGCGTTTACTTCCATCTGAAGATATTACAGGTGACATAACAGTTGTAAGCACTGAGGAGAAGAAGTAGTATTTGAGTTTGCAAAGACGGGGCAATGCAGATTCAATACGCTGCATAATTCGTAATTCAGCTGTTCCTCCTGCCCCTCCATCTTGTGACCCTCCATCTGCTTTGTATGCAAAAGGACAAGCATCGTATAATCTGTGAACAAGAAATTTAATTTCCTTCTCTTATTGGCTATGTGACTGAGAATGCTTATTCTCGTTTTTCATTTCCACGCCTCAAACTTCTTCTCTATAGGATAGAGATTGAAGTACCTCTCTTACAGCTTCACAATTAAATAAGGTAATGATTAGGGGGAATGTTTTGTAAAACCTAACTTAGTCCACAAATATTAGCTATACTGTTCATCTCTACATAATTATCAAGTACATGGGGACTCCAATATTCCCAGGTAAAATGAAGTAATTATCCTCAGAGCTTGATCAGATCGAAGATACACTTTTTGCAAAGATTCAGACTAAGTCTGAATGCAGGTTAAAAGAAATTATTTTTTTTGTAACAAACTTAAATACTTTGCTAAAATGATGGAACCACCCAGATGTGAGATTTGAGCAAACAGGTAAAACTCATTTCCAAATTAATCAATAGATTAATTCAATGGAAGTCAACACGAGAATAAAATTATGATTTTGAGGTTTTTCCTTGTTTGCTCTCTTTTTATATTTTATTCTTAATACTACAAGATTTTTGTCTAAACCTAGTCTTCTGCCTCAATTTTTTTCAGATTTAACTTTCAAGTCTTTTCTTTCACAGTCTTCTCCTCCAAGACCTAAACAATTCACTCTGGCAAATTTTTTTAGGAATTGAATGATTTTTTTTTTGACTCAGTGGGTTGTTCCAGATACCCCAAGTCTCTCAGACTATCTCTCTTGAATTGCTAGTGACAAAATTCTGGTTTGCATACACTATTGGTTTTAATGAATAAAGAACTTATTTTACCTAGCGTAGCTTATAAGAGCAAATCTGTGCAATTATAAACTTTGAGTTGTAGTTTCTCTTATTAAGAAAACAATTCTCTGGTTTCTCTTTCTGTAGAAGTTAACTTTTCAGCATACCTAGTGTGGTTAATGAAACTCGAGGTGTAATATATGGTGGTTAACTTACCCTGAAGCACTACAAGAAGCAAAATCAATCCTTATTTCTACCATGGAGATAGGAGTTCTACATTTTTCCTTTCTTCCTTTTTGTTAGTAAATAATGTGGGAAAGAATTTTGTCATGTGATAGGCTTAGATGATGGCATTTTCTTCCTTAGTTGGTAAGAAAGAAGTTGATGCTTGTGCTACATTGCTCATAGATGGGGTTTCCTTTGGGTTTACTAATGATTGGGGAAAGAAACATTGTAGACCACAAAAAAGAAACAGGGTAGCGAGGAACCAGAGCTTATTATTTCTCTGATAATATGTCTTTATGTTCATGTCCCTTTAAAATAGACAAGTCAGCAGCTCCATCCAGATTACACAGAGCGGGAGGTGGTATTTGGTCTTTTACTTGGTTCCACATGCTCTGAGCAGGAGAGGAAAGAAATCAAGCCTGTCTGTTAGACCTAGGCACTGGTGACAGGCTGTGATAGATCTTTACATTTTAGTTTCTTTTCACAACAATAAAAGCTGTATTATCATCTATTTAAACTATACAGTAATAAATAGTTGTAACAAACATATTGCATATTAACAGAGATGTAAATTATTATAATTTGATACAATAAACATATTTTTGTATTATGATACATACATGTTTAAATAATACATAAATTTAACAAAAGATACATATTAGGCAGTTTATAGTTTGAAAACATTTTTACATCTATCATGCCATCTGTTCCTCACAAAAACCTGGGACGATGAAAATCATTCCGTTCTAGAGACAAGAAAAGTAAAGGGGTGTGAATTAAGTCTCTTCAACACCATTACCCAGCTAGGGTGTCAGAACAGAGTGTGAGCCATGTTTTCCTGGTTTTGAGACAGATCTAACAACTTATTCTTAAAACACAGCTTCCACAGAAAACAAGCCTGGCTAATTCTCATCTCCTTCACGACTGTAGCCTGGTGTGTTACTCTCATTACTAATCACTGCTCTAAGCAGCAGGCAGTATCTTGGGAGGAAAAATGTCTTGATGCCAAGTATGATTTCTAACGTGCATAAGTTTCATAAAGCAAAGGAAAGCTTGCACATGTGTTACACGGCTGATGATGAAACAGGACACTTACTGAGATGGATGTCTTTTTAAACACAGCAGTCGCACTGTCTGTGTGTGTATCCGTCCTTATGTGAGGGTGTAAATAGCAATGTAAAAAATATGGTCCTTAGAATGGCAAACCCCCAAGCCCCATTAAATGCAAGTTTATGAAATATACTGATGTGCCAATGAACACAAAATATTCATGTATCTCTGATGGAAAGTATCATTCTTTAAAGTATGTTGGGTAAATATGATGCTATAAATCTTGGGTTCCCCTAGTAAGATTTTTCTATCGAGTTTAGTAGTCATGGGGGCAATCTGGCCCACTGTGATTTTATTTGCTTTAGCAAATGGGCAGGCGGGGGGAGATCTCTCCATTGGTCAAAGCTCTTGGGCACACAATTTTTAAAAAACGAATTATAGTATTAGCAGTCTTACAACACACTGACAGGTAAATTAATAAAATGCAAATGCAGTGGCTAAAGAATAACACATTTGATTAGGAAGGTGGGTGGGGGTTGGTGGTTAAGGTCAGAAGAGTGATAAAGGTGCTGGTGTGGGCGGTGAGCTCTCTCTGTATGGATTCAGAGACTGTAGCTGTGTTTTTCCCCAGTGGCACTGCCAGCTGCAGTTCTTAATGAGTTATTACATCCCGGGCTGAGCAGACAACATGGCACATTAGAAAATATTTTAAAGAAAAATTTGCTGCCTTGCAGAGTTAACATTTCGAAGAGGCTAGAAATGAGCCCCTGAGACTTTTCTTGAGAGGCAGTTAAAATAGAAAGACTTCCTGGGAAAAGACAACGTGACTTTTATCAATGATCTAAAGGCTGAAAGTCAGCATGCCAACATGCAGACGGAAGTTACTGCAGTTCTTGCCTCCCACAGAAAGATCCCTGTGACGAGGAATAAGTGAGTCTTACTGAGAGGAAAACTGAAATTAGAGTATGCCACAACTCTCCTAAAATGTTGCACATCAGATGATCGTTTATCCATTTTAACTTCTTGTTGTCGTTGTTGTTTTTTAAAAGGCAGAGTCTCACTCTTGTTGCCCAGGCTGCAGTGCAGTGGCGAGATCTCAGCTCACTGCAACCTCCACCTCCCAGGTTCAAGCAATTCTTCTGCCTCAGCCTCCCAAGTAGCTGGGACTGCAGGCATGCACCACCACACCCAGTTAATTTTTGTATTTTTAGTAGAGACCAGATTTCACCATGTTGGCCAGGATGGTCTGGATCTCTTGACCTAGTGATCTGCCTGCCTCAGCCTCCCAAAGTGCCGGGATTACAGGAATGAGTCACCATGCCCAGCCCATTTTAATATTTTTTGGCATTAATGGCAGAAGACACTCTTGGCATGTGTGCATCAATAAAACCATAAGGTAAGGGCCAAGAAACAGAGCCTGTAGCTTTTGAGGAATCAGTGCCTCGTGGAGAAATGTACCCCTGACATGGAAGGAAGCTGGAGAATGAAAGCAGCACAGACCTCCTGTGATGGTTCTTTTCATCCATGTTTTCCATTTTATCCTCTAAGAGTTTTGAAAGGTGAATATTTTGAAGTCAATATTTTTGAGCAAGAAACTCATGCAGAGAGAATGGAATTGACCCAGATCTCCGAGACTGAAAGTGTCTATGCTGTTCTACCGCAGCCGTAATTCTAGTGTTGATACACTTCCTTTGAATTGTTGTGGTGGTGTCTTTTCCTCTGCTGTCTAGCCCTTCAATTCCTCAGTCATGCAGTTAGCTGATAGTGAAGGTGACTCTTAAAGTGTCTCACAACTCATAGCCCGGGAAGCAAGCCTGGGAGGTTGCCAGTGGGTTAAACATCGTCTTGAGTATCGCCACTGTTTTCTCATGTTTGGTTGGCACTTTCCGATTCCTGTTACCCTCATCCTCCTACTCCACTTTCTCCTCCTTTTTCTTCTATCACTCCATGGTAATATCAGCTCCATTAATTTGTGGAAGCATGCAGCAGTTGGTAATTTGAAGCTATGAAGCAGAAAAATGTGAACTTTCTCTTTCTTTGCGGAAACAATTCTATTTTTTTGGTGTGAGATGCACAGAGATTTCAGTTTCTCTAAGAATACTTTACATCATACATTTACTAAGTACCTACAATTTGTCCTCTACAGTATTGGGATATTGATAATTTTGTGTATGTAGTATAGAAAAATAACAGTGAATTCTTAAATGATGTGATGGGCTTTCTGGTATTTAGAAGTTAAAGAAAGGTACACATATATGTGTATAAAATAAAAGGTAATACAATTATTTTAGCATAAAACATAAGCAAAATGCTAACACTGTGCAAAGTAAACAAATTAATTTTGATTGGGGAAAAATGAGAAGTTTATTAGAGGAGAGCTGGACCTTATTACACAGAAAAGTGATTTGAGCTGGCCTTACTATACGGTACAACTGGTCAACACGGTAAATCAAAAATCTTCTTTTCTGATTCTTTGTGGTATAACTTTTGAACCATAATAGGATGTTTTCATATTCTGCGTCATAATTTATTTCATTTTTCTAATTTTCTTTTCATTTTTCTACTTTTTTGAATCGTTAAACATGCTTCTACAAAACAAATTGATTTTCAGTATTATATCTTGAGGTTGGAATAAGAAGTTGAGAGAGGTCTGTGGCTAATCAAAATAGAAGAGACACTCCTAGACTAGGCAAGGTTTCTGAATCTCACTGAAACAGACAAATACAGCGGCTGCCCATTGGTGCTCCAGATTTGGAAGACACTTATAGTCCACGTGCAGAATGTTCCAGCTCATATGTAGGATGACTCTGTGAAATCTTTCATGGTACTTCATAGGTAAGCTTCAGGAGCATGACCAGGTTCTGAGTATGTCAGGGGACCTAGCTGAACCCAAATTTTTCTTCAACATATGTTAAATAATATTCCTTTTTACAAGCTACAATTTTCTTTATTATGCCTTTACTCAGGCTCATAACTAAAATGCCTTACAATGGTTTTCTATAATATTTATTAATTCAAGAACTGTTTACTTAGTATCTATTATAAACTAGGCTTAAGGAAGTACCTTCCATTTTCCAAACAATTATTTTTGGTGTTGCTATCCCACAAGATAGCCTTCCTACTTCTGTGCTTCCATTTTGCAAATAACTTAAATTCTCTGTCCTTCAATTTTTCATTTTAATTTGTAATGATAATTATACCACCTACTTAGTACAATTATTGTGAAGATGTAATGACAATATATGTAAAATACTTATAAGACTGACTGATATATGGTAAATATCTTATAAATGAAACATTTTCTGTTTATTTTTATTTTCTCCTGGTAGGGAGGTTTAACTTGGATCTTTAGGTAAAATTTCGATCTCTCTAGATGATGTTACCATAACAAGCACAGCGGGTGAAACTGTACGGGGTGTGTTCAAGTAAAAAGTAATTAGACTGGGAATCAGAGTACCTGTGCGTTAGTAACAACAAGGAATGCTTATAATAAAAGTGATATTAGGAATTGCATTTAGTACCTAGTACATAGAACTGGCCTAAGTGATTAACATAGACTACGGCATCTAATCCTATTTGCATAACCTTGGTCAAATGGTTGCCTTTGCTAATTCCTTGTATTCCAGTTGTCAAGTGGGGTGTTAAATTTGATTCTTATCATCACATTTTTTAATTATTAGAAGAATCCTCCTAAAATCAGAACTTTCAGCAATTATTTCTAGTGAGAGAAGGGCTCATTGAACTGACATTTGAATAGTCTAGGGAGAATGTCAGAGAAAAGGCCATTAGGATACAGGGTATTGGGAGGAGGGTGCAAGGGAGGGCCCATACCCGGAGAAGAACAGGAAAGATAGTGTTGGCATGGATCAGAGGAGATGCTAAAAACAGATAATATTGTGGACATAATGTAGTGGGAGCTAGGATTCTTATATGCCTTCCGTGACCCATAGCTGCATTAGTGTCATCTGGTTAGTAAGTTTCGGAATTGTTATTCCAATCCACATTGGCCAGATCCTAAAATAGACTCAGACTTCTGTCTCTCCATGTATATCTTTAAAAAGTTTTGCTAGGCACAAGGCTGGCTACTGGAGAAAAAGATTGGTAAACAGACTCTCTTCCTCACCTCATGAAGATTAGTCGACCCGGGAAACAGAGAATAACAAGTGTCGAATAGTAAATAGTAAAAATGAAGTAGGATATTTCCCTGGCTCCTTTGTGGGACTCATGAAGGGGATGCCTTGTTTACTCAGCCCATGGCTCTCAACTCCTCTCAAGAGGGAACATGCAAGCAAACAACCTGTGAACTGGAATGCATGGGTGCTAGAACTAGCCAGCCACTTTGGCACTGGCAGAGGTGAATTCCACTCACTGGGACCACTGTACTCACCCTTGTGGGAAGGAGCGCACAGGTGAGCAGGTGCAGAAACTGAGAGGAGCGTTTTTGGGCACTGGCAGGAACGAACTCCATGCAGACCCGGTGGCAGCATATGGGGGTTGCTTGTGATCCCTGAAGCCCCAAAAGGAGTGTTACAATGCTTTTAGTGTTAATAGCACAGTGGATGCTCTGCATTTTTGCGTGAGGCGACTGCCTTCACATTTGTGGTTCCTGAGTTCTTGTCCAAAGTCCAGGAGAAATTGGGTCACATGAACAAATCAAAGGATGGTAAATGTGGGATATTTATTGCTGGTGAAGGAGGTAGCTCTCAGTGGGAAGGGGAGCTGAAAAAGGGACAGAGAGGGAAGGCAATCTTACCTTGCCATCTGGCTGTCTCTGGCTGGATTCTTCTCTGCAGTTACTCCATCAAGCTATCCTTCTGAAGTCAAGCCACTTCTCTCTGACATCCAGCCATAGTCTCTGATGTCTACCTGCTTCTCCTCTCTTAGACCGCTGAGTATGAGGTTGTTATAGGCACAGGATGGAGGTGGGGAGCAGACCGTGAGGGGTTTGGAAAAGGCAACATTTGAGCAGGCAAACAGGGATCTAAGTTCTCACTTTGAGCCATGGTTTCAGGCTTTTTGGCCTTAGGGTGGGGTTTTCACCAGGAACCCACTCTTTTCTGCTTAGAATTTCTTTGCCTCCTGTCCCTATCATAAACCTAGGGAAAATAATGATCTCTAGGAACACATAGAAGGGCATTACAGCATGCCCCAAGGCAATGGGAAAGATGAAATGCAACACCTAATGAGCAAATAACATGGTTCATTTTAAAGATATGTCATTACCAGGCTGTTGCCAGGGGTCTGTGGGTTACTAAGTAATGTACCCTGGTGCTCTATTGATTATGCTAACTTTGTTTTTCACCACCTTTAATGTTATGAAAATTACGTGTTGTGTTTCTTCATTTCTTCCAGCTACATTTAGAATTATATCTCATAAAAACTTACATAATAATTAACTAAAAATAAAACAAGATGAATTTATTTTTTTTCTCATTTCCCTTGATTCTCCTAATGGAACTTCTCAATAAAATTATCTGCAAATTGATTTTAGTGTGTTATTAAATTTTTTTTTTTTTTTTTTAGGGACAGAGTTTCGCTCTTGTTACCCAGGCTGGAGTGCAGTGGCGCGATCTCGGCTCACCGCAACCTCCGCCTCCCGGGTTCAGGCAATTCTCCTGCCCCAACCTCCTGAGTCGCTGGGATTACAGGCACGCGCCACCATGCCCAGCTAATTTTTTTATAGTTTTAATAGAGACGGGGTTTCACCGTGTTGACCAGGATGGTCTCGATCTCTTGACCTCATGATCCACCTGCCTCGGCCTCCCAAAGTGCTGGGATTACAGGCTTGAGCCACCGCGCCCGGCCCATGTTATTAAATTTTTAACATGGTATGTCAACAAATTGAAAATAAATTATAATAGTGTTTAGCTCATTAATCTATTGTTTCTTTTCTTCTATGTCTTCTCTTTGCTTGTTAACTTTTTCCACCATTTTGTGGTGGTACATTCTTGAGAACTACATATTTTACAAGTAGCATTTCCTGAATGGTACATTTTCTGAGTTACTGAATGTACAACAGTCTTTTATTTATTCCCTCACAATTAACTCACAATTAGGTGTAACTGGACATCTCAGGTAAAAATCATATTTTTTGGAAGAAATTACTTCATAGTCTTCTAGCATCTAGTGTTGCTGATGAGAAGTCCCCACTAATTGTATTCTTTTAAAAATATTTTGCCAAATATCAGAAATTTATATTTATGTTTGGTAATCTTAAATATCACATGCATGTTGCAAGGCATAACCTTTTTAAAAAATATATACTACTTGACATTTAGTGGGTCTTTTTAATCTGAAAATTTAGGTCTTTTTACATTTTGAAAGTTTGGAAAATGTTTCTCTGTCATAATAATTATATACCTATTTAGTCCTTCCTCCCTCCCTCCCTTCATTCCTCCCTCCTTCCTTCCTTCTTTCCTCTCCCTTCCCAAGGTTTTCTTTAAGATGTTATTGTGTTATTTTGTTTTTTTTTCCCCCAAATATAGTATAGTTACAACATTTACTTTATCAACCTATATTTCAGAAGGCTGTTAAAATTTGTTTCTATGATGACTGACACTCTTGTTTTTATCTCTTTCCGTAAAGGTTTTTATTTTGAAATGATTTCAAAACTACAAACTAGTTGAAAAATATACAAAGAGATTCTATCCCCCTTACATATTTCTTTTTTCTTTCTTTCCTTCATTCCTTCCCTCTCCCTAATCTTCTTTCTTATTTTATTTTCCTGGAACTACTGTTAACATTTGCTGCAGTTTATGAGTTTATACTGCATTCTTAACCAAGTTTCTTATAATTTAAGTTCTTTTTAAGTCATTTCCCATACTCCAAGAGAATTTTATTTTTTGTCTTCCTAATTAATAATATGAGGTTAAAATATTTAGTCTATGATTCAGCCATTCGGCACCTATTTTTATGTATATATTTATAATTTCTACCAATGTGAACTTATTCTTTTTTCTAACAACTTCTTGTTTATAGTAAAGATAGCTCTTTATCCCTTTAAAGACACTGTTCTTTAAAAACCATATATTTTTTTTCTAATAAATCAAATTGCCAGAGTCTTAGTTTCCGTTTACTGAATTTTGTATAATTTTTCAAAATGCTTTTTCCTTTATTAAATATTTGATTACTCTTGATTTTGCCCTCACCATCTTATTTGAGATCTCCTTCTAATCTTTGTGTGGATCTAGATTCTGGGTGCTGTATGCAGCCTTTGCTGCAGTGTATGGCTTTCTGGTTGCTTTTCTCCTGGGTTTGGTGACTAGTCACACTTTGGAATGTAAATAGTTACCCGGGACACTGCCGCTACTTATATGGCCATTGTGCCCATTTCACTGTTCTCCTCTCAGTTCAAATGCTGAGGACAAACGTGTTATGGGGAAGGGCTGATGACCCAGATGGTCCAAAAGCTGCTCCTTCATTAATCACTTTCTGAAACATCCAGCCAGCCTTCTTCCAAGGTGTCTTACCTTGGTATTTCTGGAGAAATTCCTTCAATGGCAGAAGATTTTCCCTGTACCTGAACTAGGCTGAGGTTTCCTTTAAGAGGTTGTTGTGTTGTTTCATTTGCTTTATTCAAATATATTTATAACATTTACTTTATCAGTCTATAGTGCAGAAGGTTGTTAAAATTTCAGTTTCTCTGATGACACTCATTTTCTAGGCCATCTTTTTAAAACTTTTCATTTTGAAATGATTTCAAATTTGCAAAATAGTTGAAAGAATATACAAAGAGATCTCATCCCCACTTAACATTTTTACCAGATTTATTTACCCTTGGTTCTGTCTTTATTGTAACATTTTCTTAGCTATTTGAGTATAGGATGAATATATATTCATAGCTTTTGCCAACTTATTGCTACATTGTTTTGATTTTCAGTATTCTCTAAGAACAGGGATATCCTTTTAGATAAATATAGTAAAGTGTAGTTGAGAAAATTAACAATCTTATGACAAAACTTTTATCTGATCTACAGTGCACATTTAAATTTTAAAAATTTTCCATTAAAATCCTTTATAACGTTTTCCCCCTCCATTATGCTATTTGGTCCAAATTACACACTTCATATAGTATTTGTGGTTTCTTTTAGCCTTCTTTAATAGGAATATTCCTTAGCCTTTTTTGTCTCTCACGACATTTTTTTTTTTTTTTGAGTTGGAAATGGAGTCTTGCTCTGTCTCCAGGCTGGAGTGCAATGGTGTGATCTCAGCTCACTGCAACCTCCATCTCCCCAGTTCATGCGATTCTCCTGCCTCAGTCTACTGAGTATCCAGGATTACAGGCGTGCACCACTATGTCCAGCTAATTTTTGAATTTTTAGTAGAGATGGGGTTTCACTATGTTGGTCAGGCTGGTCTCAAACTCCCGACCTTGATCCGGCCACCTCAGCCTCCCAAAGTGTTGGGATTGCAGGTGTGAGCCACTGCGCCTGGTAGCATTGACGTTTTTAAGACAACGTGGCAGTTGTTTTGTACATTTCAGCATGTTTGGCTAACATACCTCAAAGTGAGGTTGTGTGCTTCTCAGGATTTAATAGAAGGTACAGGATGATATTTTTGCCCCTAAATGGTTATGATTATTGTCCATTGTCTTAATTGTACAGTTAATATCTTCCTTTTATAAAATAATTTACAGAGAGCTATATATAAATATAAAATACATTTAAATATAAAATAAATATAAATATATCTTTTATTTTCCCTGGATTTAGTATCTAGTGATTCATGCCTGATTCATGCTTACTATGATAGCCATGAAACAGTAATTTCTAATTATATCATTCTTACATATTTTTAGTTGGCTTTCTAAATACAAAAAGGGGATTTTTGTTATCTATCATCTATGTATTTGTCATCCACATTTTTATTTTATTCCTGGATTCTTATTTTATATAATAGAATATAACCCATTATTACTTTCCTTATTTTTATGCTAACATTTTCCCAGAACCAGCCATCAGCGAGGACTGCTTCATATTGACTTGTGTTTTTAAAATAATGTCATTATTTATTTATTCATTCATTCAGGAGAATTCTTTTATTCTTTAATGGTGCAACATGTTCCAGATTCATCTTATATTTTGTTTCTGAAACATGGAAATAGCTTTTTTAAAAAAATTTTTTGAGACTCCTGGTTTCTTTTATGGTGAGTAGTATTTATTAATAGAAACCAATATCTGAGCAGTATTTGTACTCATTACTTCGGGAGTATTGTTGATTCTAGTCCCTTTCAGGGTTCAGAGATAGGAGAAGTCCCTTTAATTCTAATTCAAGCCCAGAGTTTTCTTCCATAATTTCCCTCCTTCCATATTGTGTCTTCCTTCTTTTGTAGTAAAAACCTTGATTCTCAATAACATAAATATATTTATTGCTCAGTCTTCTGACTCATACAAATAATACCATAATTGCTTTACCCATACTAGTGCAAAAAATAAAACTACTATTAAGAGTCCATGATATTTTGATGTTCTTATGCTTTTATTTGGACTGAAGTTATATAATCAGAGTTATGAGTTCCAAATTTACCTGGCTTAGCTCCTCTGCCGCCTGTGCGATTGTTATTCATTTGAAATAAAATTAAGTCTATTTGCGTCTGCTAGCATCTGGTTCTAGGATTTGCTGCCCAATTTTTGTTAATTTAATTTAATTTTCCAAACAAGTCAATTATTAACATGGTACCCAAAGTAAAAATGACATAAGAACTATACTTGGAAAAATATTTCTGTTTTTCTGTCTTTCACTCTGTCTCTCCCTCCTTCCTTGCCTCTTTTGAGTGGCCAGTATTATTAATTTCTGGTTTGTCTTTTCTCTCTCTGTGTGGGTGTGTGTGTGTGTGTGTGTGTGTGTGTGTGTGTGTGTGTTTGTGTGTGTGTGGTGCACAGCAGAGCTAAGAAGAGATACGTTTTAGGATGGGCAGAATTCTAAGGTGACCCCCAGTGAGTCAGTCAAATCCTTATATAATCCCATCCCCTTGAGTACAGAAGGAGTCTTTAACTTGCTTTAAGTCAATAAACATAGGCTAGATGAAGGGACAGTCATTCCCTTGATTATGTTGCATTATATACAGCTGAAGAGTGTAATCAAGAGAAGGAAAGAGAAAGGGTGAAAGAGAGATTTTCCTGCCAACTTTGAGGCAAAGACCTCCCACGTTGTGAGAAGACCTGTGAGAGTGTCACTTGACAAAGGACTGTGGGGCCCTTTAGGTACTGGGCATGACCCCAGCTGACAGCAGCAGGAAAGGACCTTGGTCCTTCATCCACAAGGCATTCTGCCAACAACCACATGAACTTAGAAGAGGGCTTCAAGCTCCAGAAAGGAATGCAGCCCATTGTATACCTCTACTTAAGTCTTGTAAAGCTCTGAGCAGAGAATCCAGTTAAGCTGTGCCCAGATGCCCAACCAATGGAAACTATGAAATTAGAAACTAGGAAAAAAAAAAAAAGCATAAGCCACTAAATTTCTGGTATTTTTTTATAGCACTGAAAACTAATACATATGTTTCCTTATTTTTGATTTTTTTGAGTAAAAATAGAATTCTTCATATATTCTTTTATACTTTTTAAAAGCATTATATCCTAGGAAACCTGCATGCTAGTTAATTTACAGAATTTTTTTCTCAACCTGAAAAGCACAGTGGCATAACAATTATTGTAACAACAATTTTTCAACATTTGGGCAGTTACTCATATCTAATACTTTGCAATTATACATCATGATAGCTTAACTTTTTAATTTTGAAAATGACTTTCTTCTAGTAGAGAAGGTAAGCCCATTTATACTTATTGACATAACTAATATTTGGTACCAGCTCTATCATAATATTTTATTTTATAATTTCTCTTTATTCAGGTTAATTTTTCTTTGTGTGGAGTGTCTTCTTTGTTCTCTCTCTCTCTTTTTTTTTTTTTTTTGTATTTAGTCATGTTTGTATTTCGGTTCTAGTGGCTACCTTTATATTGATGCCTTTTATAAGTGCCCTGAATCCTCTTCATTCTTCTTTCACCTTTTACTATCTGGGTTGTTAATTTTAAACGCCATCCTTTGATTCCACTTAACAATGTATATTTAGTGATCTCATTTTCTGTTCTCTGAGTTCTCTCCCCCTTTCCACATTTTAAAGACACAATCTTTTTGCTTTTTCATTACATATAACGTGTCTACTGTCTATGTTATTCATGTCCCTACCATTCTAGATTTACTATTAAGTATGCTATGTCTTTCTCTGTCTCTTAATATTGCTGCAGCTGTGTCATGGGCAGTTTTATTCATGCTTAGTGTTAGTCCCATACAGAATTATTTTGGAGGAGGGATGAGATATGTAAAAAGATTTAAAGTGAGGTGGCCTTCCATATTCTGGGGTTATCCAGTGTGGTTTTCTACTTTGTCGTTTTAATTTTTTTAAAAATAACTTTTTTAGATTTGGAGTTGGAGAAAAAGCAAATGCCTGTCCTCATTTTGCCAAGTTAGTACCATTTTTATAGCTGTTAGTTTACCTGATGAAGCTAGTTTCTGGATGAACTGACATGTCCTGTTTCTCAGCCAAATGGCAAAACTGTCCTGTTTTAGTGTTTCAGTCCATCAGCCAGCATTCCTGTGCTCATTCAACCAAAGCCTTGGCAAAACTTAGGATGGCTTTGGCCAAAATTTTTCTGACATGATTTGACAAGTTGGAGGACACAATAAAATGAACTGCATTGTCATTTCATCTCCAGGACTTGCACAACTTTCCACAGCTGTTAGTCTACTGTAGGCCATTCACCAGGAACAAGGAATGGAGTATGCTATTAGAGTCTGTTGTAGATAGATGATGGTTTAGTGGGAATTCACTTGGTAAACAAAGTTGGAGACAGAACTTCAAGGCCTAAGGAATTACACAGGAGCTGAACACAGCATTGACAGAAGAGAACAGAAAGAAGTGAGGAGGAAACCAAAACAACAGGGCCTACCTAGTTCCACAATTTGCTTGCTAGCCCTGAGACTCGTAAGGAAATCCATTCTTTAGTTAAATAAACATAACACTCCAAGAGGTAAGTGAAAATTCCTGAAGAGATATCAAGGTCGTTGGCATGGATAGCAGTTTTTTCCTGTTGGCTTGTTCTAGGGAACGTTATGTTATATATTTTAAGAATGTGATTCTCCTGCTTGAATTTGCTCTCCTTCCCTGAGTTTTCATAATTCTTAACGTTTTTGTCCTGTATAGTTCACCCTTTTCGGATTCGTTATGGGTATCATGGCCAGGTTTCAGACTGAGTCTTTCAGGTCTAAAATGTCTTCTACTCTCTAGTTTCACGAAGCATCTCTGAGAGTGGTTATCAGGGCAATCAAACAGGGCTGTGGGTGTGTTCAGGGCTCCAGGAGCCTCTGGATATAAACGTTGTGAATTTGTATAGGAACATGAAATAACACAAGGCACTTCTTTATACAGCATGCCTCATGCTTACAACTTGTTAGTAGATACAGAGAGGGAGAGTAAGTAGAAGGGGAGAGAACAGAGAAAAGAGTGGACAGGAGAGGTGAGAAGAGGCACAGAGAGGAAAGGGAGGTGGAGAGAGAAAGAGGAGAATATTTCTTACTGTGCAATTCTATCCAGTATATTAACCCCCTTTTTATAGGTACTACTATACTGCATTGAATTGCATGGTATGAAATTCCCAAATTATTAGACAAAACTTGCCACTCACTACAGAACTTGAAAATTCTACATTATGACCTTTCTAGCCATTTTTGTACTTTTTCTTGCAATTCTGGCACATGACCCAAACTATACCAAATAGATTTTGCTTGCCCATATTTTGAATCATCCCCTGCAGGATGCAAAGAACTAGAGACCATAAGATCCATTTCAGTGAGGAAGGGAGCAGTTGTCATGCAGTGAATTTCTAGAGATGGTGATGGCTATGATTCTAGTGCGGCCTGCTCAGTGTCCAGGGCCTGGGATTGGTATTGCAAACTATGTCACATATGCCCAACAGGTGAGACAGTAGTTTTCTAGTGAACCAGTGTTGTGACATGATTTTAGTTATTTTCCTGACTTTTATCCCCAAATCTGGGATCCTACTCTTTCAGAGACCTGTTCAATATTCTTTCGCATAATTTTTTCCTACTTAGCCTCTGTTGCTTGCAACTAAGAACTCTAATATACTGAATAAGTCACTTTTTCTTTTTGGGACTTTCATTGTTGTACAACTGGCTGATTGGTCTATATATTTCAGTAAAATGGTCTATCATCGTAAGATTCATTAAAGATTTTTATGTTAGAAATTAAATAAATAAGAATAAGAGTTATTTGAATTTTTCTTTAAAAGTAAAGAATGGCTCATTCCAACTTTTCAGAAACTATTTCACACTCATTAGTTATTTTCTAATATAAAATGATTAATGACATGACAGTAAACTTCTTACTCCCCTCAGTGAATTTCTGTTTAAGTTAGAAGTGTGTTAATCACAGAAGTAAGACATTTATGTTTTTCGAAAAAGTATTTGATTATAGTTCTATTGAGGAGTGATTTTTAAAAGGATGCTCAATTTGCCATTTTGAACAAAATAACACTTTTTATGGGAATTGAAATATGCAGACTGAAGACATAATAAAAGGAGCTTGAGATGTTGTCTGGGAAGAAAAAGCTCCAGGGGAAAAAGGACTGATAGTCAAACATATAAACTGAGCATTCCATTATTTTCCAGGGGAAGGAGAACGGAGAATTTTTTCAAGAAAAAGTAAAGATTTTTAAGAGCATTAGTTTCCTTCTGGAAAATATTTCAAAGTATTTGAAATGTATAGACATTTACAGACAATGTGAGATACTTTTTCAGGTCACCAGAACATAAGTATATTTCAAATATTCACCAGTAAAGATATTTCAGCTTTCTTAAGATTGGACTTATGCTTCATAGTGCGCAAAATGTACTGTTTTGAAAACATGCAACTTTAGAAGAAACAAATTTATTTGTGCAGATTTCACCAGTAAAAAATTCTTTGAAGGTTGTGAAAAACTGATTTTTAAAAATGACAACATGAAATTTAAAATTTAAAGGGTTAATTACCCTTGGATGATTTTAGGATGTTTCACAACAAAAAGGCAAAAGCCCACTTTTCCAATCACCTAAAAAATCACTAACATTTTTGTGATAAATTGATTCAATATTAAAATATCCAAATTCTTTCTTACTAGTCTGAAAATATTGGTAAGAAATAAGTATATTTTCACACTACTCATCTTAAACCTTCATCAATGTGATTAATATGCATGAATTGTCTGGTATTTGTGACAGACACACACTTCTTTAGATGTGTCATTGGTCTGGATAGTGTTTTATCTCAGGTTGAAAGCTTTTCAAAGCCAAGGACTATGCTTTTTACCTTTTTCCAACAGTGGCATTGAATACTACAGGTCTTCAGCAGATATTAGATAATATCCTTAGTGTACCTTTAAACACGTTTGCATTTCAAAGCCTAGGAAACAAGGATTTGTAAGAAGATGTATGAATCTGGAAGTATAATTAGCCAGCTTTTGGTATCCAGAACAATCTTGTTTTGCTGCTTAATTTGTTTTTAAAATTCACAAATTTATTCAAACATTACATTCAGCTGAATTTTATCAAGTACTGCCTAAGTGCCAGGCACCGTTAGATGCTGAGAATCAAGGGTGCATGAACAAAGTTCATCTTTTGTCTCATGTCCAGTGACAGAAATATATTCATTAAAAAATTACACCAAAACCAGCAAAAGGGGAACTGTGAAAAGTGCTGTGTAAACATGTTAAAATAAAATAGAAAATGTGGAAGACGTGTTCTGTGTTTTAGTCAACTTTACATTCCCAAAGACAAATAAGTGACTGGCAAATATTCATTATTAAATGTCAGTTTAATTAATCATGTTCACCTCTCATCAAGACCCACTGTTTGTATTTATAATTGGAAGGCTAAGCTGGTTACAGAGATCAGGACAACATCCCTGATGAGTGGCTTCTGAGCCAAGAACTGAAGAATGAATCTGCAAGTACCAGGTAAAGATCAGAAAGAAGAGTGTTTCAGGCAAGGGAATGGCTTATGTGAACAATGCGAGCTTCTGGCACCTGGTCACTGATACAGTTGGCCCTCCCTTGATACTCACAGCACACTGTCCACTCACAGATACAATGACTACTCACGAATCCCAAAACATCAATATCTACCTCTTCAATATGAATTTGAAGAGAAAAAAATTGGAACCCACTGCCCAGCCAAATGGAGAGCAAAAGTAAGACAAGCCCATTCACAATATTCTTGGGACAAGAGATGGATAATAAAAACCTGTCTATTCAGTAAAAAATAACAAGCAGAAATGACTAGTCTAGAGGAGAATACGAGACACGCCACTCCACACACAAAGGAACACCAAATTCCTAATAATGATGAAAAATGAAGTTCTTTAAGGAAATATCCAAATCAACAAACAAAAATGTTAAACAGATACTAAAATGCACCCTCAAGGAAATGAAAGTAAATATCAATTAAAACTAATAATTGGAGGATGATTCATAATCAATTTGGAGATGTGCCACCCAGATCTCTCTCAGAGAGGACTTGCTGCTGGTGTGATGACAGCAAAGAGCTATGTCAGTCTGGGGTTGCCTTGGCTGCAGAGAACCATTAAGCACAAATCCAAGCTCTTCTCATGGTGGCCAGCATCCACTGACCAATCATGGTAAGAATAAAGCTCTGCCCAATATGGCCCCACAGGGGGCCTCACTAATGAATTATTTCAGTTCCAGAGCTCCTTGTGAGATTGGCTGACACTATTATTTAAAGCTACAGCAGAGCTTGAATTCTGCCTCTGCCCAATACTGATTTAGTTCTCTACCGTTCACAGGTGTTGATCCCAAGATCACTTTCTAATAAACATCCTGTGCTAAACTTGACTTGAGTCAGCTTCCTAAAGAATTCAGCCTGGTACCAGTACCATGCTGTTTTAATTACTGTAGCCTTGTAGTATAGTTTGCAATCAGGTACCATGATGCCTCTAGCTTTGTTCTTTTTGCTTAGGGTTGTCTTGGCTATGTGGGCTATTTTTTGGTTACATATGAAGTTTAAAGTGTTTTTTTCCCAGTTCTGTGAAGGTCAATGGTAGCTTGATGGGAATAGCATTGAATCTATAAATTACTTTGGGCAGTATGGACATTTTCATGATACTGATTCTTCCTAACCATTAGCATGAAATGTTTTTCCATCTATTTGTATCCTCTCTTATTTCCTTGAGCAGCGGTTTGTAGTTCTCCTTGAAGAGGTTCTTCATATCCCTTGTTAGTTGTGTTCCTAGGTATTTTATTCTCTTTGTAGCAATTGTGAATGGGAGTTCACTCATGATTCAACTCTCCCAGTGGAACAGAACAGAGGCCTCAAAAGTAATGCCACACATCTACAACCATCTGATCTTTGACAAACCTGACAAAAACAAGCAATGGGGAAATGATTCCCTATTTAATAAACGGTGTTGGGAAAACTGGTTAGCCATTAGCAGAAAGCTGAAAACAGGACCCCTTCCTTATACCTTATACAAAAATTAACTCCAGATGAATTAAAGATTTAAACATAAGACCTAGCATCATAGAAACCCTAGAAGAAAACATAGGCAATACCATTCAGGACATAGGCATAGGCAAGGACTTCATGACTAAAACACCAAAAACAATGGCAACAAAAGCCAAAATAGACAAATGGGATCTAATTAAACTTAAGAGCTTTCACACAGCAAAGGAAGTAACAATAGAGTGAACTGGCAACCAACAGGATGGGAAAAAAATTTTGCAATCTACTCATCTGACAAAGGGCTAATATCCAGAATCTTCAAAGAACTAAAACAAATTTATAAGAAAAAAAAACATCAAAAAGTGGGCAAAGGATATGAACAGACACTTTTCAAAAGAAGACATTCATGCAGCAGAAAAACATAGGAAAAAATGCTCATCATCATTGATCGTTAGAGAAATGCAAATCAAAACCACATTGAGATACCATCTCACATCAGTTAGAATGGTGATCATTAAAAAATCTAGAGACAACAGATGCTGGAGAGGATGTGGAGAAATAGGAACACTTTTACACTGTTGCTGGGAGTGTAAATTAGTTCAACCATTGTGGAAGACAGTGTGGTGATTCCTCAAGGACCTAGAACTAGAAATACCATTTCACCCAGCAATCCCATTACTTGGTATATACCCTAGGGATTATAAATCATCCTATAATAAAGACACATGCACAGGTATGTTCATTGTGGCACTGTTTACAATAACAAAGACTTGAAACCAACCCAAATGCCTATCAATGATAGACTGGATAAAGAAAATGTGGTACATATACACTATGGAATACTATGCAGCCATATAAAAGGATGAGTTTATGTCCTTTGCAAGGACATGGATGAAGGTGGAAACAATAATTCTCAGCAAACTAACACAAGAACAGAAAACCAAACACTGCATATTTTCACTCATAAATGGTTGTTGAACAATGAGAGCATATGGACACAGGAAAGGGAACATCACACACTGGGGTCTGTTGGGGCTAGGGGAGGTATAGCAGGGGGTGGGGATATTGGGGAGGGATAACATTAGGAGAAATACCTTATATAGGTGATGGGGGTGGATGCAGCAAACCGCCATCATGTGTGTATACCCATGTAACAATCCTGCACGACCTGCACATGTACCCCAGAACTTAAAGTATAATAATAAGAAGAAAAAGAATCCAGCCTGAGACAAAATACAAGACATCCAATAGGAGATCCAAGATTAAGAGCACCACATGAAGTGAAAAATAGCAGCACTAAGGAAAGAAATTAAAACAAATTATGCTGTAGTATTTAAAATCAAATCAGAACCAGCAATGTCTGGAATTGACTAGAAGAAAATAGTCAGCTATGCTGAGGACTAGCTTTTAAAAATTCTGAAAAATGAAGTTGAAATGAGCCAAACAAAAAGTAGTTAGAAATGAAATGTACTACATGGATGTTAGGTGCTTCCTAGATTATTGTGATTATTAAACAATATAAGCAAACTATTTTTAGAGTAGAAATTATCAAATAGAAAAGGCTTTTTCTCTAAGATATACATATGTGATGTTTATGATGATTTGAAATGAAAACAGGTGCAGGCAGTTTATTGGCAAAATTATCTCAGGATACAAGGAGGGAAGTGGAGAATGTGAGACAGGGGAAAGGTGTTGTAATGAGCATATTTCCCCAGTGGACCCTTTGGCCTCAGAAGTGCCATGTGCAACAAAACTTGGCATAATCCCACCAGAAAGGAGACAGAGCCATTTAGCACCAGACTCCCATCTTCCATTGATAGAGGTGAATTCTGGGGCATTAACCTTCCCGTGCTGCCAAACAACTTCCTGGTGCTGGAGAAAGCCTTTAGAAAGGGAAGAGGAGGGGGGAAAAACTCAAGTGTTTGTGGTGAGAAACTGAAAGAATCCTGAAAACTGTCTGTGCCTGTAGACAAATTCAGGTACAGCAAAAGGATATTAGGCAAGACATCACTGACTTTTGAAAAAATAATTTTTAAAGATCGAGATTGAGATTAAATTTGGGGAGGTAATTAAAATTCAAGAATGAAGAAAATGTTGTGCAAACTCATAGGGAAAAAAGTTGCCTATGGACAGGGAAGATAGATCCCCGTTTGCACATGGAATGGCACAAAACGAAAAGTGAGTTTTCCAGAGTGTTGTAGGAAAATAAACATGTCTGGTAAATGTAATAGTGGAAAAAAAGCAACGCTCAGAAACTGAATAACTCCTCATTGACATGGAATCTCTGGCATTGAATGATTAACAGTAAGCACTGGATCCACCATGTCTCCTGTGATGATTATTGTATCCAGTGCACATTGTATCGGGATTTGAACTGAAGAGAATTGAAGGTACTCAATAAATACTTATTGAATGAATTAACATGCGAGGAACAGTACTTAATGTGAAATATCATTGGTAATTACATATGCAAAGAGAAAGTAGTTTTGGTAATTATTTTTGATCAGAAAATGCTTTAAAATATTACATAAAATTAGTATACTCTCCCATTAAGGAAGTAATAATTCGTCAAGTAAGATGTTAGGAAAAAGTACAATCTTCTTTTATTTGACTTCTCAGACACTATTATTGCTAAATCACTACACAGGGTTCGATTTGCTCATATATGTGCGCACATATAATCACTTACACAAATGTGTAGTTTTGTGTATGAGAAGCAGCTTGTTAGTATAAGTTTAACTCTCAAAATCACAGTTGGATAAAATATGAACAAAACTATAGTACAAATAAATAATAAAAATTTAAAGTTGTGTATAGATATACTAAATTAAACACAAAATTACTGAAAACTAAAAGTAATCATAAGCATTAATGTCAAAGAGACAGTTAAAGCTGCTATTATCCGAAGGAAAATCTTTAGCATTAGCATATTGATTCCATAACAACAGAGAATAAAAAGGAATTAATTGAACTTCCAACAAGAATTTTAAAGTCGAGAAAAAATGACTATAGTGAACAAAATGTGAAAATCGATAAAGATAAAATAATTAATAAGTTAGGAAAAGGCAAAATAGGGGACTTGAGAAATAAATCCCACAATTAGAAAAATAAATACATAAGTAAGTAGTAGAAGGGAAGAGTGAAAAATACATAAAATTAAGAATGTAATGAGAAAATAACCACAGACACAGAAAAATCTCATTGAAAATGTAAAGCCTACATGATATACATAATTTTCTAGAAATTACAGTAACCACAATTGACTTTAAACTTCTACTTCCAAAATAGCATGGAGGAAAATATAACGTAAACCGTCCCAGACATGCTCACAGGCAAATTATTTCAAGAAGCAGTGATTTTAATGACATAAGCTATTACAGAGGATTCTGTATAAATATGCAAAAAATATGAGTTATAAGCAGATTCACTGCAGATTTATTTGTACTAGCAAAGAATGTAAAACCTATGTGGATGTCTTTTGAAGGAGTACAGATGAAATAAAATAAAATTCATCTACATATAAGGTCTCATGGGGCCAGGAAGTTGGGACATTATGCCAAACGGGACACTGAAGAAAAGTGTCCTAGAGAAAGTGATATGGTAATTTATGAGTTGGGTTTAAAAGAATAAGTAGCAGTTGCCTTCATGAAGAATGGGTTAGGGTAGGCATCCTGGTGAGAAAAAGTGTGTAAATTGCATAGGCATGATCCAAGCAAGAATAATTAAAAACTCACAGGTGAATGATGAGCCACATGCAT
This sequence comes from Sapajus apella, assembly GCF_009761245.1. Classification (NCBI taxonomy): domain Eukaryota; kingdom Metazoa; phylum Chordata; class Mammalia; order Primates; family Cebidae; genus Sapajus; species Sapajus apella. The sequence continues at coordinate 11,527,427 of NW_022436971.1, forward strand.
GCAAAAGAATGAAAGAGGGGACTAGAGACTTGGTCAGCCTGAATAATATCCCAGAGCAACTTTCATTGCCTCATACACCCATTCAGCAAATAATTATTTAACAATCTACTGTAGGCCTGGAGTGTGGCATAAATTACCTTTTAATATTACCTGCAGGAATCATGAACTTCAGAACTTTATAATCATAATCAAAGTATGATTGATATAACAGCATGAATAAAACTGCACTGCAGAATGTGTTACTCAGGTTACATACTAAATAGATACATAGCACATACATGTATGCATATGTATTGCTAATTTTAATTCCCCACCCCTAGAAAACTGACTACATTCTTAGTCAGGTGAGGCTATTGAAAAGTTATCTTTTCTTTCCTCACCCCGGTGATTTGATGTTACAGCTTCAGTTCTGGGTCTAGCTCTGGTCCATGCCTTATGCCAATGTGTTCTGGAATTGTTACTTCTTTGTATGAGACTGGAAACTTGCCACTAATAATTCACATTCCTTCTGTTTGAACTTCTCTACAGACTTTCCCGATTCTGGTTCAGCCTTTATTACTTACTTCCCTATACTTCTTCATAGGGAACTTTGTGGAAGCTGAAGTTTAAGGAGGCTCACCCTTGTTCTAATGACATTCTTCTGAGCATCAGGCTGTCCTGCTGTAGCAGCATTGACAACAGCCACATAAGTTATTTTCCTAGGCTAAAAGCTACCTGAAAATTTATTTTGCCATTCAGGCAAATTTATTTTTCCACCCTGACCGTGCTTTACTGCCCCAGACTGCCCTGTTAACTGACACTTGTCATTTGAATGCTTTCATTTCAAGATCAGGATCCAGAACTATGCCAGAATCATGCCAGAGCCATCCCAATAGGGATGAAAGACTTATTGCCCACCCATCATTCTCCAAGAAAGAAACTAGATTCAGCCTTCTCATTCATTACTTATGCAACAAATATTTATTGAAACCTATTATTCATCAGGCATTGAGCTAGGTACTGTGGGTACAGATATGCATAAGATATAATTGTTGCTTTAAGTGATCTTGCATAAGTAAGTAAGAAGGTTAAACAGATAAAGGCATGAGGTGTTATGAGTGCAATAAAAAATGTTTTACAGAAATAGGGAGGAAAAGGAGCCTAAAGAAACAATGTAGGAAGAGAGCTAATAGTGCAAGACTTTCTTGGGAAAGTCATATATGAATTATATCCTGAACTAAAGTAACTAAAGTAGTATTTATTCAGATGAAGATGGCATGTGTGTGTGTGTGTGTGTGTGTGTGTGTGTGTGTGTGTTGGGGGCAGTTGTCAGGAATGTACAAGCCATGAGAAAGGTAGCACAAAGCTCAAAGCAAAAAGTAGCACAGAATATTCTGTACCAAAAGATAACGGGAGAGAAGTGTGCTTTTACCACCTGTGTAACAACACATTATTTGAGCTTGTTGATGTTTTATCTTAGGCATCTAAATTTCTAAAATCAGATTCCTACATTTAAAGCAATCTAGAAGTAATTCATAGATAGTAACACACAAAAACATTTATACTTGTACCTTGAAAAGGTTTTCTTTAGCTTGCCTTTTCACAAAGCCATTCAAATGATCAACTTAATTTCCACCTTTAAAACACTTTAGACAGAAGAAGCCCCTGGGCATATAGAAAAGAGATGAAAGTAAATATTTATCGGCACAATTCATTTTCTTTTAAGCTCTCAGTCATGCTTTGGATCAAATAGAGCTAAAAGACTTCAAGGATCAAAGGGCTAAATATCATGAAGTGGACACATAAATTCCAAAGTTATCTTTAATTTTAGGAATATATTAAGAGTGTCTTTGGTGACCTATAGAAAATTATTTTATGCTCTCATTCCCAAATTAAAATAATCTCTTCCTAGCACACAAGAGACATTCATAATTTGCTTAATGTCTGCCTTTTGCAGCAGGAAAAAAAAATAAAAACAAATAGATTGAAGTGGAAAGAATATTCTTAAGTGCCTGTACTTTGGATTCATTTGTTCATTTATTTATTTATTCAGTAATTCAATGATTTGTTTTGTGCCTACATTGTCATAGCGGAAGACATCAAAGATACCAACAGACAAGATAGGCATATCTCCTGCTGCTGGGGCCTACAGGCTTGTAGAGAGGATACACAACAATGTGTGTCAACAGATGAACCAACACAGATTCTAATAACTGCTATGAATCAAGTAAACTGGGTGATTTGACATGAAATAACTTAGGAATGCCACCTTAGATAGGATGTTAGAGAAAGCCTTTCTCAACAGGTGACATTTAAGCTGGCTTTCTTTAAGTCTCTGTTTACAGACATGTAAAATGGGAGTAATAGCACCTATATGATAGAACTTCTGAGAGCATCGACTGAGATAAAGAACATAAAGAGCCAAGTTGTTACTTACCTGACAGTTACTGCTTATTACCCCACAGTTAATACTTATTAGTATTAAAAGTTACTCATAGAATATACCCCTGTACATTTTTTTTGGTAAAGGTTGATGAAGCTTACATAAGTATACCCATTCTGTGAAGTAAGACTGTACATTTTCAAAACCTACTTCTTCCCAAAACTTTAGGATACAGAATATCAAATTAAGAAATGGCCTACTGCTTCTTTAAAAAACAGCAAATTAATCAGCTTGTTCCAATGGAAGAACCACATGAGAGAAAGTCAGATGCAGAGACAGCGTGAGACAGATACCAGGCATGGAGAGGCAGGCAGGTTTGGTGAGGTTGTTCTCTGTTCCAATTATCCTCTGTCTCCATCATCTTCTGCACTTTGCTGATGTTGACTGGAGCTTCAGATTCAACATCAAAAAATTGATCCATGCAAGGCCTGGAGTATTCTCATAGAAGAGTATAGCTGGTGGGTTAAGTGAGATTATTCAGTACTGAGGTTTGGTGGAATTTGAGGTTTTACAAGTGTGCTGAGGGCCCCAGTTGAATGAGAAGTTCTTGAGAAAAGTTGACTGAGATGACCACTAGTATTTGCGTCAGTTGTGCATTTGCATCAATCCTCTTTCTGATCTTCCCCCTCCATGCACTTTAATAAACAATAACAATAATGGCAGCTGAAGTCTACATGCCATTTTACAGATCATAAAGTGCTACCTGGTACATTGCCATGAATTGGCTTAATAATAATCCATTGAATTTTTATTATTAGCCACTACTTTTGAATAGAGGAAAATGATCGTTTTGTGAAACTGGGTGATTTTCCTAAGAATACCCAGGTAGCAAGGACAGAAGAGAGGCCTGTTTCATGTCAAATTGTAATTGCTTTGGGAATCTAAGTTCTCCTTTCTGTCTTTTATTTTTTTCTGGGAGTGAAAATACATGGACTTGTCATTGTCATCCTAAAGAGAACACTGAAGCCAAGATTGACAACTCAGATTTGCCTCCTTTGTGATATGGCATGGAGTACGTGATGGGCAATCTGTTAGAACTGATTATGATTAATACTCTACAGAATGAATCTGGGAGACCTAGTTGCTATGTAATCAATTCCCTTTCTCTTTTTATCTTGGCTGCTGGGGAGTCCTGAATAAATTTTAAATTGGTTTCTGACATAGCTACCACCTCCTTTCTTCATAAATTTTCTTACTTTATTTTTATTTGAACTTTCCCGTGGGTATTTTTATATCTACATTGGTATCTACATTTCTGTCTGTTTCTAAAACTACATTTACACTTGCATCTTTGTGGCAAGCTGCCTCTAGTCTACTTTGGAAGCAGTCAGGACATAAATCACAAATGTACGGTGGAACTACTTCACTCAAAGCAATAGAGCAACTTGTGTATGTAGGGAGAGTATTTTGATATTAAAAAGTAAAACCAAATTTTTTAGCATGTTTGCCTGGATAAAGACATAGACATAGATTTAAGTCTGTCTGAATTTTGTAATAATTTCATTCAGATCTCATTTATTTTAGCTATTTGCTCATTCTCAGACTTAAATAAATGCCACTCCTTTGTGGCAGCTTCTGTACCATTTCAACAAGAAAACACATGGACATGTTTGGACACAGATTCTGTTATTAATTGGAAAAATAAGACAGTTTTGTTTATATAAAACTCTTATGAGGCACTACTAATTTATTTATCAAAACATAATTATGCTGCAAACAAATTACTGTAGTTTTGACTGATAGATTTTGATGCCCAGGTGGGAAACATCTCATTATTTTTTAGAGTCAATTACAATCATGTGAATCAAGGATTTTAACACAGGTCTTCATTTTGATATAAATAGTAACATGTTTGAGTTTCTGATTTGGAAGTGATTATTTCAATATTATTTCTGTCTTTTAGCTTGTAAGCCTGTGTGTGTGTGTGTGTGTGTGTGTGTGTGTGTATGTGTGTGTGTGTGTGTATGTGCGTGTGTTTGCAATAATTCTAAAAATAGCACCAATGTCAAGGGATGCCATCTGAATTACTAGAGGAAGCTAGCTCAGTGGGAAGAATTATTCCATTTATAGACAGCATAGTTCACCAAGAGACCCTAATCAAGGTGAGGAGGTCTCTGTTGATTTTGTCTCTATGCAACCCCAGTTATTATTTTTCAAAGGTCATGATGTGCTCATGATATTACCATTGCTTTCTTAATTTAACAGAAATTTGTTGAACACATACCCTTAGACACTACCCTTAGGCCTACAGCATAATTTATCATCTAAACTCAGACATTTTTGAAAGCAATGAACATGTTAATAATAATCAAGCCAAGACCCATGAGATTTGGAGATTTATTGACTTTTCTCATGGTCACACTAATAGTAAAGGACAGATGGAAAGTCTGGATCTATGTCAAATGTCTTTCCCTGAACTTCCCTTAAGGGCAGAGAAAGTGTCCAACAAATTTTGGAAAACTTAATGGAAAAATGAATCAATATTTTAGTTTCACCATGGCACTTAACATAAACCTTTGGAAAGAAGGATAGAAGTGTAAACTAGGACAGTCCCTGGCAGTCTGGTGCATAGGTTTGCCCTAAACCAAACTAGACCCTGAGTATACAGATACTAATATCCCTCATAGATTAATTTGTTAGCCATGCTATGAGACTGAAGCAAACATTGTGTGGGGAAAAAGATAAAGGGCTTAGGTGTCCCACAGGTCGGGGCTAAATTACACTTTAGTCATTTTCTAAGTCATTATCTTCAATAACTCTCTCCACTTTTGAAATAGAGCTTCTTCGTTTGTAATATATGGGTGTAATAGTCAGAGTTCTTATTTCCAAGCAACAGAATCCACAATGGTGATTTATGCAATTTTTTAATAAAATGAAAATATTAAAGTAATACCAAGGAGCCACAGAAACATTGGAAGAACAGGCTGACTAGTGCAAACTAAGAGCCAACAATCAAAGTCCAAAGTTCCACCCCACACCAAGTTTGGTGGGGAGATTGCTTGTCACAATCGACAGTTGGTCCCATGAATTGCACTACCCCCAGAAACTCCACTGAAAGTGTTACTCTGTATCAAAAACTCTCTCTTTCATTTATTGCTGCAAACTGAAGTCCAACTGCATGCCTATGATTGTTGACATCTTGATCACATGATTAAGATTTAGCTACAAAAGAGGCCAGGCAGAAGGCAGAAGGCAGATGGTAGGACACACACAAGGAGAACCCCACAAGTAGTGGAAAGATAGCTAACTTCACAGAGTTGCTGTCATCATCAAGTTAACCAATGAAAATCCTTTGTAAATGGCAAAATGCATTATTATTCATCATTTCCTGCTCTATTCTAATTTCAATTGCACTTACTCATTTATATGTTATCTATCATTATTACATTACTAGTTCACAGAGGACAATAAGCTCACAGCTAATAAAATATTCCCATACCTGTTTAAAGGTATGACATATAGAAAGGTTAAGAAAATGTTTGTTAAATGGCTAGAGGCAACTAAATAACAAGTTATGTTTCCTCCAACCCCCAACTGGGAAAAGAGGGTCAGGTTTACCCTGAGATATACACATTTTACAGAGTAAGTGTAGCGGTGTTTTAGGAAGAACTTTTACTCACCTGAGTAAGTCAATGCTTGCAGATGTTTCTCCTTGCTCCATATCTTTCCATTTAATGCATGTAATCTGTGCACCCAGTTCAAAATAATAACTGTGACTTCACCCCAAAGTGTGAAGACTAAAATAATCTGAAGCTTTATGGCAGTTAGTGATTAGAAGTTACTCTTAGTTGTTGACTAGCTCTGCACTCTTCTTGTGCCTCTGTTTCTGACAACCCTGCACATCCAATAATAAATTTCCGTAAAGCCTTCCAATGGACAAAATGCTTAGACTGTGCCTCCATCATTTCAGGACTCCATGGCATGTACACTTAGTGTCCCATCACACTGTTCTCTTTGAAGATGGGGACACAAGATTAAGTATCTTCGATTAATACTGGTTTAGCTCTTGAATTATATACATGACCCCAATTTATACTTATAAATACTTGTAATAATCCTTTCCTTTGTGGGAAGTATATAGATGCATGCTCAGGTTTTTGTTTTTTTTTTTTTTTTTTTTTTTTTTTTTGGCCTGAGAAAACTGAGAACTTAGGTGGCTTTTCCAAATTCGCACTTTGTAAGAGGTAAACCTGAGTGTAGAATGTGTTCCTGCAAATACTATTAGAAAAATTCAACTTCAGTATCATTTGTATTTATATTATTGAATATGTCCCCATTTTATGGGCATTAGGTCAGAGATTTGTCAGTTTGATCTTAGCTCAAGAAAAAATGTTTTACAAATTGCCCATGAAACTGAAGAAATTTTTATTTTATATTTGCAAATGAGAGTCCCCAGTGTTATTATAGTTCTGTTTAAGAATGCTGGGTATCTTTTTCTTGTGGCAAGACCCTTAAAGGTAAGAGTGAGGAAAATTTGTCCTAATTATGGGCACTGTATTGCCCAAGTGTCACAGAAATTAAATTTTAGCTGTCTTAGGAACAGAGGTTAGTAACTCTTGGTCCAGAAATCACATCCAGACAAAGAATAAACCCAGATAGTTTTTTGACTAATGATCTCATATTTATGTCTGTCTTTGGGTAGTAATGTGGTGAGGAAGGGGACTGAGTGAAAGAGAAACGGGACAGGACTAGTGTAGAGGAAGTAGATTGGTCCTGAGTGTCATGTATAAAAACAAAAACAAACAAACAAAAAAACACACAGTTCCCTAGGGGAAAAAGTATACTCACTTCTCTTCTATGCATGGAACCACTGTTTATTTATTTCCAAGAATAAATTTTTAATAAGAAAATGTACTCATAATTCTAATATTTCTTTACATTTTAATCAAGTAGATGCCAATTTAAAGGAGATTGAACATATCTTAGTAAAATACACACTCATCTATCTATCTATCTATGTATCTATCATCTATGTATTTACTATCTGTCCATCCTCCCATCTATCTATCTAATCTTTCTCAGTTACTATATTTTAAATGAAAATGTGTAAGTAAAAATAATGCCATGGAGACAAAATGAATAGCAATTTGAGACTCAAGAAGTATCTGAAGAGCAAATATTTTGCTTTAATTTAAATTTTATCTTTGTCGTACTGTGAAGTAGTGTCACGGGTTCTTTGGGATGTCACTTTTCTGGCCAGAAACCTCTGTGTGGCTGCTGCAGTGGGGCAGGCAGCTCCAGGTGCCAGGACCAGTGCCAGCTGTTCTTCGAGGCAGAAGCTTTAAGCCTGGGGTGGGTTCTGCATGGCCTCAGGAGGGTAGTGGCCATGCAGTGGTGGGGGGCAGGGTGTGCCCCGGCTGCCTTGGGGACGCTGGGTACACCCTGCCCCCCACCACTGCCACTGCTGCTTCCGTAGCCACTCTTGCTGCCACCACTCACACCTCCCTGCTGTAGCTGGCACAATGGCAGCAGCCACTCCAGAGGGCCCACTGCTGCCATCAATAGTAATACAGGAATTCAACTAATCTGATAAAATCTGGATGCATTTTCTTATTTTGAAATTTAAATTCTATATGAAAGAGCTTCAGTTTCCTAGATTGAATTCCATGCAGTTTTAGTGATTTACCCAAAGTTCCTCTCATGTTAGATGCTCGAGGTAAGTAATATTTAATGGAATATTTTTTTCAATAAATTGGCAAACTATGGCCCACAGGCTGGCCCCCTGTCTTGTAAATAAAACTTTTTTAGAACTCTAGCCAGGACGAGGGAAAGGCAAGTAGGTTTAGGTGATACAAATGCAGTCTTGAATCTTATGTTTATTTTAAATCTCAATATTTTGTTCGTCTTGGATAATGGGATTTTTCATTAATTTTTGTGTTTTTAAAGGCTGCATTAAATATTGTTTATTTTAACTACTGAATTCTTTGGTACCTGTCTAAAGTCCACCTCTGAAATTAGAACCTCACTTCCTTCATCCTAATATGGGGTTCCTGATATTTTCATCCCAGATTAAAGTTTAAACAAAATACAACCTCAAAAATTATAACCTGCAGCCCCAGAATATGAACAGTAACATATGTTTAGGAAGGAAGGGAGACATGAAGAGATGGAGGCACAGAGAGATGGGAAACCATTTTCTTCAACGCCTAGGAAAGAATTCTACCTATTTCACTGGCCAGTTATATGCTCTTATTTTATTTATTTCCAGGAACACGTAGTAGAATGCTAAAGAAGTGGTCCAGAGTTTAATTCTGGCTCTGCCATTTATTAACGACAGGTTTTTGGAGTTGTATTTTTAATCCAACTGCACTTCAATATCTGTATCTGTAACACCGGGACTAAGAAGAAGACTTCTTTCACAAGATTATTTGTGACAATAAATGAAGATAGTGCATTTCATAAAGTTTTCAAGCTTAGTTTCTGGTTCATGCTGAGGTCTCAATAAATGATAGTTATTGCTTTGCTTGTTTTTGATGCTATTGACAATACTATTGATTTTTTTCTAATATTTTTCCATTATGTAATAGAATTCAATAATATGATATGTAACATTTTATGTGTTAAATACGTGGTAGTATTATACCTAACATCAAATTGCATTACACATTGTTATAAGATATGTCATATTTTACCTTCTCTTACTGTATCACTATATATCTCTTGACTTATCCTGTATATTCACAGAAGAGTTAACACCTTACATATGTATTATATTTTGCCTTTTGATTACATGATTCAGTTTAATGTTTAATGTGTTTTATTCAGTTGGTACCATATTTCCAGTAGAAGTAATTATGCTAGTTACTTTCTATTTGGCACTTTTTTAATTCTCTCAACAACCTTGTGAGATGTATACTATTATCCGTATTTGCCAGTTGAAGCAACAAGGTCTCAGAGAGTCTATGTGACTTGCCCAAGATCACAAAGTGAGTACTAGAGCTTCTATTTAAATTTAAATACAATCTAAACCAACTTTTAGTCCTGTCAAATTATTTTTTTTTTTTTTTTTTTTTTGAGATGGAGTCTCGCTCTGTTGCCCAGGCTGGCATGCAATGGCGTGGTCTTGGCTCACTGCAACCTCTGCCTCCTCGGTTCAAGCGATTCTCCTGCCTCAGCCTCTGGAGTAGCTGGGGTTACAGGTGCCTGTCACCATGCCTGGCTAATATTTTGTATTTTTAGTAAAGATGGTGTTTCACCATGTTGGCCAGGCTGTTCTCAAACTTCTGACCTCATGATCCACTCGCCTTGACCTCCCAAAGCACTGGGATTACAGGTGTGAGCCACTGTGGCCGGCTTCAAGTTGAAATTTTTTAAACTTTGTTTTGTTTAGGTTTAATTTCGTTAATGAATTACACTGTCTCCCAGGATGTGAGCATATTATGTAGACCTACTTGTGGTTTAATTAATAGTCATTTCCTTTCATTCAAGACCAGGCATCATTGACTCTTCTCAGTAGACTTTGCTAACAGGTTCAGGGTGGATTAGATGTTGCCATAATAACTACTTTTTCCTATTTCAGCATTTCTCAGACATGATGTAATCATTTTTTCATCTGTTTACCTGCTGCCAGGATATGGTGATCTTCTTGGGGTTATTAGACATTCTTTATTCACTTCAGTTTCATCAGCACTTCATGAGATTTCTGACACCTAATAGGTGCTCAGTTAACATTTATTAACCAAATGGGTGAGTTCATGTATAAATATTGCTATTCATTTGAAATTTGAAGAATGAACATTAAGCATTAAGATTCTCCAGAAGTGATACAAAAAGATTTGGTATTTTGCTGCCCTATACCTTGATCTGTTGATTAATTAATAATAATTTTATGACTTTGCAATTTATCTTACAAGCTAATCAATACATGAATATAATGAAGTGGCATTAAACACACTTCCCTCCTTCCAATTTTCACTTATATCAGCAATTGCTTTTGTAGTAGTAATAAAAGTAATTGCTGTTAGAGTACTACAAGTTTGAGATTGCCTGGAAAGTTATATTCAATTTTTACTTAGTCTCGTATGTGTTAGATATTTAATAATTCTTTTTAAGTAGGTAAAAAGTGCCATGTTAGGTTTTGGGAATATATACATAAACACAACCCAGTTTTTTCTGAGGTGTATCATTATCTGTTGTGGAAGATGGAAATGTAACCAAAGAGCATTTCAATACACTTCACTGAGTCTTTTGTTTTGTTTTTAATTTTTTGCTAGCTGCAAACTGAGATGGTGAGGCAAGGTGAATTTTAGAATTATTCTGTTCCATAAAATCCTTTGTTGTTACGATTATGATTAGCATTATTGGACATACCTATCAAAAGATAAGAGTATGAAATTTATTATATAATAAAACTTGATTCCTGGGAGGAAGTTAATTAATTTAGTATAGTAAGATAAAAGTTTCTGATCATCTAAACAGGACATAGCTGGTAGAGTTGGAAGAGACATTTAAAGAAGGAATTGGATCTCCAAAAGTTGCACCTTAGTGTATAAATTCCTGTTTTAACTTAAGTCGTTTTCTACTGAACAAATCCATTTTTTAAAAAATGAACTCTATCACTGATGAGGTTGTCTCTGGCCTTTCCCTAGGAGAAATGGGATTTAAACAAATTAAATTCTCCCACTTTTTAAATTGAACAAGCCAGGATCCTCAGGCCTATCTCTCTTCCATGCTGAAGTGAAATGAAGACCAAAGTATAATTGGCAATTAATAACTTCCGATTCTATTATAGAGCTCTTGTAAAATTCATCTGCACAGAAATTTCTCA
>NW_022436971.1:11538715-11629361 GCF_009761245.1 Sapajus apella
TCATCTGCACTGGGATAATCAGTATCTAGTTCTCAGCCTTAGACTGACCCGAGCAGGAGTCAGGAGGTTGGGTCCGTAAGGATTCTCAGCTCTACATGGCAAAAACTGGCAGAACAGTTACTTAAGCCAAGGAATTAGTTTTCTGCTAGGAAAATATCTTCATTATATGGTTTTCTTTTAAGCTACAAAGTCCTCTGCATCTATACGTAAACTGGAAATTTAAAAAATAAAACAAAATGGAAGTGATATGATGAGTAGATCATCAATCTGTTTCATTAGTAAAAATGAAAATTAGAAAAAATAATGATTTATCAGTTTTCCCCATGAATTGACAAAAATAAAAATGGTGAAAATAACAAGTTTGGGCAAATATTTAGGAAGCTGTGCACTCTCGTATACCATTGTAGTTGAGTTTGGGAATATGTACCCAGAGCGATACATACGTGTATATCCTTTAAACTAGTAATTTTACATTTTAGAGATTTTAAAAAAGCAAATATTTCAGAATATGAACATAGATCTAAAGAAATGTTTTACATTTGACATTTTCATTTATAATAAACTAGGAAATCACATAAATACTCAAAAACTGAAAAATTAAATACTTTTCTCTATATACATAGAATAAAGGGCAATGAAGCCATTAAAATGGGATCATGGCTGAATACCTACCAGTACTGTCAGATAACAGAAGCAGACATTTCAAGGTGACTTTAGTGGTTTACTCTGAGATGCCACTACATATTTTATATACTTTCAGTATTTTGTAATGTCCTAAAATTTGAAAAAAAAAATTGCTATTTCAATGAAAAATAATTAACGTGTATATAAAAGGTAAAACCTTTAAAATATCTCATTGTCAACAGGAATCACAAGGTATAAAATTACCTAACCTTGAAAAATATACATTTTTGGAGGTAAACTACCAAAATTTATTTAAAGTCTTAGAATTATACCAAGACCTTGGGCAGCAGTTGTAAAGGTGTCAGTTCTTCCCAAATTCATTTCCAAATTACTAAACATCCAATAAAAAATATAAGTAAACATTGCTGGAGGGGAATGGAAGGACGGCGTAGCTTTGAAAAGTTAAATTCCTTTTTAGTTTATTTTTCCTGTGAAAGAATAGAAAATTAAACCCTACATATTTTAAAACAGAAGTATGAGAGAACAATCCTGCGCTTAATATCAGTGGCACTGTGAAACTTCAGCAGTTCACACAGATTTATACTAATGCAAGCAGGATTGTCAGACTTATTGATGGAACAGAATAGTAGCATAGAGATTTAATATGCAGATCCTTAGAGGGCAAAGGATTCATTATATTTGAGTATCTTTTGAATCCAGTTCCTCCTCTTGTTTTCACCATAGCCAAAGTCATAATACAGTCCCTAAAGATCTCTCTGCTATAAAACCACAGTTCATGCCATGTAGCAATTTCCAATTATTCTGAGATATGAATTTGAACAAAGTTATCTGAGGCTGCTGATCATTTAACAGTGAAGGCTTATTTGAAAAGCACTTTGTTGCTATATTTTTATTGACCAGAAAATGTTCTAAATGGTGGCACTTTGTGGACAAAAGTCTGTTTTGTGAGAAGAGAAAAATCTTAGTATAATTTTAAAAGCTTCTGGTTACATGAGAACCTGTACCAAAAATATGTGAATTTATACAACTGTGATTTCACAGAAGGTCACAATTCATTTTCAACTTTTCCATATTGTTGAACTTGCTTAATATTAAATCAGTAGAGAAAGGAGATTATTGAACAAAATCTAAATATCTTGGCCTTTATCTCTCTTTGTATCAAAAACATTTCAAATTTTCTTAAGAGCTAAATTTTGAAAAAATAGGAATCAAATATCTTAGAAAAAATGCAACTTTAATAGCTTTTAGTAATAAGGGGATCTTTGTAACACTAATAACGTTTTAAGAGAAAAAATAGAAACAAATGAATAAAGTTATTGTAAAACACTAAAATACTAACATTTAAGTGAGTTTCACAAAAAAATTTCTATTTTCTGAAATTGATAAAAACAGCGTAACAATAATAACAATAAAAACAAATGAACAAATGAGTGTCTAAGTCTGGTAGAGCTGAGTTGGGGAAATTATTACATGTTGCTAATTGAATTATAAATTAATACAAATTTTATAAATAATAATATAGATCAAGAACTTGCACCATGATTCTATTTATCAATTCATTTCCAAGAGTCCATTCTAAGGAAATGGATAGAGATACAATGAAAAAGTATGCATACAAATTTCTCATCACTACAGTATTTATAATAGTAAAAATTTGGAAGTAACAGCATTGTCCAGAATGTCTGATTACATAAATTTTGTTAAAATCATTTTTTCAAATAATACTTAAATACCCAGGAAATATCATATAGCACTGCTAAATGAAAAAGAAGAGGGATGCTAAATCAAATTTATACTATGATTTTTATATTTCACATAAATGCATGTCTGTTTTATATGTGTGTCCATAGAAACCTCAGTTCCCCAAACCCAATAATCCAAACCCAAGTCACCAATGGCCACTCTCAAATGATCAACTCTCCTAGTTCATTAACTGCGTGTCCCATACATATTCTTATGTACTTTTTAGAAAATATTTACATATTTAATCTTTATTTTTTGTCTTTACCTGGAATTGATTTTTTCAATAAGGTGTGAGTTAGGGATTTTTTTTCCCTTTTAGATAGCAAACATACCATTGATTTATTCTCTCCCAATCATCTGTAGAATTTTCTTTGCTTCTTTATTCTTTATTTTCTTACATAAGTGAGTCTGCTTTTGAATTCTTTATTCTATGTCATTGCTTAATGTGTCTATCCCTTTCCCACGACTACACTGACTTAATAGCTTTATCATATATATTTACATCTGATTATAAAACTTATTCTACTTATTTTTGGCAAAATTGTCTAATGCATTCTTGCCCACTGCTGTACTGTATAAGTACTTTGATTATCTTTTCTACTTTAATAAGAATTTCTGTTGGAATTTTGCCTGCCATTACATTTAATTTATAGATTAACTTGGGGAGACTCTGAATTTAGTGGCAATTTATATTCAATAATGACACTTTGTATTTCATAATCCATAGTGATATTATTACTCTCCATTTCCTTAGGTTTTTAAATTATGTCTTCAATGCAGTTTTATAATTTTTCCATATACATATCTTCATGGACCTATTATTGATTGTAGTTTTGTAAATTCACTCTATTCTGGAAAGTAAATATTCTTTGAAAAGAACATTAATCACAGAAGTACCAACATAATTCCTGCTTTTAAGCTGAATGTGTAGAGCCAGAGTGTTATGGCTGTGTAATATTTGTTTTAGGTCTGCTTCTTAACTCTAAAATTTATTCTCTAAAAAGGATCAGTAACTACCTTTTTTCCTAAAATATAACTTTCAGATCAAATCAGCCTTAGTTTTTTTTGAACCTGCATTTTATATATACATATATATACACACACACACACACACAATTATATATAACATATATATTATATATGCAGAAAATATATACATTATATATACATTTATATGTATATAATATATACATTATATATACTATTTGTACATATTGTGTATATATAAAAAATATATATATGTATTTCTCTACAGAATAGGTGAAAAAAATGAAGTCCAAGCCAATAATCAGTGTGGTAATTTAAATTGTGCTACTTCAATTTATTAGTTTTCATTGTATTCTAAATAATTTTTAAAGAAAAGACAAGGAAAAGATAACCCTCCTGTAATTATAAAATAATATGTAACAAAATAATAGAATCTTTCAGCCTATAGGAATAATGGTATAAAACATTGACTAAAAAGACTTATGACAAGGATAAATGCGTCTAATTTGAATCACATCTGTAGTAGCTTTCACATAGCTGTTCTTATTCCAATTTTTAAAATGAACATTCAATTCCTCTACCCATTGAGAGACATGTGAAATGTTTTATCTCTTTTATGGGTATCATTGTAGGTATGAATTAAATCATTTGCTTTTTGAGCAATCTTTAGCATTTTCATACACAACTGTCTATAGATAGGCGGTCTGTATTGAAACCTTTATTTGAAAATCAGTTATCTGCCTAAAGGATATCACAAGCTTTTGAATTAGGTATATATGAGATCCACTTCATTATTTCTATCATATATATCTCTTCCATTCTATTAGTGCCAGTATTCTCAACTATAAAAGAAAAAAGATCATAAGTGTGCATCTCTCTGAGGGTGCTGAGAAGTATAAATTACACAAAATATGCAAGATTATCATTATACCTCTTGGAACATAGTATTGTCTCAGCCATTGGTTAATGGTCTAAAAATCTTTAACATCTTACCTCTGCTTGAAACAATCTAACCCAAACATTTATGTGGCTTTTTCTCTGTTTATATATGTCTCAATTGTCCTGTTGATTCCATTGTTCTCTTATCAGCGAGGTCATCCCTAACAGACCAGTATAATAATGTGCTCTAACACACACTTTCATCTCCTTCCACTTGATCTATTTTTATTTATAGAACTCTTACTATCTGGTATGCAATTATTTGATTGTTTACTGTCTGTTTTCTTTCACTAGAATGGAGCAGGAGCTTTAAGTATCCTTAGCGCATAGAACAGCACCTGGCACCATAGTACGCATTCTCTTTTTTTTTTTTTTTTTTTTTTTTTGAGACGGAGTTTCGCTCTTGTTACCCAGGCTGGAGTGCAATGGCGCGATCTCGGCTCACCGCAACCTCCGCCTCCTGGGTTCAGGCAATTCTCCTGCCTCAACCTCCTGAGTAGCTGGGATTACAGGCACGCACCACAATGCCCAGCTAATTTTTTGTATTTTTAGTAGAGACGGGGTTTCACCATGTTGACCAGGATGGTCTCGATCTCTTGATCTCGTGATCCACCCGCCTCGGCCTCCCAAAGTGCTGGGATTACAGGCTTGAGCCACCGCGCCCCGCACGCATTCTTTTAATATTTGTTGAATGAATGGTTGAATACATGAATAAATGCTTTCTATTTAAGTTACAACACATGAGTCAGGGAATACTTTCATTAGTATACAGAAGAGTAACACTATCTGTAAAATTTGTAATATTCATCATTTAATTTAATAACAACTTAATCTACATGCATGATAAAAGTACATTTATGCTTTTTCTAAGCAATTAAGATTTCTGCCATGTTATGTCTTGTTTTCCTTCTACATTTAATAGTTCTTTTAAATGATCACATGACATTTTGATGTGGCTATTAAGGAATTTAAAGCCATTTATAGCTTATCTTTGTGCCATATAAGAGTTTATGATATCCATTTATTTTCATTTAGCCTTATATTATTTCTCCACCATTCTTTCTCTTTCACTTCCATATCCATAAATACTTATTTTATTTCATTATACATTCTATTTGCCAACTAAATTTTAAAACTAGGAGGAGGTTTGTAATACACCTACACACAGAAACATAAAGATACAGTTTGTATAAAGTATCACAGGGGCAATAAATGAAGTATATATTCATTGTATATTATTAGTAATTTATAAATCTGTTAAAACTATGTTGATAGTTCAATAAAAGAGGATACACAGTCTAAACATATGTCTAATTTCATAATCAACTAAAGAGTTAATTCAGTAGACCTGTAGAATGAATGGAGTAAACTGCTGCAAAATATTCTTGCTTTGCATCAAACATGAAGTTTTCTAAGCAAATTTCCTTATCTATTCTTTTACTCCTTTTCATAGTACTTTATTTAATTTAATTTTACTTTTAATAGAACTTTCATAAGTTACTGCTGTATCTTCTCTTCCATTGTATAAGATTTTTGAAGATGAGACCATTATATATTCAAATTGTAGCTACAACAGTGTTATATCACTTAACACATGCTTCAAATGAATGAAAAAAATGATCATTTTCCAAATGTTCTAAATTATTTTATAATCTAGTAATTAATGAATTTGGTTGAATTGTTAGATTTATCAAATAGACTTTATAAAGACCAAATGATAAGAGAGCCCACACATTTTTCCATCAGAAAGTGAAGCACTGACTCTGCTGTTATTCAATTTTAAGCTCCCTTTGGATAAACATCAGTCGGCTTGAAAGTGTGACTTTTTTATGGATTAAAGTGGGAGATTCTGTTCGGTAAGATGGGACATTTTAGAAATTTCTCTATGTATAAGAAACAGTGTTATTATGATCAGTGAAACAGATGTATGATGATAGAATTTTACAGTACACAAATTTTGGAGAAATGTTTGATACTCTATGGACAACAAACAAGAAGAAAAAAAATTAAGTTCTATGATTGTTTTTGGAGATTTTGGAAAGGACCACTAATGAATGGCAAATAAAAATACATATGTGATAATTTAAAAGAACTCAAGTTATAGCCTTATGACAGATACAGATGGTATTTTCAGAAAAGCTGCTTGAAAGAAACAACACAGATCATATTGGCCCAAGTCAGGATCTTCCGCACATTGACTTTCAACATTTTCTGTTAATTACATATAAATCTGTTAGAATTTCTAATAACATGTATGTCAGATTAAAAGAATCTCCACCAATTTTTGTTATTCTAATGTTATACGAAAGGGGGAAAAAGCATGGTGAAAATATGCAAATTCCTCACTCAGATATGTATATTTTTATGCAGATACATTACTAGAAATGTAGAGATTCTATTTCATGATTTATTTATAGGTTTTGCCTAACACACTGTTTCACAGCACCGCAATTTTTTCCAATGAAAGTTTCCATTAACAGCGTAAATCCTCCAAGATATGTGAATTTCATGTAGGAAACGCAAATAAACAAGCTCTAACCCATCATCATTTTCTAAGCTTAAATATTTAGTTACCATTGTATCCACTGTTGAACGTTTAAGTGGAATTTTAATGGTTTGCAGCAATATTAATATTTTCTGAAGATGTTGGTCCTAAGATACTCTTGCCTCTTAATATTGTGGGACCATTTTAAATTATTTTTGCCTCATATCTCCCTATTTCTCTTCTCTCTGTACTTACTTTTTGAGTATCTATCTGCCTGCTATAGAATCATCAAGTTATTCTAACCATACAGTAAGGAAATAGATTTTTTTCAAATGTCACATAGTGAGTGCATGTTCTCTGTATGGCATTTTTGGAGTTAAAGCTTGTCACAAGCATTTTTGCTAACAATGCTACGAGATTAAGTTTATTCATTCATTTATTCTTGAACAATTTCTCAAAAGCCATGAACTGCCAGGCGCTGAGTTAGGCTACATAGAAGGCAGAGCGTTGCATTAGATACCAGCTCCGGTAGTTCTCTGGTGCTGTCTCCTATACTTTGTAGCTACCTTTCTTCTCATTGTTTCATTTTTATAATCCATTTTAGTTTACATCAAATGTTAATGTTTCTGTATATGTCATATGTAAATATACAGTTATTAAAATATAGATATATAGATATAAATCTTTTATGAATTATATACAGATCACTATGGAAGTTTAAAAATATGCACATTTTATAATTTTCCTTAAGCAAACTCCCTTATCCTTGTTATTAGATTAAATTGGACAGTTTTTCCCCCAGACATTGGAAGAATGGGAGCAGGATGGTTTTGATTTCTATTAATTCGTGGTACTCCACAATAAAAGCTAATTGTTTTAACTTACATTCACACATTATTTTCATATGATGATTTTATACAAATGATTAGTGCTTATGCATATACCATTACTCTGAGCCCACCAAGTCTTTCCCCACCTACAGTCACATTTATGTTAGACATAACCTTATAAAACTTGCAGAGTCAATCACACAAATTTTAGAAAAAGGGATACATTGAAATAGAGATGAGTTAATTGCTATAGTTTATACAGTAAGCACCATATTTAATTGTAAAATAGCCTTGACACCAACTAAGTATACTAGACACTCAATTATCTGCCAAAGGGAGGATAATCTAGAATGCTTTTATCTACCAATCAAATGTTTTCCTAAACTGAAAGACTAAACCTTCTCTTTTTCAGAGATGATACCTTAATTCTAAACTCTTAGTATTTAGTATGAATCAAGAGAAAAGTAAATTATGACAGAAACATGAAATATCTTAGCATATGTTTAAGATGCTTTATTTTTTAACTGGGTACAGTCTTAAGAAGAGACTATCTTTTTGTCAGGTTAGCCTTAAAAAGTTTTTTTTTTTTTTGAAAAAATATATTTCCCTAGATCATTACCAGAGAACTTACAGTAAGGTTCATATTAATATTCTAAACCCAATATTTTCTTTGGCTGAAGTGTTATTTAGAATTATGCTTCTATTTTCAAACATTGAATTATAATCTAGAATTTAAACATAATTTTATTATGATTGGAAAATATGTGACATATTACTCCATTTCTTTGAAATCTATGAATGTACCATTGTAAAAGTACCATTAATAGAAAGGACTGTCTTTTATACATAAAATTACCTTAGCAGCATCTTTGAAAATCAATAGGACACTTATGTGTGGATCTATTTCTGCACTCTGTTTTTCAGTTCCATTATTCTCTACATCAATTATATGTCAATACTATATAAGTTTTAAAATCTGATTATGTGAGTCCTCCAGCTTTGATATAGAGACTGTTTTGGTTTGTCAGGGTTTTTTGCTTTTTTATAGCAGTTTCTGTAAAAAGGCCTCCTGAGATTTTGATTGGAATAATATTGGATCTAAAGATCAATTTGGTGAAAGTTGATCTCAACAATATTGAGCCTTCTGATACAAGGACTTAACATGTTCTAATTTTCTTTATGTGTATTATAATTTTTGGTCATTTTCTTTGTATAGAATATGCACATATTTTATTTATCTTTATGTTTTCCATTATTTCTATTCTATTTATTGGGTTTTAAAAATTTTCAGCTTTCAAATATTTTTTACTATTTGATATTTAATGTTTTACCATGGATTACTTAAGAATATGGGATTTATTTTCCAAATATTTGAGAATTTTCCAGGTATATTTTCAATACCTGTTTCTAATTTAACTTAATTTTTTCAGAGTTCATTTGCTTGTATGATTCCAATTCTTTCTAAATTTACTGAGACATGTTTCATAGTTCAATGCATGTAAAGAATAAAGCAATTGAAAAATTCTTCCAATGAGAGATAATATAATGATGGTGGTTAAACAAACAAAGAAGATATAAAAACACTAAAATATATGCTTCTAAAAATATAACCTCAGAATACACAAGACAAAATAGAAAGAGCATGAGAAATAGACAAATATAGAATCACACTGAAGAATTTTAATATGTCTTTTGGTAACTGATAGAACAATATGTCGTATTATGTTAGAAACTATGCATATACTCTACAATCTAGCCTAATTAAAATCTTTGTATTTTGCATACATTCACTATAAATCTTTCTCTTAGCCTTTGCCAGTATTGTTTTTATTTTCTTGAAAGCCTTTCCTAACATTTTTGTATGGCCATTCTGGCTTAATTAGTTTAAAGGCTATATTACCTCCAAAGAGGTTTTCTATTCTCCTTCCTTCTAAAACTGAATAGCTAATAATTATTGAATGTTGATTTTGTGAAAGACACTGAGCTAATTACATAATCATATAGTTTATAAGAAAACTATGAGTTATCATTATGTTTATTGTATACAACATAAAGTTGAGATTTGTGTAGGTTGAATAACCTGCTATATTTAAACACTTCATGAAAGATAAAATGAGACATACACCTAATAGTTTCTACTCCAAAGCCCATGTTCTTAAATTCTATTCTAAACTGAATTATATATTCTTCTATTTCTGTTAGTGTAAACCTTAGTAGAATGTACAGAGTCTAATTAGGGCTCTAGATATATGTAATAATCAACCTGGTTATTAGTCACATACCCTATGGAGAAGTACAAAAGCCAAAAAAAAAAAATCCCATTTTCTAGAAGTAAAAACAGATACTTCTTATTCTTTCTCTCTCTGTCTCTCTCTCTCTCTCTCTCACTTACTCTATGTGTGTGTATGCATGTGTGCATATATTTTAAATTGAATTTTTTGAACAAGTGCCCCAGTATATGGTATTGTCCAAGGTAGTGTGCTTTTATGGTTCAATACATGGCATTTGATTTTCTACTTGCCATCTTGGCCAAAACACCAGTTAACTATACACAATGATGAAGAAATTCAATCTAGCATGTAAGGCATTTCTTTTCAGGACTTGTAATTTTGCTCTATGGGGAAGGCAGGTATTCTCAGCAGGAATCACGGGCCTCCTCACTAAGAATTCCTCTGAGGCTCAGTAATGCCATGGAGAGGAGACACATTTTCTCTCCTGCAGACTGTTGGGATTAGTTTATTGAGGCACAAGTTATTAGAGAGAATGACTGGGCAAACTGCTCTTAGCTATAGTTATGTTGAAAGCATAAGAGATATATTTACCTATTATGGACAAATAAACTTCCAAAAAATACTGAGCTCTTGGTTACAAAGTTCCTTGAGGGATAAGATAGATAAAAAAAGAATCAACTGGCAAATTAACTCAATTCTGCTTTGAAGCTATGGTTCAAATGAGCATTTAATAGGCACTTTCTTTTTTCAGTAGCAACCCATTGATTTTTTTCTGAATGAGATTACGTATTAATTTTAAAAGGATAAAAACTAAACCAAAAAATAAGGAAACTATTTTTTACTCATTTTAAGTTATTGTATCAATTATGTAACAAAGACCATATTGTAAATCAAACGTGTTAAAAATCGAGCCACAACTGTCTTGTCCTATTGTGGCAAATAATTACATTTTATAATTTTTTCATAATTGCAAGATTTAAAGAGCGAAGCAAAAATATTTTTTATCTTCCCCAAATATTTCCATTATGTGTGGATAAAACTAAATTATATTGAACACCAAACTAAAATGTATTCAGCTAGATCCCATACTCGGCAGAGTTACTTAGGCAATTCACATGATTTTCACACCATAAATTAGTTATAATTATCCCCACTTAGCAAAATAAGATTGAAGCAGAGAGATATTAAAAAAAGAAGTTCTACATAAATTTCAGTTACCAAGTGATGATCCCAGGATTCAAATGTAGGTCTTACTAACTTTCTAAACATTCCTTGCTCCAGTTTCTTCATTGCTAATTTCTGTTGGGCATAAAGACAGAGAAATTAGCACTTGTGTTTCTTAGAGGTCAGAGGTTCATACTCAGCTAAACAGAGATCTTTCCCAGATGCCACTTAGGAAATAATGGCCGTAGTTCCTGAGTTCCACTTAGGAAATAATGAAGTTTCAAAATGGACGGATTAGTTCTTCATTAGAGTGATAATTGCCCATTACAGTGACTGCCCATCTGAAAGTATCTCTTAATGTTAATGGGCATATTACCATTTATTTAGTATTATTAATTCTATTCTAAGTAAAGGTGTTGAGTTGCTCCATGTAGTCTAACATTTTCAATGGCAGACCTTAAAGTCAGACTGAGTTTGTGCTAGCCATTTATTTTGTGAACTTCAGCATGTTTGTATCTTCTCTGTGCCTCAGTTTCTGAGCTTCAAACTGAAGTAGTACTGGAGTAATACATATATTAATGTGTCATTGTAGGAATCTAATGAATTTATAAAGAAAACCACTCAGAACACTTTCATACATTGTATGCCAAATATTGGTTCCCATTATTATGTAAATACATAGTTACAACAAAATATAATTTAGACAAATGAGTTTATTGTTATTGTTTTAACTTTTTGCAGAATGTGTAAGAAAATTCTATGGACAATATTTATATTCAACACAAGTTATAAAGTTAAAAAGACAAAAAAGTATCCTACATTTTCATAATAGTAATATTTTGTTATCAGAAATGTTTGAAAAACAATCCATTATTTAAAATTCCTTTGATATTACATTAATTCTTCAAGTTTTATCCTGTGCATAGAAATTATCCATTATTTGCACATTGTTACTAAATTAGTTAATTGACCATGACTTGTAATTAAATCTGAGGTAGATATTAAATTATTCATGCTGTAAATAAATTAATGCTCAGAGATTTTGCTCTTATTTTTGGAATATTTGATTAGTATTCCTTTACTCTGTAACTAACTCATTTTCATTTCTTATGGGCCATAATTTTTCACAGATGGGTTCTATGAAGCCATAAAAAGTTGGTATGACTAATTTGAGTCTATTCTACTTTGTCTTGAAAATATTTTCAGTAGTTCTTTCTGAGGTTTCTAACTGCAAATGAAAGTCTAATGAAGCTTATTTCTCTGAAGTGTGACTTCAATGTAATGACTTTTTCTAACAAAAGTATCAAAATATAAGTACCCAAATCAACTTTGTGTATCAAAAATGTCTTCTTGCAAGATTATACATATTTCTATGAAATTATGTCAAATTATGATGGCTGCTGTGAGAATTAATGGTGACTAGTGTATTACAGTGCAGCTAGCAGATAATGATGGACACATACCATGGCTTTGAATACTTCTTTTTTTTATTGCATTTTAGGTTTTGGGGTACATGTGAAGAACATGCAAGGTTGTTGCATAGGCACACTCATGGCAGTGTGATTTGCTGCCGTCCTCCCCTTCACCTATATCTGGCATTTCTCCCCATGCTATCTCTCCCCACCTCCCCACTCCCCCGTCATCCCCCATTTCCCCCCAACAGACCCCCGTGTGTAGTGCTCCCCTCCCTCTGTCCATGTGTTCTCATTGTTCAACACCCATCTATGAGCGAGAACATGTGGTGTTTGATTTTCTGCTCTTTTGTCAGTTTGCTGAGAATGATGGTTTCCAGGTTCATCCATGTCCCTACAAAGGACACAAACTCATAGTTTTTGATGGCTGCATAATATTCCATGGTGTACATGTAACACATTTTCCCTATCCAGTCTATCATCGATGGGCATTTGGGTTGGTTCCAGGTCTTTGCTATTGTAAACAGTACTGCAATGAACATTCGTGTGCATGTGTCCTTATAGTAGAACGATTTATAATCCTTTGGATATATACCCAGTAATGGGATTGCTGGGTCAAGTGGAATTTCTATTTCTAGGTCTTAAGGAATTGCCACACTGTCTTCCACAATGGTTGAACTAATTTACACTCCCACCAACAGTGTAAAAGTGTTCCTATTTCTCCACATCCTCTCCAGCATCTGTTGTCTCCAGATTTTTTAATGATCACCATTCTAAATGGCGTGAGATGGTATCTCAATGTAGTTTTGATTTGCATTTCTCTAATGACCAGTGATGATGAGTATTTTTTCATATGTTTGTTGGCCTCATATATGTCTTCTTTTGTAAAGTGTCTGTTCATATCCTTCGCCCACTTTTGAATGGGCTTGTTTGTTTTTTTCTTGTAGATCTGTTTTAGTTCTTTTAAATTCTGGATATCAGCCCTTTGTCAGATGGGTAGACTGCAAAAATTTTTTCCCATTCTGTTGGTTGCCGATTCACTCTGATGACATTTCTTTTGCTGTGCAGAAGCTGTGAAGTTTGATTAGGTCCCATTTGTCTATTTTGGCTTTTGTTGCCAATTCTTTTGGTGTTTTGGTCATGAAGTCCTTGCCTACGCCTATGTCCTGATGGTTTTGCCTAGAATTTCTTCTAGGGTTTTTATGGTGTTAGGTCTTATGTTTAAGTCTTTAATCCATCTGGAGTTAATTTTAGTGTAAGGTGTCAGGAAGGGGTCCAGTTTCTTCTTTCTGCACATGGCTAGCCAGTTTTCCCAACACCATTTATTAAACAGGGATTCCTTTCCCCATTTCTTGTTTTTTTCAGGTTTGTCAAAGATCTCAGATGGTTGTAGATAGGTTGTGTTGCCTCCGAGGCCTCTGTTCTGTTCCATTGGTCTATATCTCTGTTTTGGTACCAGTACCATGCTGTTTTGATTACTGTAGCCTTGTAGTATAGTTTGAAGTCCGGTAGTGTGATGCCCCCTGCTTTGTTCTTTTTGCTTAGAATTGACTTGACTATGTGGGCTCTCTTTCTGTTCCATATGAAGTTTAAGGTGTTTTTTTCCAGTTCTGTGAAGAAGGTCATTGGTAGCTTGATGGGAATACCGTTGAATCTGTAAATTACTTTGGGCAGTATGGCCATTTTCACGACACTGGTTCTTCCTAACCATGAACATGGAGAGTTTCTCCATCTGTTTGTGTCCTCTCTTATTTCGTTGAGCAGTGGCTTGTAGCTCTCCTTGAAGAGGTCCTTTACGTTCCTTGTTAGTTGTATTCCTAGGTATTTTATTCTCTTTGTAGCAATTGTGAATGGCAGTTCGTTCTTGATTTGGCTCTCTTTAAATCTGTTATTGGTGTATAGAAATGCTTGTGATTTTTGCACATTGACTTTGTATCCTGAGACTTTGCTGAAGTTGCTTATCAGTTTCAGGAGATTTTGGGCTGAGACGATGGGGTCTTCTAGATATACAATCATGTCATCTGCAAATAGAGACCAATTTGACATCCTCCTTTCCTATTTGAATACCCCGTATTTCTTTTTCTTGCTTGATTGCTCTGGCTAGAACTTCCAGTACTATATTGAATAGGAGTGGTGAGAGAGGGCATCCTTGTCTAGTGCCGGATTTCAAAGGGAGTGCTTCCAGTTTCTGTCCATTCAGTATGATATTGCCTGTTGGTTTGTCGTAATTAGCTTTTATTATTTTGAGATATGTTCCGTCAATATCTAGTTTATTGAGGGTTTTTTGCATAAAGGACTGTTGAATTTTGTCAAGGGCATTCTCTGCATCAATTGAGATAATCATGTGGTTTTTGTCTTTGGTTCTGTTTATGTGGTGAATTACGTTCATAGACTTGTGTATGTTGATCCAGCCTTGCATCCCTGGGATGAAGCCTACTTGATCATGGTGGATAAGCTTTTTGATGTGCTGTTGCAATCGGCTTGACAGTATTTTATTGAAGATTTTTGCGTCTATGTTCATCATGGATATTGGCCTGAAGTTTTCTTTTCTTGTTGAGTCTCTGCCAGGTTTTGGTATCAGGATGATGTTTGTCTCATAAAATGATTTGGGAAGGATTCCCTCTTTTTGGATTATTTGGAATCGTTTCAGAAAGGATGGTACCAGCTCCTCTTTGTATGTCTGGTAGAATTTGGCTGTGACCCCATCTGGACCTGGGCTTTTTGTTTTTGGTGGTAGGCTCTTAATTGCTGCCTCAACTTCCGACCTTGTTATTGATCTGTTCAGGGTTTCAACTTCTTCCTGGTTTAGGCTTGGGAGGAGGCAAGTGTCCAGGAATTTATCCATTTCTTCCAGGTTTACTAGTTTATGTGCATAGAGTTGTTTGTAATAATCTTTGATGATGGTTTGAATTTCTGTGGAATCTGTGGTGATATCCCCTTTATCGTTTTTTATTGCATCAATTTGGTTATTCTCTCTTTTCTTTTTTATTAATCTGGCTAGTGGTCTGTCTCTTTTGTTGATCTTTTCAAAAAACCAGCTCCTGGATTTATTGATTTTTTGAAGGATTTTTTGTGTCTCTATTTCCTTCAGTTCTGCTCTGATCTTAGTTATTTCTTGTCTTCGGCTAGGTTTTGAGTTTTTTGATCTTGCTCCTCTAGCTCTTTCAATTTTGATGCTAGGGTTTCAATTTTAGATCTCTCCTTGCTTCTCATGTGGGCACTTATTGCTATATATTTTCCTCTAGAGACTGCTTTAAATGTGTCCCAGAGATTCTGGTATGTTGTGTCTTTGTTCTTGTTGGTTTCAAAGAACATCTTTATCTCTGCCTTCATTTCATTGTTTATCCAGTCAACATTCAAGAGCCAGTTGTTCAGTTTCCATGAAGCTGTGCAGTTCTGAGTTAGTTTCTGCATTCTGAGTTCTAACTCGATTGCACTGTGGTCTGAGAGACTGTTTGTTACGATTTCCGTTCTTTTGCATTTGCTGAGGAGTGATTTATTTCCAATTTTGTGGTCAATTTTAGAGTAGGTGTGATGTGGTGCTGAGAAGAATGTATATTCTGTGGATTTGGGGTGGAGAGTTATGTAAATGTCTATTAGGTTTGCTTGTTCCAGGTCTGAGCTCAGGTCCTGGATATCCTTGTTAATTTTCTGTCTGGTTGATCTGTCTAATATTGACAATAGGGTGTTATCATCTCCCACTATTGTTGTGTGGAAGTCTAAGTCTCTTTGTAAGTCATTAAGAACTTGCCTTATGTATCTGGGTGCTCCTGTATTGGGTGCGTATATATTTAGTATCGTTAGCTCTTCTTGTTGCATTGATCCTTTTATCATTATGTAATGTCCTTCTTTGTCTCTTTTGATCTTTGTTGCTTTAAAGCCTATTTTATCAGAGATGAGAATTGCAACTCCTGCTTTTTTTGCTCTCCATTTGCTTGGTAAATCTTCCTCCATCCCTTTATGTTGAGCCTTTGTGTATCCTTGCATGTGAGATAGGTTTCCTGGATACAGCACACTGATGGGTTTTGGCTTTTTATCCAATTTGCCAGTCTGTGTCTTTTGATTGAGGCATTTAGTCCATTTACATTTAGGGATAATATTGTTATGTGTGAATTTGATGCTGCCATTTTGATGCTAGCTGGCTGTTTTGTTCGTTAGTTGATGCAGATTCTTAATTGTGTTGATGCTCTTTACCATTTGGTATGTTTTTGGAGTGGCTGGTACTGGTTGTTCCTTTATATGTGTAGGGCCTCTTTCAGGAGCTCTTGTAAAGCAGGTTTCGTGGCAATGAAATCTCTGAGTACTTGCTTGTTCGGAAAGGATTTTATTTTTTCTTCACTTATGAGGCTTAGTTTGGCTGGATAGGAGATTCTGGGTTAAAAGTTCTTTTCTTTAAGGATGTTGAATATTGGCCCCCATTCTCTTCTGGCTTGTAGGGTTTCTGCTGAGAGATCTGCTGTGAATCTGATGGGCTTCCCTTTGTGGGTAACCCGACCTTTCTCTCTGGCTGCCTTTAGCATTTTCTCCTTCATTTCAACCCTGATGAATCTGAAGATTATGTGCCTTGGGTTTCCTCTTCTTGAGGAATATCTTTGTGGTGTTCTCTGTATTTCCTGGACTTGAATATTGGCCTGTCTTGCTAGGTTGGGGAAGTTTTCCTGGATAATATCCTGAAGAGTATTTTCCAGCTTGGATTCATTCTCTTCGTCACATTCAGGTACACCTATCAAACGTAGATTAGGTCTTTTCACATAGTCCCACATTTATTGGAGACTTTGTTCATTCCTTTTTACCCTTTTTTCTCTATTCTTGCCTTCTCATTTTATTTCATTGAGTTGATCTTCGACCTCTGATATCCTTTCTTCTGCTTGGTCAATTCGGCTATTGAAACTTGTGCATGCTTTGCGAAGTTTTCGTGTTGTGTTTTTCAGCTCCATCAATTCACTTATATTCCTCTCTATGTTGTCCATTCTCGTTAGCATTTCATCAAATCTTTTTTCGAGGTTCTTAGTTTCTTTGCATTGGGTTAGGACATGTTCTTTTATCTCACTGTATTTTCTTACTACCCACCTTCTGAAGTCTGATTCTGTCATTTCATCACACTCCTTCTCTATCCAGCCTTGTTCCCTTGCTGGCGAGGAGTTGTGATCCCTTTTAGGAGGAGAGGTGTTCTGGTTTTGGGTGTTTTCATCCTTTTTGCGCTGGTTTCTTCCCATCTTTGTGGGTTTATCCACCTGTTGTCTTTGTAGTTACTGACTTTCAGATTGGGTCTCTGAGTGAACTTCCAGTTTGTGGATGCTGAAGTTACTTCTTTTTCTTAGCTTTCCTTCCAACAGTCTGGCCCCTCTGCTGTAGGACTGCTGAGGATCACTCCAGGCCCTGCTTGCCGAGGGATCACCTGCAGCAGCTGCAAAACAGGAAGGGTTGCTACCATTTTCCTCTTCTGCTGTCTTTGTCCCCGAAGGATGTCTGCCAAATGTCAGTCTGTTCTCTCCTTTATGAGGTGGCTCTTTGAATCTACGGGGGTCAGGGAGCTGCTTGTGGAGACAGTCTGTCCTTTATTGGGCTCAAGTCCTGAATTGTGAGCTCCGTTGTTCATTCAGAGTTGCTGGGCAGGTACGTTTAGGTCTGCTGCAGCAGAACTCATAAACTCCCTTTTTTTTTTTCCCCCCAGGTGCTCTGTCCCAGGGAGTTAGGGTTTTATTTATGTTACCATTTTGCTGCTGCCTTCTTTTTGTCTTTCAGGGCTGCCCTGCACATTGAGGAGGCAGCCTAGTCACTGTCTGCCTGCAGGGGCTTTGCTGAGCTGCTGTGGGCTCCACCCAGCTGCCGTGTGATCTTCCCTGCAGTCCTGTTTATTTGGGTGTAGTTAGAACTGCCTTGGCAGTGGTGGCCCGCCTCTGTTATGGCGGACTCTCTCTGTAGCCGCAGGTTGCCTCAGGAATGGCAGGCTGCCTCAGCCATGGCAGGCTGCCTCCTTAGTGGTGGAGTGTCTCAGCAATGGCAGACACCCCTCCCCCACAGAGCCGGACTGTCCCAGGCTTAGCTGTGCTTGCTGTGAAACTCTCAACCCAGAGCGTTTTCAGTTACTGTTTTTTTATTTTGTGGGGGGGGGGTGGGGGGGGACCAGCCGAGCCTGATCACTGGCTCCCTGACTCAGAGTCTTTTTTGTTGTTGTTGTTGAATGGTCGACTCTCCCAGTGCTCCAGTCGCCTGTTGAAAAGGCGCTGGGATCTCCTGTGCCGCGACTCACTGAGCCGGCTGAAACAGCGGCACTGAGATTCCTGGTGGTTTTTTTGCCTAGGAATCTCCTAGCTTGGCTCGCTATTTCAGATGAATGGGCGACTCTGCCATCTCAGGGCTCCAATCGCCAGCTAAGAGGGCACCCAGACCAGTGTCTTTTGTATGGAGAACCGCCACACCAGGGCGCGGGCAAAGCAGCCGCGTGGGCCGAAATAGCCGCACCGGTGGAAACAGCCGCTCCGGCCGAAACTTAACTCTTAGTGTCACCTCTGTGTCTATACAGCCCTGTGTGTGTGTGTGTGTGTGTGTGTGTGTGCACACGCGCGCGTGCGCGCACACCCAATGAACACAAATGCACACGTAATGTCATCTAGTGGCACTGTAGATGAATTATGTAAATGAGCTGGTATCAGAATGTATTCTGTTTAATACCATAAATAATTGTTGACTTCTACAATGGCCCTGAGACTGCTATGTTTTCAGAGTAGAAATGTCATTTCTTTTTTCTCCCCACCCAATAGTTTACAGGGAAAACTAATGTCAAGTACAAAAGAAAAACATATAAGAAAGCTGCTATATGTTCTGGTAAGTGGTCTGATACAGGTATACCCAGGGTATTCCCAGAATACCGTAGAGCCACATTTAGAATTATCAAGAAAAGTTTCTCACTGAACATGATGCCTAGATACCCACTGACTTGGTGAGAGATTAAGAAAGGCTGTAAAGCATTTCCATGGTCATGGGTTTCAAAGAAGCAGTGCAGCCTTTGCTGAGTAACCTGGAAGTGTCACTGACCATTTTGGTAACTGTAGAAGAACAGAAATTAACTTCTAAAAATTCTAACACCTAACCAGTTAATGATTTCTATTTCCAAGGAATACTATTCACAAAACTTAAAGATTTTAGATAAGAAAATTTAAGATTTTAGATAAAAATCTTAAAGGTGTCTATTATTATAAAATCTTAAAGTTTTCTATGACTATAAAGAATGTACATATTGTCCTTTTTGTGTACATTTACATATATTTAACCAATTTGAATTAAATATAACAGTAAGTTCTGCTTAATGTGTGAGCTCACATACGATATGTTCATTGTTCTTAGAAGACTGACATTCTAAAAGGGGGAGAGAGATGCATAAAGAAATTTATATAATAGAGTTTTTGGTGCCAAGACTATTACAGTTTTAGAATGTTTTGAATTTGACAATGTATTTACGTTCCATGCTGAAATAGTATTGTTTACATGGTCCACTTGAGCCCTGAGTTATGGCAGAATGTAATTTGATTTAATATATTTGGTGCATGAACCTTCAAAACAACCTGAAATGTTTATTTCAAGCTGAGATTTTATAAGAAAAATAAATATTCATAATGTATTTACAATTTGCTAAAAGTTAATGTGTGTGTTTGGGAGCACTGATTTGTAAAGGAGAATTGTGGAAACAATGGCACTATAAATGTTTTTATTTCTTGGTTTGATTCCCAAGTTAATCTAATCACTTTAAGCATAGACAAAATTACTCTTAAATGCTCATAGCCCTTATCAGGGATAAAATGTTATATCTGGGGATGGAAAATCTCAG
Organism: Sapajus apella; assembly: GCF_009761245.1. Lineage (NCBI taxonomy): Eukaryota > Metazoa > Chordata > Mammalia > Primates > Cebidae > Sapajus > Sapajus apella. The sequence continues at coordinate 11,558,980 of NW_022436971.1, forward strand.
TGGTAAGTGACATGTCATAAATCACTTGGGTCTTCCATTCAAAGGCAGATGCAGGTAGTTGGAAGTTCAGCTGCAGTGGGGTAAAGAAGGTCTGTATCACCCCAGGTGTTTTAGGAAACTAGATTTGGACTCACTGGATGAAACTGGTGTAAACTTCTTGCATCCTTATAGTTAAAAAGTCAAAAAACAAAAAATCCCAATAGATGCTAATAAGATTATGGAGAAAAGGAAACAAATATATACTGTTATTGGGAATGTAAATTAGTTCAGTCATTGTGGAAAACAGTTTGGAGAATTCTTAAAGAACTACCATGTGACCCAGCAATCTGATTACTGGGTATATACCCAAATTAAAATAAATGATTCTCTCAAAAAGATACATGCAGCACTATTTGTAATAGCAATCACTTAGAATCAGCCTAGGTGCCCATCAGCAGTGGATTGGATAAAGAAAATGTGGTATATATACACCATGGAATATTATGCATCCATAAAAGAGAATAAAATAATGTCCTTTGCAGCAACAGGGATGCAACTGGAGGCTATTATACTAAGCCAATTAACGCAGAAACAGAAAACCAAATACCACATGTTCTCACATATAAACATTGGGTACACATGGACATAAAGATGACAACAATCAACATGGGACTACTAAAGCAGGGAGGGAAGGTGGGGAACAACGGTTGAAACACTAGCTATTGAGTATTAAGCTCACTACCTGAGTGACCACATCAATCATACCTCAAACCTCAGCATCATACAACATACTCATGTAACAAACCTACACATGTACTCCCTGAATCTAAAATAAAAGTTGAAATTATTAAGAAAAAAACATAAAAATTAAGTTTCTGCATCCTTTAATGGAGAAAGGGAAAATATGGCTGAGATTAGAATGTTTCTCTATTGCTGTTAAGTGGCATGTTCTATAGATGTTTATTAGGTCTAGTTGGTTTATAGTGTTGTTCAACTTATGCATAGAAACATGACTGCCTTTTTCTCTCCTTATTGTTATTCATATTCAAATTAGGCATGCAACAGTGTCAACAATACATTGTTCTATTTATTAATATATGTAATTTTATGTCTTCTAAAGGATCTGAAAGAAGAAAGAATAACAAATTTATATTTATAGCTTTTGTTATATTAATCTTCTTATTTTTCATCTTTGGTTTTCTTTGTGTCCATGGATTTGAGTTACCATCTGGCATCATTCCCTTACCCCAAAACAACTTTCATCTTAATGGCAACTATATTATACACATATTATATTTCCATATATTACATGGTAAATGATATGGTTTGGCTGTATCCCCACCCAAATGTCACCTTGAATTTAAACAATCCCCTTATGTCAGAGGTGGGACCAGGTGGATATAATTAAACTATAGGAGGTGGTTCCCCCATAGTGTTCTCATGGTAGTGAATGAGTCTCACAAGATCTGCTGGTTTTATGAATGGGAGTTCCCCTGCACAAGCTCTTGTTTGCCTGCCACCATGTAAGCCATGCCTTTCTCCTCCTTTGCCTTCTACCATGATTCTGATGCCTCCCCAGTCATGTGGAATGGTGAGTCCATTAAAACTCTTTTTCTTTTTTTTCCAGACATTTTTCCTTATGGTTTATTATTATTATGAACCAATATGTTGTGACAATATTATTTTAATAAGGTAAAAATTATCTCCACCTTATATAGGCACTGGATATAGAAATGATTAAAAAAAGAGGGAACATTATTCCAAAACAAATGCCAGATAAAAATCACTTAAAAATGAAAACATAATAGCACAAACATTTAATTTTAAAAGTTATTATTTTCAAAACAAACTTTTAAAACACAAAGCTTTAATTGCCCCATCTGATAGTTTTGATCTTTTCTTTGTGGCAAATATTCAATATGTAGAAAACTTTTTTCATTTTTCACTAATGTTGGTTGAGTGTGCCCCTACCATCTTCAAGTTAGCCATAAAGGTACATATTGCTTTATAGTAGCTCTTTTCCTTTTTTTTTTTTAATATTTATTTATTTATATATTTTTGTGGCTGCCTCTTTGGTATTTTATTTTAATTATATCTCAAGTTCTGGGGTACATGTGCAGAGCGTGCAAGATTGTTACATAGGTATACATATGCCATGGTGGCTTGCTGCATCCATTCCCCCATCATCTGCATTAGGTATTTCTCCTAATAAATTACCCAGTCTCGGGTATGTCTTTATTAGCAGCATGAGAACTGACTAATACAGACAATAATATATTGTATTCATATTATTTTCCATGATTGCTTTTGTAAATTTAGGAGAAAAAAAGACAAATATATATTTATATAGTCTGAAATGACAGAACTGCCTTTTCCAGTGCCCTTTGTTTTTTCATGTGGATGATTTACCATGTGTGGGTCATTTGCTTTTAGCCTGAAGAACTTTTTTAGTATTTCTTGTAAGGCAGATCTCAAAGCAATAACATCTCTATTGTATTTATTTATTTATTTTTTTTAGGAAAGTCTTTTATCTTTACTTTTGAAAGATAGCTTTGCTGGATGTAGAATTGTGGGTTTTTTTTTTTTCCCTCGAGTTCCTTGAATATGTTATTCCACCACGTTCTAGTGCTGAGCCCTTTTTTTCTCTTTTTGCTTTTGGAGTTTTTCCTTGTATTTAACTTTTAGCATTTTATGATGTATCTCTGTATATCTGTACATATATTCTAATGCTTTTTCTCCCTCACTTTCTTCTGGTGCTCTTATTCTTCATATTTGGTACACTTAATGGTTTCCCACATTTCCCTGAGGCTCCATGAATCTCTATTCACTCTATCTTCTCTCTGTTCTTTAGATTACATAATCTCTATCAATCTGCATTTATGTTTACTAATTATTTCTCTTGTTTGTTCAAATCTACCATCCTATTGAATACTCAATTCTACCTAGTTCTCAAACAGCTGCTATTTAATCAATAACTGTCACATATAACTGTTACATATAACAGTTATTTATTAAATAGCAGCAGTTTGAAATCTATACATCCTGAATAGATATACTTGAAGGAATATTAGTTAACATTCTGTTCCTAGACTTGATGCTACTTAATTATTGCTGAAAAAGTGACTTGACTGCCTCTGCTTTGAACAGCTCTTTGTTTGTGACTTGGCAAATGTAGCTATTACCTGTTTTCAAAGGATTAAAGGAAATATAAATAACATATGTGAGAGTGTTTTAATAATGTCAATATTGGTATAAATTAATAATTCAAATGTAATAAATTCTTTTACATTCTTTAAAAATTTATTAAGTATTTACTTCATCCCTATATAACTTCTTTAAAATTATATGAGCAAAGTTACATAAAAACAGCTCTGATGGCATTTAAAAAATATTTCTGATGACATTTTAAAAAATATATAAATACAGTAAATATAATTCTGAGATGTGGAAGGAATGTAGATATAATTCTAAAAAACAAGCACGGGGAGTTGTAGAACCGAGAAGATTTCAAAATTGGAAAAATAAACACTCGTTTTCTTTTCACAAGGCAAAATTTAGAGTTTGTGACTTGAAAATTTATTTTAATACAATACCAGAGCTTTCCAAGGATTAAAATTTTTCACTAATGAAACACAACTATTAAATATTGTCTTGTTACTGGTATTAAAACAGAGGCAGACCAGTCTTTCATCACGATTGCTATATAAAGTATTCCCAAAACCTAAATATTTCCTGAACTCTAAAAATTTCTGTTAATCAGCATGTTAGTCTTAATAACTACTTGAGGAGAAACTTTGTACTAAATGCATTCTATGGTTTGAATTTGTCCACACCAAATTAGATGTTGTCAATGTGATAGTATTAAGAGGTAGCACCTTTAAGTCACCATGATTAAGCCATGATGACTCCTCCCTGGTGAATAAGATTCAGGTCCTTATAAAAGAAGCTTGAAGCAGTATTCAGCTAACTTGCTTTTCCGCCATTTGAGGACACAGTGTTTTTTCCTTCTAGAGAAACAGCAAGAAGGTCCTCTTCTGATGACATCACATGTCGTCACTTTGATCTTGAACTTCTCAGCCTCCAGGATTGTAAGAAAACAAATTGCTGTTCTTTATACTTTACCCAGGCTCAGATATTTTGTTAAAGCAGCAGAAATAGACTAAAACAATGGGTGATTTTCAAACTGGGTTTAGAAAAAAAAGAGAAATTTTTAATAAAGTTGACTCAAATGCCCAAGCTGAGGATGAAAATGGAGACTGATCTCTTTGAATACTGGGTTTTTATTTTACTCAAAGTAAAATTTTAATTTATATGTATTTATAAATATTAGGAAGTAATGTAAGGCTCTTTGGGGAAAAAATATGCCATTTTAAGAAAACATTTGTAAAACAAGGCTTCCAGCATAAATTTATAAGCTACGAAACTAGGCAAACTCTCTTCACCCTTTCAGATTTATGATGTTTTAAATTTGAAAACAGGTAAATGAGGAGAACAGTTTTTCAACCTTAGTTCTCCTGTGCTTTCTGGATTTTTTTCTCAATTTTTTCAGTTTTCCCTGATTTATTTTCAACTTTCAACAGCATCTAATTCTTTGGACTGTTTTTGTAGAGCGTCTCTGGAAGAAATGGCTTTTCTCTAAAGAGGATGTCTGGGTACTGTAAAAAGACACATTCTGAGCTCTTCATTACAAAAGGAGAAGAGATTTTAACCCAGGTTCACCTTTTCAAGCAAAAGGACACAAATGCCAGATGCAATGCACATTTATTCTGTCATTCTTCTCAGTTCTTTCTAGGCTGACAGCTGTAAGGCATGAAATAAGGGATGCTTTTGGCCAGCCAGAAATATAAAGGCCATAAAGAAACAGCACACACTGCACTCATTTCCCATAAAACAGGACGAACTTTATTACTTTTGATTTGTAATAGAAATGACAATTGCATATATTTCTTTCAGGCATGTACAGAATCAAACACAAAATTTACAACTCCCTAAAAAATTCAGGACACTACCAATTAGGTCAAAAATTGAATAATTTCCTTAAGTTTAATAACTTGAAGAATACCTCTGATGACTTCTCTCTCTTCCCCACCCTCTCATTTTCTCTTTCACAGACACATACACACATAAATTTTCAAAAAAATTATCAAAGTTATTACCGTAGCTTAGAGTCTTTTTTGCTATTATTATTTACATTTGCAATGTAATTTTACATCTAAAATTATTTCCTGTGAGGTTGAATTCAAATAATTAAAGAGATTTCTTGTACTATAAAACATCTTCAGAATATTTGGTCATATTTCTTGTTAAAAATATAATGCTATAAGATTACATCTTTTTCTTTCTTAATCTTATCAATAGAAAGATCCTGGAATGGTCCTTTTCATTAGATAAGTGGAAGTATATGTATACATGCATATTTACACACAACTTTTTAGAGTCCACAAAATATATCCAAGAACCTTGTATCAAAGAGTTCTTTTTTAAAGAAGTATTTAAAAATGGTATAATTGTGTATTGAACTCTTCCTAAATACCATGTACCATTTTATAACTAACATCTCATATAGTTTAGAAATGAGAACTTTGAGACTCCATTGGATAATTAATCCAGTCACATAGTGGGTATATGACTCAGTTGGGACTCAACCAAAATCTTCTCCTGTCACATTTTCCTATTTTATTACTTCAAAATTAATCAGGAAATAATGAAAATTAATCCATAAACTGTGCTGCTTCTTCAGGGATCAGTAAAATGTCATGATAAGCATCCTGTTCTACCAATTACTAGTTAAATAAATTTGGTTGAGTGAAATTCTCTGTGCTTCACCCTCCTCATCTGTGAAATGGGGATAAACACATCATTTTGTCATGTGGCTATTTGTGAAGAGCAAATGATTTAATCCATGTAAAGTGTTTAGAAATAGAATGCTCATATAACATAGCATGTTTCATAGTCTGGAACATGGAAGTCTCCTGGTATATTTTAATTATTATTATTATTTCTCTGACTCTAATACCTTGGTTCTTTTTTTCTCTTACTCTGTAATAATGTACCTGGTATTTTCTTTCCTCCCAGAAATTACTGGGGTTTTTTCCTTCTCTTTTTTTAGATAACTTTGTTCTAGTGTTTCTATAAAAAGACAATGCAAATATGTTAGAAAATAAGGTTAAAGTGAACTGGGGGAAGTGAGTATATTAGTCTATTTTCCTGTCACTGAAGACTTAATTCTCCTCCTAGACAAAGCATAGCTGATGTAGCAGTTCCCAGGATGTCGATATGCAGACCTGGTGCATCCATGGTAACTTAAGATAACATTCCTGACTCATTTAGACAGGATTTAACTCTGTCTTCTCTGGTGGCATTATGATAAAACAGTTTCATAAACAGATTATCTTTTATCATTTCTGCCACATATTTAGAGCCTGTAGTTATTGCCTAGATCTCACTACTGAGTAATACACCGTGTATTTCCCTCTTCAGTAGATGTTTCCTGAATCTTCAGGAGGCAATTTGAACTCAGTATGACTTAAGTTAGTTTGTTTTCCTTTCCTCCAAAGTACTTTTGTCCGCTGTGCAAACTTCATCTCCATTAGCAGATTTGACATATGTCTAGGCTACTGGCAGAAAACTTAGAGACATCTTCTACTCTTCTGTATTTTTCAAATTAATAAAAAAAAGTTGAATGTTGGAACAGCCTCCCAATTAATCTCCCTAACTCTGGTATCTCTCTCAATCTTAAATTCCATGTTGCTACAAGCATGATATTCTTTGATGAACAAAGAATGCTGCACCTTCTAAATAAATGTTTCTTCCAATAATCATATTTTAGAAATAGACTTCAATGGAAATCATTTTCCTGTTTGAAAAATACCAAACTTATTAACATGGCATATAAAACTCATCGTGACCTAATTTCTTTCTCTCTTCACACCTCCTTCTCACCAAAACATGTCTTACATCCAAATATGTATAACTGTTAAAGTTTCTAAGACACACCACACACTATCAGACTCAGAAGCGCAGGTTGTTTGTTTTTTTTTTTTTCTAAAGTGTGGGGCTTCCATCTCTCTTACTTAATTCCTTATAATCATTTAGGACTTGATTAATGCCACCTCACCTCTCAACAGCTTATGCAGAGGTAGGAACCTATAGAACCTCATGAATACATTGTGCATGACTTTCTAGTAATTTGCATACCTCAATTACCTAATTTCTAGTTAGTAACTATACCATTATAATACTAACTACAAAGGGGTTGTTGGAAGGATTAAAAGAGACATGATGGCTAGTTTTATATGTCCACTTGCCTCAGCCATGGTCCCCAGTTTCTTGATCAAGCATTAGTCTCGATGTTGTTGTGAAGTTTTTTTTGAAGATGTAAATAACAAATCAGTAGATTTTGAGTAAAGTGAATGACCCTCGACAATGCTGGTGAGCCTCATTCAATTTGTTGAAGACCTTAAGATAAAAGGTTAGAGTCCTCAAAGAGTAATAAACTCTATCTCCAGACTCCCTCCAGTATCATGACTATATCAACTCCTGTCAGAATTCCCCACCTGCTAGCAGCCCTGCAAATTTCAAACTTGGTAGCTGCCAATTTTTTTTCTTTCTCCCTTTCTCCCTCCTTTCTTTCTCTCCCTTTCTCCCTCTTTCTCTCTCTCTCTCTGTCATATATATACACATATAGTTATTTATATGAAAAGTCTGTTGATTTTGTTTCTTTAGGGAACCCTGACTGGTAAAGGAGATGCACATATTTAGTGTTTAATCTAAAACGGGCCCTGTCTCATAGCAAGTACTTCAGTCATGACATAGTTAGATATTACTTAAACACATTCTGATATGAACACCCAACATACAAATTAATCAAACTGTTGCTGTTTGTTGATTTAATCAAAAGGAAGGGTGAACAAGATTATTCTCTGCTTATCTGACTTCCCACCTCTCCATTCCTCAGCGTGGACAAGATTATTCTCTGCTTATCTGACTTCCCACCTCTCCATTCCTCAGCGTGGACAAGATTATTCTCTGCTTACCTGACTTCCCACCTCTCCATTCCTCTATATAAAATCCATTTTTTGTGCATATCTTTGTAACTCTTGGCACATATTCTTAAATCCTATGGGCTCAAACTCAAGTCTATATTTTCTGTCTACCTGGAATAAAATAAGTGCATCATTAGACAGTATTGACAGTGTCTTTGTACAAAACAAGCTTAGGAATTTGTCCTTGGATTTAGGCTTGACTTTGTGATGCATTTGAAGTACTAGAACAAAGTGACCACTTTCATATTCAGATAAGTTTTTCAGAGTACAGTGTCTGTCAAGGTGAGATTTGTAATTATTTTGGTCAACTGAAGATTCATTAAGATTAGACTGGGGTCAAAATATGGGTGAGTTCTGATTTATTTCCTGGATTTTATGGTAGTTTTAAAATGTCACATTAGAAAAAAAAAGAACTGGCCCCATTGGAGACCCATCTAATTATAATGTCTGGCTATTACATATTGATATGTGAATTTTTTAAGATGTGTGATTCTAACATACAGCTCTGGATAAAAATATTGGCTACATTATTCCATGTACCTTGTTTGTTTCAGCCACTGGCAGGAGAGAGTTAAAAGAGCTGCCCTGTGATCCATGTGTGTCCTCTGGTTCCCTGGAGTAGATGAAGAAAAAGAAGACAGGTGAGCTGATCTACTCTTCTTGTCAACTGGACCACTGGATAAAGCGACAATATTGGCTTGATGGAAGAGGCTTCATCTAGTGAGTGCACTTAGAAGAGTTTTCCCTTACCAACGTTTTACTAAATGTGAAAAACAAAACAAAGTTAAAAAACTATGAGGCATGATGCCCTGGATAAACTAACATAAGTGATACAACTTTCTAAAGTATAAAGTGGAGATGTATCATAACATTAATGCTTCTCATTGTGTTCAGTAATGACCTTTAAATCACTACCTGGAGATTCTCTCTCTAATCCTTGACCAGATAATGTAGGTCTAAATGGAAAGACACATCAAGGGAGTTTCTCTGATGTCCCAGGCATCTGCCTGGGTTTATTAGTAAAATTTGACCCTAGATAATATCTCTGATATGTTTGAGCCTGATTTGACAATCCTATCCTCTGTGTTAGCTTAGATAACAATGATTATTTTGAACATTTTGCTTTGCCAACATAAAGAACTAGGTTGGAAGTGGAACAAAGGGCAATATTTAATAATTATCCTAACAGCCATAGAATATAAACACTGGTACCCAGATTAGTAAAAGAAGTCAAAGGAACAATTAGCCTGTGAATATTGTACTAGATCATTTCCTGCCTTCTTGTATACAAGGACATTTTGATATGTTGAAAGGAAATAAGATGGAGTGGAACAAGGTGATAATGCTGTCTTTCTGGTGAAATGTACATTAAGGGTATCTGTGTTTGTGATAGTTTCATTTTTAAAAACATGCCCTTTACAGCAAAATTCACCCTTAACTTCATGTCTTACATTTTAGTGATGGATACTATGGTAATCATGATTAGGAATATTATCTCAGAAATCCAAGGCAATGCCCTTGAGACATGCCCATCAAGTGTGCAACATAAACAACATGGCACCTGTTTCCAAAGTAGCTAGATCACATCTGCTAATGATCACTTCAATTTCATAATGTCTACAAAGATGCCGTAAAACAGTCTGTGCAGAATTTCAGAAGCGGTCTCTGAGTGCTAATGAGACCTCTGAACTTCCTGCAGTATAAATGGAAGTGGAAGTGGACTTATAGCAAGGAAGTCCCACTCATGGATTGGGTGATCTACATACACTATTGATTCCTTTTCTCGGTGGTAGGGAGAACGCTTAAAAATGTCACTTTTATTTCACATTTTAAAGGTTCCCCATTGCTGTACTGAGCTGCCATAACATATAAAAGAAAGACAACTGATAAGTGTGCCCTCTATTTTTTTGAAAGTAGTATTGAGGATAAGCCTAACTGGGTGTGACAAGGAGTAACATGCTGGGAATAATCTAAAATGTTCTGGTTTGAGAGCTTGGAAATCTGACCTCTCAACCTGACTTTGAAACTTACTAGCAGCACAGCCTGAGCTTGACATTCTACTTCCAAAATATAAGGCCACTGAACTTGATAATGTCCAAGTATTAATCTTGCCCCAATTATTTTGACCCAATGAATCTATAGTTCTTTGATTTCTGAATGTACATGCTGTTTTATATTGATTATGAAGATTAAGAGATCAAATTTATATATAGGAAAATCGAATTCTCATCTTATCCAACTTTCCTCAAACATTTGCATCCAATTACCTTAAAGGTCAAAGGAGAGTCCTCATGAATCTGGGGATTAGGTAAATCAGCAGCAAGCAAGAACCTGCTTTGACATTCTGGCTTTAAAGTCAAACATTAATTCAATGTGCTTAGCCTGTGCTATAGTTTATCAAATTGTTTAGTATAAAAGTAGGTACTTTCCTCACTCTTCTATGATTCTTTACAAAAAATGATGCTCATGTTGTACTGCCTATTAAGGCATCCATTACCCACAAGTGGCTATTTAAATTTATATATAAAATAATAAAAATTAAATGCAATTAATAATTCAGTTGCTTGGGTGAATTAGCAACATTCCAAGTGCTTCATAGCCATATGTGGCTAGTGGATAATGCATTGGGCAGTGCAGATATAGAACAATGCCATCATCATAGAAAGATCTACCAAGTCAGGCCAGGCGTGGTGGCTAAGGCCTATAATCCCAGCACTTCAGGAGGCCGAAGCAGGTGGACCACCTGAGGTCAAGAGTTTGAAACCAGCCAGACCAACATGGTGAAACCCGACCAACATGGTGAAACCCATCTCTGCTAAAAATACGAAATAATTAGCTTGGTGTGGCGGCGCATGCCTATAATCCCACTACTTGGGAGGCTGAGACAGAAGAATCTCTTGAACCCGCCGTTGCACTCCAGCCTGGGCAACAGAGTGAAACTCTGTTTCAAGAAAAAAAAAAAAAAAAAGAAGAAGGAAAGATCTACCAAGTCACAGGTCACAGTACAGCTGAAAATAATCTGGTGGTTTCTTGTTGCTCAGGAATTGAGTGCTTTCTGAAATATAGAGATACAGTTTGAGAATTACAGCTCAAAGGATGCTAAGGAATGTTAACGTCAAATATAGTAGAAACAAAGCCTGTATTGGGAGTTAGAAATAATAGAATTCATATCAAGTTCTGTAATTTACAAGATGTAGGAATTCAGGCAAATTGCTTCAATTATTAATGTGTCTAGACACGGTTGCTTTCTCTGTGTTAAACTAATAAAAATAAAGGTGCTTCCTATATCATAGTGCCAACTGAAGATAAAATGAGATATTTTACAAAGACAAGCATGTCTTATTAGTATTTATATATTCTCAATTTATCAAGGTGTTAGACACATCTGGGCACTTAATAAATATTTAGTAACTCATGCATTAAATGACGGGTATTCATCCATTTATATAAAATTCATTAAAAAATTTAAAAGTAAACTTGTTTATGAAATTTTCCAAACACAAGTCTAGTAATCAAGACAAAATATTTTTACTTTATTAAAACTATTTCTCAGAAACTTACTTCTTTCCTTTTCTTTCTTTCTTGCTTTCTTTCAACTATTTCTCAGAAACTTACTTCTTTCCCCTTCTTTCTTGTCTTTCCTTCTCTTTCTTTCTTTCCTTTCTCCTTCCTTCCATCCTTCCTTCCTTCCTTCCTTCTTCCTTCCCTCCTTCCTTCCTTCTTTCTTTCTTTCCTCCTTTCTTCCTTCCTTCCTTCCTTCTTTTCTTTTCTTTTCTTTTCTTTTTTCTTTTCTTTTCTTTCTTTCTTTCTTTCTTTCTTTCTTTCTTTCTTTCTCTTTCCTTCCTTCCTTCCTTCCTCCCTCCCTCCCTCCTTCCTTTCTTTCTTTCTTTCTTTCTTTCTCTTTCTTTCTTTTCTTTCTTTTTTTCTTTTTCTTTCTTCTTTTTCCTTTGAGAAAGAGGAATGCAGTAGTGTAATCTTGGTTCACTGCAACTTTTGCCTCCCAGGTTCAACTGATTCTCCTGCCTCAACCTCCTGAATAACTGGTACTACAGGTGCATGCCACCACACCCAGCTAATTTTTTTTTTTCTTTTTGGTGGAGATGAGGTTTCACCATGTTGGCCAGGCTGGACTCAAATTGATGACCTCAAGTGATCCGCCCATCTCAGCCTCCCAAAGTGCTGGGATACAGGCATGAACCATGGCGCCTGACCTCAAAGACTTATTTTTAAATTTAACATGTTGGAAGTTTAGCAGAGCAGTGTAAATTACTTATAAATTGTGGAATCTTATATCAAATTTAGTTTTAAAGTTTTAGCCAATAAGTTTAGCATAAGTTCTAGAGCTAAAGATATGACATGAATTTTCCTTAAAACCAAATCACCTCTGAATATTATCCTTTTCTAATAGTTTAAAAAATATGTCAAGATAATTCTGGAATGTGGCATTGCTTATTTGAAAGTTGCTTCTCTTGATCCCCTCTACTATTGTAGAGCAGAGTTATTAAACCAATAATTTGTCAAATAATGTTTGTAAGAGATAGGTCAGAGTCAAAATTTAGGCATCTGCCTCATTATAAAGTTTCTTGGGCCATTAAACAATGATTAAACAATGCCTATTTCATATTAGTTTACAGGAAATTCTGTTAGTGACCTACCTGATTTCAATTTATAGCAGATTATAGTTTGTAGCATTAAATATAACTCAGTGGAGGGGTTATGCATAAAATAAAAAAAAAAGTGATCACTGGCAGTCTTAAGAAAAATAAGAAAATCTCTGTAAGAAAAAGAGTAAATAAATAAATAAAGCAGACAGAGGCCATTTCACATGGCCCAAACCAAAGTAAGTTTTCCAGTTTCCAAGGGCATTTTTGGAACTCAGAGTAATGCAAGATGGAATTATCACATGATATGAAATAAAGCACAACGTACAGAGTCTGAGGCATTGGATTCTAATCTGAGCATTGTTATTCAGTGTTTGTATAAACTTTGGCAAATACTTTTCTTGCCAGTTACGTCTCCTTCTCTGTAAAATGAATAAAGTTGTGATATCCCTTGAGACACTTTTGGTTTTATGATTTTGTTTGTAACAAAAAATTAATATGATTGTCCTGAGATTTGTTATGTTTTTGGAAGAATTGGTTCATTCATTATGCTTCTTTGACATGTGTGGTCATGTGTGTATATGTCACTCAGTTTCTGATAGGATGATAGTCTCCAGACAGTAGTACAAAGAACAGACATTCCCTCAGAGCTACACAGGCCAGGCTTTGGGTCATAGCTTTGGCAGTTCTTGTATATTTGACTTTTTGTCAACTATTCATGTACTGTGGAATTATATGTATTTGTGGAATCATAGTTCTTTCTCTGTAAGATGGGAATTGTATCATGCAAATTTAAAATGTGAGTCACGGGGATTAAAATCAAGTATATGCATTGTCTAGCTTTGTTTTTGTGCTTCATGTAGATTAAATGAAGACTAATAGCATGTAATGAGGAAAAGAATCATACATAACAGTACCTAACATACACAATAAATCTTTTTATGTGCCAAAAGAAAAATTTGAACAACAATGGTTCTACAATTTAGAAGAAAAACAGTTCTGATAATCTATGCGCTCAGGGAAGGATTCAAGGAAGTGGTAGGACTTGAATCTGGCTTTGGAAGACAAATATATCAATGGGATATACAAGTATATCAATGGGACATACTTTATTTCCATGGTATGGAAAAGTTGATTAACAATATCAATATTTACTTTTTTCTCACATAAAATCTGTCTTGGCAGAGGCAGTCCCGGATTGGCATATGACTCTATTGCCTTCAGGATGCCTTCCTCTCTTGCTGCTTTACCATCTTAATGTTTGGCTTCTATCCTCAAGGTAACCTCATGGGAAACAAGTAATGTGGAAGATCCAGCTTTTATATCCAAATTCCAGGTAATAGAAATGGAAGAGAAGATCTCATTCTTTTCTTTTAAAAAGCCCTTTTGCTCGGCTTGCAAAACACCTATTCTTAAAACTCACTGTATAAAACTCAGTCTTATTATGGCCATGTCTAACTCTCAGGACCAATAAAAGTATTCCTGTGCAAGGAGGCAATGTCCTCTAACAAAATTTGGGCGTTATTGGAGACATAAAAGTATAATGGTTATTTATTAAATAATTAGCTGTGTCTGCAATAGTCCTGCCTTTAACAATCTAACAATCTTTGCATGTTTTAAATATAGAGCACCTCCTCTCTGCCTCCCTAAAGAAATATCCCCATGATTTTACACAATTTCTACATTCAACCCAAAGTCCATAGTCTCTGGATAAGATATGTCCTTTCCACAGGTCCAGAATGGCTCCTGATTATCCAACATTAAATAAACTGGAAATATTTACTTGCTTCCAAAATACCTAGCAGAAATTGTACAGAACAATTAAATAGGAAAGGTTATTTATAAAAGGAGGTGATTGTATTTTGTGAGAATTTATATACAAGGAGTACTAAGCGCTAAGGTTGCATAGAACAGAAGACAACTTTTTGTGACTAGAGAGATATGGAATTGGTTCTCAGGGGAAAAATTTTTATCTGGACCACAAAGAATCGATAGGACTTTAAAAGAAAAATGATAATAATGAGAATGATAGTGACAAGAGTATTATCAGTAATAATAAAATGAGCTAGCATGTTAAGTATTTTCTATGTTTTGTGCATTTTTCCTATTTCTCTACAGGTGTTAACCCATGTATTCATTGTAACGATCCTTTGATATAAAATGTTTATTCCTGTTTTGTAGAGAAGTTAGTCTCATGCTCATGCCTGCCCAGGTAGTAAATGGCCAGGGGGTAACTTGATTTCACTCAGTCTGGTGTCATGCTCTTAATGACTAGAGCATGTATTGCTGTTAACATAAATAGAGGGAACATCTAAGAATTTTTCTGAGGTTTTGCATAGAATGTACTACACACTAGCAGGTAGTTTTATTTTATTGTATGGCAGATACATATAAGAACCACTCTGTGTAGGGTGATGTGTGTGGAGTGTCTATACTTTACTGTTTTTAAAAACTTATTTTAGGTACTCTGAGCTCTAATAGTGACGAGATGATTACAGTACTAAACCAATACTTATTTCACAGACTTTACACAGAAATAGTCATGTACTTGAGACATGCCTACCTATCAATGCTAAAGCCAATGTGCTTTAAATGGGAATTTGCTTGTCATTAGAACAGCAGCATATTTCTATGTCTTAAACAAAGCCAGTTTAGAAAGAAAATGAAAAATGTAGTGCTAAAAATATTCTGTGCCCATCCTTTTCATTTTTTATCATGCTATTTTCAAAGATAAAATACCAATTTATGAAAGAAGCATATTCTGAAGTAACAATTTATGACTGCTTTGTTCATATATTTTTGTTTTAACATTGCATTGCTTGTAAGAATGTATAATGCAAGCAAACTGTGGCTTTGAAGTTAATCACACTTAGAAATGAAATTTAAATTCACAGTATTTATCACATACTGGAAAATGAATATATTATTGTTAAATATAAGTCTTTCATTATGCTGGGTCCAGTGAAGGAGATACTTTCTAGAATGTTGCAGCCCAATAGTACTTTCTGTGATGCTGGAAATATCCTATAACTGTGTTGTCTAAAATGGTAGCTACTATTCAGTACCTATTGAGCACTTGTGGCTAAGGCTAATAAAAAATGCATTTTTAATTTTATTTTATTTAAGCTATATTTAAATGCATACAGCTACATATAGATAATGGCTACCATATTGGGAAGCACAGCTCTAGTAGGCATAACTCTTAAATAAATGTGATGTACATACCTAGAGAAACTACAGAAACAAGAGCAAACCACCTCCAAAGCTAGTAGAAGTAAAGAAATAACCAAAATCAGAGCTGAATTGGAAAAAATTGAGACATAAAAATCACACAAAAGATCAATTAATCCAGGAGTTTGTTACTTGAAAGAATAAATAAGATTGATAGACTGCTAGCTAGACTAATAAAGAAAAAGAGGGAGAATCCAAATAAACACAATCAGAAATGACAAAGGGAAAATTACCACTGACCCCACAAAAATAATAATAATAAAAAGAAAATCTTCCCAGGCTACTAGGAACACTTATATGCGCACAAACTAGAACACTTAGAAGTAATGGATAAATTCCTGGAAACATACAACCTCCCAAGATTGAACAAGGAAGAAATTGATTCCCTTAGTAGACCAGTAACAAGTGCCAAAATTGAATCAGTAATCATAAGCTTATCAACCAGAAAAAGCCCAGGACCAGATGGAATCAGAGCCAAATTATACCAGATGTATAAATAAGAGTGGGTACCATTTCTACTGAAGCGATTTCAAAAATTAACTCATTATATGAGGCCAGCATTCTCCTCATACCAAAACCTGGCAGAGACATAACAACAACAAAAAACTTCAGGCCAATATCCTTGATGAATATGGATGCAAAAGTCTCCAACAAAATGCTAGAAAAGTGAATCCAACAGCACACTGAAAAGATAATCCACTATGATCAACTAGGCTTTATCCCTGGGATGCGAGGTTGATTAAATATACCCAAATCAATAAATGTGATTCACTGTGTAGATAGAATCAAAAAACAAAAACCACATGATTATTTCCATGGATGCAGAAAAGGCTTTAAATAAAATTCAATATCTCTTCACGTTAAAAAACAAACAAACAACAACAACAACAACAAAACCTCAACAAACTAAGCGCTGAAGGAACTTATCTCAAAATAAGAGTTATCTATGACAGGCCCATAGCCAACATCAAAATGAATGGGCAAAAGCTAGATGCAATCTCCTTGAAAACTAGAATAACTTTTCTATTCAACATAGTACTGGAAGTCCTAACCAAAACAATCAGGCAAGAGAAGGGAATGAAATATATTCAAACAGAAAGAGAGGAAGTGAAACTATCTGTTTGCAGACAATATGATTCTTTACCTAGAAAACCCCAAAATCTCTAACCAAAAGTTCCCAGATCTGATAGACAACTTCAGCAAAGTTTCAGGATACCTAACCAATGAACAAAAAAGAGTAGCATTTTGTATACACCAATAATATTCAAGCTGAGAGTCATCTAAAAAATACAGTTCCATTTACAATGGCCATAAAAAATAAAATACATAGAAATACGACTAACCAGGAAGGTGAAAGATCTCTACAATGAACATTACAAATGAGTCACACCCACACAGTGAGTGTGGACAGAAATTGTGACTTGCATTTTGGCAATAGAATATGGCAAATGTGATGAATGTTTGCTTCATGTTGAAAGGCCAATTTCACTGGGGTTGGAGACGCCTCTTCTACTAGCAAAAGAAGTCTCTTCAGAATTTAGGGACTAAATGTCCCCTAGCTTCATCAGAGTCTTCTCACACATCTCTATGTCAACTTACAGGGTCCTATCTTTGTGAATCAGTCCCCCTACTTTAACAATAGGCACCCAGTGAAGCTGGAAGTTCAAACTGCTTTATAATTTGGCCAAACTTGGGATAACCCTCTGTGTTTAATTTTCAGCAACTATAGCCCTGTCACTATAGGAGATAAACCTTTCTTTTAGGGTACACCTAGAAGCTCTCAGATCATTTATAGAGTGCATGAGCTGAGCATTCAAATCCTTAAGCTCATGCTTTCCTATCAACACTGTAGCCAACTACATTAGGAGCAACTAACCAATACAATAATATTCCACATTGTTCCAAAAATGTTCAAATATGTTATATAGCTCCTTAGATCCTTGACTCTTTTAAATGCTAGAGTATCCAATACAGATATTTTGTGAATCTGTATAAACAGTTCATTCCATGAATTACCTTACTAGTAAAAATAGAGTCATTAGCACTTTAATCAGATTAGAGGGACAATTCCAGACACCCCAGAACAAATTTAGCCAATATGTACTTGTAAAATTTCACCCTATCCCTGCCTTAATGTTTTTCCCTTCATACAACAAAATTTGCACATACTTCTTCTTGCTTATACAAATGGATACGTGTGTGTGTGTGTGCCTGTGTGTGTATGTGTATTTGCATTTGTATACACACACTTGGGATTTCTTAACAGAAATAATAGCAATATAACTGGATATTTATTTTTTCTCAATAAATAATGAACATACAAGGGTATAAATATAAATTTTCTCCTGATTTCATTATGTTTAAATATATGCAAGCTTATATGTGATTATATGATGTGTGTTTTTTATGTGATTAGGATGTTTAGTGCATTACTTTTTTGCTTTTACTTTTTTATTTTTTGCTTGTCTCACTCTCTCCTCTCTTCCCCATCACTCATGGAATAACTGCTCTCACTTCTTACACGTGTAAAAAACCTGATGTCTGTCACCTGTTCATAAAACATAAGTTTGCACATATAAAGTTTTCATATATATAGCATCTCTTTATAGTATGCTGTAGAAAATTTATTTAAATTTAATATAGTTCTCTGTATATCATTTTTTTTCTCCAAATTATCTCGTGAAAATTTCTTCAAGACTCCTGGCACAGTTCCACAATATGGTATTTAGTAGCTGCGTGATAGAATCTATATTTACATCTAAGATAGTATATTTAACCATCATTGCTTTTGTTATGGTATTTGCCTTAAAACTCTCTATAAACATCTATTTGTGTTCAGACTATTTTAGCAAACAGATTCCCTAGATTTCCAGCAAATTATGCATAGAAGTTATAAGCATTTATTGTTTTAAAAGCATGGCTGTATTGTTTTCCTGCCATGGGGCCATCCCAACTGAGTTTCAGTGATTAGGAAGCAGAAATGAGAAGTCATCACTGTATACTTCGTGAATTCCTGTTAGACCTACGAACTTAATAAATTAGTTAAAGATTAATTCTAAGTTTATGTGTGGGCTTTCAGCAGGAATATGTACCTGGGTTGGAAACTGATTTCTGGAAGTGGGATGCTACAGTATTGAAAACCTAAACATGAGGGATTGGTTTTGGGACCTGGAGGTGGGCAGAATCTTGAAGGATCTTGAGGTGACTCTTATTGAAAACTGGATGAGCCCTAAAGTTCCCATTAGCAGAAATTGGAAGGCAAGGAGTCCATTTTTACTGGACATTGGGAAAACGTGACACATGTAATATGACTGTGGAAAGCTTGAGAAAAAATCTCTACAATGAAATGAAAAATAAAAATCATTTCAAATTATATTGCAAATCTGAGATTTCCAGGAATAATGTTGAAAAGACCCACAGGTAACTTGTAATCTCTTTTACAATAATAGAAAAATTAACTAAAAAAGGAACTGTTCACCTTTAAAGCATAATTTTTAGAAAGTATAAAGCATTCAGGGTGAGATGCATTCAAAACTAAAATTGTTTCTCATCTCTAGGATCCCCTGGAAAAAGACTTTCATGGTAAGAAGTAATCCCAGAAAAACAATCAAATCTATGATGTTACCTAGTAAAACATAATCTCAAAGAGCTTCTGTAACACATTTTGCTGACACCAGATACCTAGTATAGTTTCTAAGGTGTTTAGGGTCATGGCTTTTGAAACTTCTCTCCTAGGGAACAGGACTTCTAAGAAGCTTAAAGGAGTATCTTGTAGACTTTTTCAATTGGACAAAATGCTTTTGGTATCATAAAGATGTTGGCCTACAATAGTTTTAATCTCAGCCCAAGGTATAGAGATGTCGGTCTCAGAAAACTGTATATGAACCTCAGTTTAATCAAGCCAACACCATTATATTCATAAAAACTGTCAATTTAAGAGAAATGTAGTATCTGAAGCACCACTTGCTTGAAATAAAAGGACAGAAAACAATCAAAATGAAAGAAGCCCCAAGAACTCCAACTTCTAAGGACAGGAGCTAATAAGAAAATAAAACGCAACAGCACACACAGGCCACTTTCTGGGAGAGGCACTAGGAGAGCAAAGGGTCTTCAATGCATTTACTCTCTCTATGGGAGACATCCTTAGGGAAAAGGAGGCAAATGATCTTTCTAGCCTCCTTGCCAATTGAAACTCCATTTAAATTAACTAATGATATTTGTTAAGTGAAAGAGTTCTTTTCTAAAGAATGTCCTTAAGTAAGAACTACTTACAGTAAATAAATTCAAACTCAATGTGTATTCTTTGTCATGGAAGATCTATATTTCTGTGCAGTATAAAATGAAGATATTTATAGCTCAAATTTTCCATGCTGTCTGAGATAATAACCTTCAAAACTCCACTTTGAGAGCTCATCTGTTATTCTGAGACGGAGAGTGTCTGGGCAGGAGAAGCAAGAGCCAGGGAGCCCAGTGAGGTGTCTCAGATCTCTCTGGTTTGCCTGAGCCTTTACATGCCTGTATTTTTGAAAGTCACAGTAAAACTTGATTACAGGTGTATTAGTTTGTTAGGGCTGCTGTAACAAAGTACCACAAACTGGGTGGCTTGAACAACAAATTTATTCTGTCACAGTTCTGGAGGCTGGAGTTTCTAAACGTGATGTCAGCAACTTTGGTTTCTTCTGAAGGATATGTGAGAAAAACTGTTCCATTCCTCTCTCCTAATATCTGTTGATTTTTCTGGCATTTTAAATTCTGAGCCATTATTTTTCTTCCTATATTTCATTTTTGGTATTATTATTTTCCTATCTTTTACTTATTTTGGCTTAATTTGCCTTGTATTCACTTTAATTTTTCACTTTTTCTATAACATACAAAATCTTAGGTCTTTTATAGTATAAAAAATAAAAAGACAAATTCTTCTCTTTTTTAATATTATAAAGCTATAGCTCCACAGATATTTTGTGTTCTGTTTTGTTTGTATTCAGTTAGAAATATTACTAATTACCCTTGTATTTTTTGACTCATGGCTTTCTTTTTTTTTTTTTTTTTTTTTTTTGAGACGGAGTTTCACTCTTGTTACCCAGGCTGGAGTGCAATGGTGTGATCTCGGCTCACAGCAACCTCTGCCTCCTGGGTTCAGGCAATTCTCCTGCCTCAGCCTCCTGAGTAGCTGGGATTACAGGCACACGCCACCATGCCCAGCTGAATTTTTGTATTTTTTTTAGTAGAGACGGAGTTTCACCATGCTGACCAGGATGGTCTCGATCTCTTGACCTCGTGATCCACCCGCCTCGGCCTCCCAAAGTGCTGGGATTACAGGCGTGAGCCACCGCGCCCGGCCGACTCATGACTTTCTTACAACGTGTTGTTTAATTTCAAAATATTTGCAATTCTCTTACATGGCTTATTGAAATTAATTTATAATTTAGTTCCACTAATTGTCAGTGAATATATCCTCTATTTTCCATTCCTTTAAAATTTATTGACTTTTTTCCTGGCTAGCAATTGATATATCTTGGTTTATGTACCATATGCAATTGAAAAACGTGCATTTCGCTGTTGTGGCAGATAATCTTTACATATATCAGTTAGATTAAGGTTGTTGATAGTTTTGTTCAAATCGTCTATTTTTATTTTTATATTTTTATTTTTTAAATTTATTTTATTGCATTTTAGGTTTTGGGGTACATGTGAAGAACATGCAAGATTGTTGCATAGGTACACATGTGGCAGTGTGATTTGCTGCCTTCCTCCCCATCACCTATATCTGGCATTTCTCCCCATGCTATTGCTTCCCAACTCCCCACCTCCCACCTTCCCTCCCCTATTTCCCCCCAACTGACCCCAGTGTGTAGTGCTCCTATCCCTATGTCCACGTGTTCCCATTGTTCAACACCCGCCTATGAGTGAGAACATGCGATGTTTGATCTTCTGCTCTTGTGTCAGTTTGCAGAGAATGATGCTTTCCAGGTCATCCATGTCCCTACAAAGGACACAAACTCATCGTTTTTGATGGCTGCATAATATTCCATGGTGTATATGTGCCACATTTTCCCTGTCCAGTCTGTCATCGATGGGCATTTGGGTTGGTTCCAGGTCTTTGCTATTGTAAACAGTGCTGCAATGAACATTCGTGTGCACGTGTCCTTATAGTAGAACGATTTATAATCCTTTGGATATATACCCAGTAATGGGATTACTGGGTCAAATGGAATTTCTATTTCTAGGTCCTTGAGGAATCGCCACACTGTCTTCCACAATGATTGAACTAATTTACACTCCCACCAACAGTGTAAAAGTGTTCCTATTTCTCCACATCCTCTCCAGCATCTGTTGTGTCTAGATTTTTTAATGATCACCATTCTATATGGAACCAAAAGACAGCTTGCATAGCCAAGTCAATTCTAAGCAAAAAGAACAAAGCAGGAGGCATCACACTACCGGACTTCAAACTATACTACAAGGCTACAGTAATCAAAACAGCATGGTACTGGCACCAAAACAGAGATATGGACCAATGGAACAGAACAGAGGCCTCAGAGGCAATACAACATATCTACAACCATTCGATCTTTGACAAACCTGACAAAAACAAGCAATGGTGAAAGGATTCCCTGTTTAATAAATGGTGTTGGGAAAACTGGCTAGCCATGTGCAGAAAGCAGAAACTGGACCCCTTCCTGACACCTTACACTAAAATTAACTCCAGATGGATTAAAGACTTAAACATAAGACCTAACACCATAAAAACTCTAGAATAAAATCTAGGCAAAACCATTCAGCACATAGGCGTAGGCAAGGGCTTCATGACCAAAACACCAAAAGCATTGGCAAGAAAAGCCAAAATAGACAAATGGGACCTAATCAAACTTTACAGCTTCTGCACAGCAAAAGAAACAGTCATTAGAGTGAATCGGCAACCAACAGAATGGGAAAAAATTTTTGCAGTTTACCCATCTGACAAAGGGCTGATACCCAGAATTTACAAAAAACTAAAACAGATTTACATGAAAAAAACAAACAAGCCCATTCAAAAGTGGGCAAAGGATATGAACAGATACTTTACAAAGGAAGACATACCTGAGGTCAATAAACATATGAAAAAAATGCTCATCATCACTGGTCATCAGAGAAATGCAAATCAAAACTACATTGAGATACCATCTGTTTTTATTTTTTTAAATCTAGTTGTTTGAACAATTGCTTAGATATAAGTATTAAAATCTCTTTCTGATTGTGGAATTTTTTACTTCACTTTATAAAACAGTCAATTTTTGCTTTATATATTTGGGAACTCTGTCATTAGACACACATATACATTTGTAACAGTCTTATCTTCCAGATGAATCATCCCTTATATTATTAAGAGAACTACATTCTGAACAGAATGCAACTTTAGTAAGCAGGGCAGAGTGAACAATCATCATATATTTTGGTTTTGCTGAGATGAACCAGACTACTAACAGAATTAATCCACAGTATTTATTGAGCACCTATCATGTGCTAAGTAATGTACTAGGCGATGAGGATAGTTTCACAAAAGTTTTACAAAATTCCCGCTACTGAACTTAAAATAGAAATATCTCCTAATAAATGTATCAATTGTATAGCAATTATTTAGTGGTATATAAAATCGTCTATTAATATTTTGTATATATGTTTGTATACATGTATGTACACCTGTGTACATACAGTACGTATTATATATAATACACAAACACATGCATACATATGTTTTGCTAAATTTATTGTTCATGAATGTTTTGTCTCCTCTTTTTCTATTACCATGAATCCTGATTCGCTTGTTTTCTGGCTAGAGCCTTATGAAGATTTTTTTTTTCCTAAAATCATGTTGTGGATAATATATTCTAACAATCTTTTACATAGTCACATTTTTGTCCACTAATACAGGTTAATGTTATCTTGACTGGGTTTAAGACCCTGTTTGAAGCCATTTCCTTCAAAATCTACTATTTCCTATTTTGATTTCTATAAGTTCATAAGAAATGAAAACACTAGTCAGATTTTTTGTTTTTGTTTTTGTTTTTTGGTAATTTATTTTATTGTTTTAAAGATCTTAGAATTGTATTCTTTGTTGTAATTTAGGAATTTTACCAGTGTAAGTCTAGATATTTGCTCTTTTTTAACAATCCTCTGTAGACTTAATGGGATCTCTCATTATCCTGTTTCACGTCTTAGGAAAAATTAATTCAGTTACATTATTATTTACTATATTTCTCCCATAAGTTAAAGTGTCAATTTTGTATGCTACTAGTATTTATGTTAGGTCTACTGAATCTATGCTACAAATATATCATTTTATTCTTCATTTCATTGCATTTTACTTTCCCATTTTAGCTACTTCTTTTGTTTCATAACCAAGTCCATTAATTCAAATCTCTTCAAGTGACCAGCCATACTCTCCTTCAATGTGTCTATTTACTTTATATTAGGAAATTGTATTTGTTTTGTGATAAAGGTGCTTTATTTGGTATGTACACTTGTTAAATTTTCCCAATTGCTCTTATTACAGCACTAGTTCTGAGTGTTGCAGCCATCCTTCCTATCTCTTGGCTATTGGCTTTCTTTAGTGTGATACTGTTTTCACTTGTTATTCACTGAGACTGATCTGCTGAGATGCCTTAAGGGACTGTGCTGCCAAGGCTTCAGGAGACACAGCAGCCTCTGTCCCCAGCGGTTGGTAGAGAGCAGGAAGCATTACAATCAATCCATACTGCAACACTAAAAGCCTTTCTAATATTTTTCTACCATGAATCTATACAGGTATTGATCAACTTACGACCTATGCAACTTACGACCATTCAACTTTACGACCACAATCGCTAGCCACGACTGCTCCGCATCTGGCAGCGCAAACGTTGCCCAGCTGGGTGTATGACAGTGCGGACCAGCTTCCGGCAGCACTACCATCTCCGCGTGCACCATTTCAACTGTCATCCCAGACTCGGTACAGCAATTTGTGTTTTGTATCTTGGATATTTTTCATCAAACCCCTCCCAATAAACTTCTTATACATTTCGAAGCAATGGACCCAAACATTAAACAATTCGCAAGGATTGAACGGATGGCGCACGATGTGTTTCATCTGTATCGTGAAATTTATGAAGAAAAAAAGAAACATACAATTCAGACAAAGCTCACCAAGTTTATGAAAAAACCAACTCGGGTAACCCCAACTGCTACCTCAGATGACGACATCAATGATCCGCAGCCAAGCACCAGTGGCCAATAAAATGTTTCATGCATGTTTATATATTTTGATATGTTTTGCAATTGGGAAAATGTTTCCTATGGTATTTTTTACACCTGTATTTTGTATTTTTGTATGCACCTATATTTTGTAATTTTGTATGTTTTGCAAATATTAAACCAGTTGTACTGGTAATACAGTGTTTTACTTAAACCTGACGAATGTAAAAATAAGAAACAAAATGGTGTAGAGATGATACAAATGGCATAAAATGAACAAAGAAAATTATGATATATAACAATAATGAAAGAAAATTATGATAAAATTGACTTAAAGATTTTTATAACATCATTTCACAGTACTGTACATATAGCCTACTCAACTTACGACCAAATCGTGTTATGACTGGTCTGTCGGAACCAATTGTGGTCGTAAGTCGAGCACTAGCTGTAATGGCACTAACTTCTGATTTTTTCAGAAGTTTTTATAACTTAGATAAAGATGTAAAAGGTGTAGAGAAAAGAGATGTTTGCACTTATTCTGAAATTGGATTATGCCTTTGAGTTTGTTGGAGAGAGAGGAAGTTCATGGAAATGAGATTATCTATATGGTTAAAGTAAGAAGACATGGAAGTAATCCACAGAAGGAAGGAAGAAGCGAGATGTTTACTAGGGACAAAACAATAATTAATATGCAAATCAAAAAGCAGGAAAAAAAGGTAATAATTTGATGAGAACCTGGAAAGTTTGAAATGTTTAATTTCTTTGTAAATTTTTTTTTTTTTGAGACTGAGTTTTGCTCTTGTTACCCAGGCTGGAGTGCAATGGCGCTATCTCAGCTCACCGCAACCTCCGCCTCCTGGGTTCAGGTAATTCTCCTGCCTCAGCCTCCCGAGTAGCTGGGATTACAGGCACGCGCCACCATGCCCAGCTAATTTTTTGTATTTTTAGTAGAGGCGGGGTTTCACCTTGTTGACCAGGATGCTCTCGATATCTTGACCTCGTGATCCACCCGCCTCGGCCTCCCAAAGTGCTGGGATTACAGGCGTGAGCCACATATGTATTTTATTTTTATTTTTTTTACTTTTTTTTCTTTGAAAACCACTGTGTTGGATGAATACATATGTATTTTATCAGTGAATCAGTTCTGAAGGATGGCAGGAAAACAGAACAAATGGTCCACATGTCTTAGTTGGCAGTCAGTTCAGAGGAGTTTATTGCAAAGTAGTGATCCTGGAACAAGAAGAAGCAAAGAGGGCAAGGGCATGCATTTCAAAGGATTACTTTTTCTTTTGAAGTTGGAAGACAACATTTTTAAAGGCAAGTGGTGAAAAAAGGAGAAGAGAATGAAGTGTATAAGAATGTGCAGCCTGACAGCCTCCTGTGAAGGATGCACATTAAGTTATCATCTTGGGGAAAAGAGGGTGTGAGCAAGAAGGGTGCATGAGGCATTCAGTGAAGAGGATGCATTTGCATGAGAATTTCCTTTTTTCACATAATTGCATTGCATAGAGTAGGGTTTAAAATTTGTGACAGAGAAGACATTAAGTCAAAGTTATATTGAGTCTATAGTTTATGATATTACTAAGAAAATAAGACTTTTGTGTGACAGTGAGTTTATTTCCAGGTATAGACATACCTCAGAGATACTGTGGGTTCAGTTCTAGACAACCACAATGCAGCAAGTATCACAATAAACTGAGTCACACAAATTTTTGGTTTCCCAGTGCATATCAAAGTTATATTTACACTCTACTGTTGTCTATTTAGTATGCAATAGCATTATGCCTTAAAAATATAAACATACCTTAATTAAAAATACATTATTTCTAAAAAAAATTGCAATGATCATTTGCACCTTCAGAATTGTAGTCTTTTTCCTGGTGAAGGGTCTTGCCTTGATGTTGACAGCCTTGCACTGGATTAGGTTTTGACTTACGGGAGTATCGCAGTTGGTTTAGCCTTCTATCCAGACCAATAAAACTTTTGCTATATGAGCAATAAGACTGTTTTGCTCTCTTATCATTCCTGTGTTCACCGGAGCAGTACTTTCACTTTCCGTCAGAAACTTTTCCTTTGCATTTGACAACTTGGCTAACTGGTGCAAAAGGCCTACCTTTTGGCCTCTCTCACCTTTTGAAATACCTTCCTCACTAAACTTGACCATTTCTGACTTTTGATTTAAAGTGAAATAAGCGTAACTCTTTCATGTGAACACTTAAAGGCTATTGTAAGGGTATTAATTGACCTATATTATTGATATGTCTCAGAATAGGGAGCCCCAAAGAGAGGGAAAGCGATATGGGGGATGGCCAGTCAGCGGAGAAGTCAGAACACGTAATATTTTTCAATTATGTTTGCCATCTTATATGGGCTTGATTCGTACTGCCCCAAAACAATTACAATAGTAACATTGATCAGTAATCACTGATCACAGATCATCATAAGACATCTGATAATAATAAAAGTTAGAAATACTGTGAGAATTACCAAAATGTGGCACATAGACTGGAAATAAGCCCATGATGTTGGAAAAATGTTGCTCATAGACTTGTTCAATGAAGGGTTACCACAATCCTTCAATTTGTAAAAAATGCAATATCTGCAAGTAACAATAAAGTGAAGCACAATAAAGCAAGTTATGCCCATACTTATTTTGGCCATTTGTGTTTGTATGAAGGTGTCAGCATGTTCTAAGAAGAGTATGGGAGTAAGGGTCAATCATTTCTTTGGCTTCTAGTTTATTTTCTTAGAGCATGCCTATTTCTCACTTGTGAATTCCTGCTTATAATCTGCAAGGCTTTAGAGATCAGCTCATAAAGAAATGTACAAAGAGAGAGAAAATAGTTTCTGAGTATATTTCTAAATTTTTCACAGTTAAGTAAAGTGTAACATAGACTTCTTGGAAGATTTTTTTTGCTGCTTAGCATATCCCTTAGTAAGATCCTAATTTCTGCCTATTTCTGGAGGGAAGCAGTGCTCATTGTAGTGGTTTAAATTCTTCTAAACCACCTACCACTGCTGCCACCCTGCTGCCTCTCCCACTGTGGGTAGAGAATACTTCCCAAACTCATTAAGGTTGGGCTTTGCCATGTGACTTGTTCTAGCCAGTGGGATTTTAGCAAATGTGATGTGAGCAGAAGCATTAAATGTGCTTGCACTATTTGGCTTGACTTTTGTGCTTTCATGATTTGTCACAAAAAAACATGCCTCAAGCAGCTGTTGATCTTTTGGCCAAGCCTGCAATAAATGACCTTGAGCTCTACTCTGCTGCAAGTCTTGCTGACCTACAGTCTAAATCAGTGCTGTCCTTAATGACTTACAGATCCACGAATAAAAAAGAAAATAGCAACTTGATATTTTATGACATAGAGTTTTGGGGCAGTTTGTTACACAACAAGATATGATTAATAGAATGCAATTGTCAAGTAAGTTAAGTACTGAATAGGTAACTTGTTACTTTATTTTCCACAGACCTCTTTTCCTATTTTCCCTTCCTTTCTACTTTTTGGACTTCTTTATTAACTTTTCTTTCCTTTCTTTTTCTTTCTTTTCTTTCTTTTCCTTTCCTTTCTTTTTCTTTCTCTTTCCTTTTTTCTTTCTTTTCTTTACTTCTCTCTCAATCCCTTCCTTCCTTGCTTATTTCCTTCCTTCCTTTCTTCCTTCCCTCCTTCTTTCTTATCTCCTTTCTTCCTCTTTCCCTTTCTTGTTTTTTTTTTCTGTTTTATCGTATTTCTTCTTATTCTGATGTATTTTATTTATGGCTTAAAACATGGGTTTCTACTAAATGATTACTTAATACATAGGTTTCCAGTCTATGTACAATCTTTTAAAATAAAATTCAATATGGTTTTACATGTTTTAGGTGATTCTAAATTTAATAAGGCTTAGCCTTATAATTAAATAAGGTATAGAGTTGTATAAACACATTGGTACTAGTAGTACCAGGAGTTTGTCACTCTTTTGAACTAATCCATCTATCTAGAATTAGCCGTATTATTGTCAGTACTGATTGAAGCTTCATTAACTCCTGCTAAAATACAATTGTTTCATGTAAGGATAGAACTTTTTGAATCCAGTCATGCAGCAGTGCCGTGAGGAAATGGGGCACAGTTCTGTTAAGTCTGGAGCTTGAGAAAAATTTTGGGAATATTGATTTTTTGCTGCTTAAAACTCTATTACACATTTGCTACACTGATTGATGTATTGTTATTTCTTTTGAAATCTATTAATTGTCTTGCATGACTTTTCCTTTGTGATACCTGTTTTTTCCTAGGAACAGAGACTAGCATTATTCTTCCTCTGCAGCATGATGTCAGGAGTGCCTCAGAATCCATGCTCAGCTAATGCTAGAAGAGCTCCACTGGCATTCAATGCCCTCTGTTTTTCCTTCTCTTCTTCATTCCTCTGCCATGACACTCCTCCTCCTAGCACCCATTGCCCTCCCCTACCTGATATGATTTGGCTTTTGTCCCCACTCAAACCTTATTATGTAGCTCCCATAGTTCCCTCGACCTGGTGGGAGATGATTGAATCATGGGGGTGGGTCTTTCCTGTGCTGTTCTTCTGACAGTGAATGGGTCTCATGAGATCTTACGGTTTTGTTTCCCTGCACAAGCTCTCTTCTCTTGTCTGTCATTGTGCGAGTCATGCCTTTCACCTTCAGCCATGATTGTTAGGCCTCCCCAGCCATGTGGAACTGTAAGTCCATTCAACTTCTTTCTTTTGTAAATTACCCAGTCTCTGGTATGTCTTTATCAGCAGCACGAAAATGGATTAATACACTACCTCTACAAACTTTACATACAAAGGACTCTAATATCAGTGATTTATAGTAACTTGTCTTGGCATGCTAGGGCTGCCTTAACACAATGGCACAGAGTAGGTTGTTCACACAGCAGGCTCACAGTGTCTCAGTGTCCTCTGAGGCCTCTCTCCTGGATTTGCAGAAGGCTGCTTTCTCACTGTGTCCTCACACAATCTTTCCTCTTTGTGAGCATCTGTGCTGTCTCTTCATATGTCCTAATCTCTAAGGATATCAGGTTGGATGTGAGCTTTCCCTAATAACCTCAGTTTATCTTAATCACCTTTTTAAGGGATCTGTCTCCAAACACAGTCAAATCCTGAGGTACTAGGGGTAGGACGTCAGCTTATGAATTTGGGAGTGGTACAACTCAGCCTATAACATTACAGTGAATTGAAAACTGAACTGTCCTTACCCAAGGAATATGCTATTAAGCTCTGAACTCCTACCTTTATGTGAAAGGGTAAGAAGGAGGTTAAATGAATTTTGGTAATAAGGGATCCTTGATTTAAGATTCAAGGAAAAGGGGGGAACAGGGGTGATTGTAGCAGCAAAGGGATAAAAGAGGCTATGAGAGTAACATTGGTGTGTGCTACTTTCGCTCACCTCTCAGTACTGTTAATTATGTATGGTGTCTTTTCTCAGATCAAAAGTGAAAGTAGCACCTTGACTATTTCACAAAACATTTTGCCAATTAATGACCTGGGGAAATACATGATCACTTATTTAAATGCACATGCCGATTATTTTTAAGATTTAATATCAAAAATGTATACTATTCTCTTTTCAGTATTATCTGTTTGAAATGTTGAAATGTTATTTATTTGTTTGAAACTCAGTAGCTGCTCTGTCTGTCCTCCCTTAGTTTTTTATTACTCCACATCTCTGTCTTTTCAATGTATTTTTTTCAATAGATTTATTTTCAGTTGACAAATAATAATTATGTGTATTTGTGGGATAAAATGTGGTTTTGATCCATGTATGCATTGTAGAAAACATAGAAGTGAATTAACATATCCATCACTTCACCAACTTACTGTTTTATTTTGTGGGAATGTTGAAAATCTATTTTTATAGCAGTTTTGAACATACAATGTTACTATGTTTTCTAATTATAAAATTAGAAATTACTTACTTTAGACATTTGTAAGCCACACAAAATATTAGGAAGGATGTTTAAGTTTATCTGTAATTACACTTAGAGAAAGGTGGTTTTAATTTCTGGTTGTCATTCTCTAGTATATTATTTCAGGATATATTTCTTGTTTATAAAGTCATTGTTCATATGGAGCACAATTTGTGTTTAGCTTCTCCACATAGTTTCGTATTCTGATTTACAAAGTAATATATGATAATTATTCTCAGCCTTATGAAATTTTTAATTTTAAATTCTTTCAATTTTCCCACAAGGCCTCACCATTCTAGTTGCCCAATCATGAATATACAACATATTCCTTTCACCTCTCATTGCATCATCTCTGCAATTTTATATTCACCATGAGTGTTTATTGAGTACTTAGTAATGTCTGAAACAAGAGCAGATATTTTTGCCATAACAGATAATTTGATCTCTACAAACAACCAAATACCCCATTATCATTACCTTCATTTTGTATGTGAGAAAACTGAGGTTGAGGAAAGTGATTTTGTTGTCCAAGACCTGGAAGCTCTTATGAGTCACTGTTGTACAAAGAAGCCAGATGTCTTGATGTTTTGCTCTTTTGCCATGCTTTAGCTGACTTGACTTTGCATGCCTGTGAACTCATGTCTAGTTAGAAAACACTTTTGGTTCAGTTAGAGTCACAATCTTATTTACCTGCACAACTCGTCCTTCACCACCATTCAAGGCCTCCAAGCCATAGGCTCAGCCGACTTACCAAGACCACAGGGCATGAATGTTACCATCCATATTAGGCTACCCAGCCTGAAACTGCAGTAATCGCCCACTCTAAATGAATGGAATGCCTTGGAGGAGATAGGGTTTCCTGAATTATGTCCCATCTCCAGATTGTTTAAGACAACTGAACTTAAAAATGCCTACTCTAGGCCAAGCAGAAACTTATGTAGAGCTTAAGCTCAAAGAGACCTCAGAACTGATACAGAAGATTCTGTGGAAAAGAGACCAGGGACTCAGAGAGCAAAGATGGCTGGGCCAATGTCATGCTGCAAGATAGTGGTAAAGATGGTTAAATATCTTTGCTTCTAAGATATTTAATCACAGTATAACATTCTTTCCTCTGACGGTTGAAACATAATGTGGTGTTTTATTCTGCCTAGGGAGCTAGCTCATTGTGGATTTAACTTGTTGCTCTTGGCGTTGTTCTTCATGTATAGAATTGTACAATAGATTGAATCTATTTCTCCCAACTGAGTCTAAACAATTAATCTCAAATGTGTTTTGATTGGCAGATAAGAAATTTTAACCCCCAACTCACCAGAAATATTTTGTTATGTGTTTTATATAAGCTAGCTTTATTTGTGGTAGTAATAGATATAGTTAGTTTAAAAAACCTAGACTCTCATTTGAGGTGATCTTTAAAAATCCTTGTTTTTCTGCCTTATAGTCATGTTAAGATTCTACATTTCTATTCAGAAGACTTATGAGAGGGTTTGAATTCAGGACAGTTTAAAATTGTATTTAGTCAAAATTCTACCTCATTATTAATTTCAAAGGAAGGCAGAATATACTTTCTAAGAATGTCTTATCTACTAATCAACTCCTCTCCATTGCCAAATGTATAAAAATAAGAATGATATTTTAAATTAATGCATATTCAATAATGCACAACAAGTAATGCATAACAAACTGTGCAAAGGTGCATGTTAGGTTTTGCCTCCGCTAGGATGGTAACCCGTGGCTTGCTGAGCTATTGTGAAATTTAAATGGACTATGGTCTATAAAATGGCTAGTCTAGGGCAATGACCAGCCAGAGAATAAAAACAGCAATTCTTTTCTATTTCTTTTTCACTTATCTAAAAATCTCCTCTATTCATTAAGTGACACCTCTAACTCTTTTCAGATTCGGAAATATTTATAGTGTTATTGAATGGATTTGTGAACAAGTAATATCAGCAGCTAATTCTTTGTCTATCCACAACCTGGGATAGGAATTCTTTGTTTAATTCTTTGTCTAGTTAGTTTTTGGCTATCCAATTCTTTGTCTTTCCACAACCTAAGATTGGAATATGTAAAATAGATATTATCAGGTTGTCAACATTACAATGACACTTCATAACAATTAAACAAACTTTCATTTCATTATTACCATAAGCCAAGCTCTGTGCAAGGGAGCTCATACAGACACATGGACCTCAAAGGCAGGTAGGTCACGGTGACTACCGTGGAGCTGATCTTTAATCAAAACTCAGACCTTCATGAGAGTTCATGTGGCCTCTTAGAGCTGTGTGGCCAGAGTCTTGAGATCTTAAGAGATGTGTGTGTGTGTGTGTGTGTGTGTGTGTGTGTGTGTGTGTGTGTGCTTACTTCATTTTTCCCTGTTCCTTCCCCATACAGAATGCTTTTCCAAAACAACTTTTAAGGAACATCTTGTAGGAAATAGTATTACCAAAGTTCCCACACACATTCTTTTCATTATTGGGAACTACAGTAGAAAGTGTGAGAGGCAGAGTTCCTCTGTAATGGGCACCAGGGCTTTTCTAGAACCAAATGACAAGATTGAATTCACCTGCAATACTACTCCCTTCCCTCTGAGCCCAGCCATCATGAACATAGCCCCCCTCTTTGGAAAAGACGAAAATCTACTTAAATGCTTCAATTTGCTGTGCTCTGTGGGCAACACTGAGCTGAGCTGAGTGTCTGTCAGTTCTACCCCACCTTCTCAGCATCGCCTTGGGCTGTAGAAATCCAATATCACCACAGAACACAGCTAAGCCTGTCAGCACAGCCACATCTTCTATAAGCCCCAGACTTGAATCTCTGTTCTGAGCTTACAGAATCATGAAGCTCACTCTATGAGGTGAATGCTGATAGATAAACACTTCTATAAATTATCCAGAAGAGGCTCCAATCTGTGGATGGATCTCTTCTTAACTCTCATGCATTTATTTATGTCAATGCTGCAGAAGCAGAAGATGGTATAATCAGACAGCATACTAGTACGGAAAGGTGAGCTGAAAAGTTAGCAAAAAACTCTTCACCTTTGTAATGTCTTATTTGTTATACATTTCCAAAGATTTTCTTAACTCTCCAAGTTCAAAGAGGGGGTGGAGGGTTAGGAAGAGAGAAAGAAATTAAGAAAGAGCAAACTAAGGCTGTGTGTTAGACTATTCAGACCATCTTCACATCTTTTTGGTATGTAAGAGTGACAGCCAAGTGTGTCAAAAAGACTCAAGGTAGCCCGATGGCTTTTTGAATCCCTGATCTCAGCTTTTACATGAGTATATATATCTGTAGGTTTTATATACATATAACATTTATAATATTTATATATATATATTATATATATGAATGTTTGTGTGTGTATATACAGACACACACTTTATATAGTATTTGTTTTGGGGGAGGGCTACCCCAGTGTAGAGATGGATAGATTCCTGATGTGATGTCAAAGACATAAAGCTCTGTTCTTATTTTCAGCTCCTTATTGATATATCTCTTTAGCAAATGACAGCCTTTTGTTCTCTTATTACACGATGACAATAACAGAGCAATAACAGCAGCAGTGACTTAAAATAAAATTATTGTTGTAGAAAATCACATTTATTAATATGATTTGGATGTTTTATCCCCTCCAAATCTTATGCTGCAATGTGATGCCAAATGTTGGAAGAAGAACCTGGTGGGAGGTGTTTGGGTCACAGGAGCAGATCCCTCATAAATGGCTTGGTGCCCTCCCCATTGTAACAAGTGAGTTCTTACACTGTTAGTTTTCATGAGAGCTGGGATCCCCTCTCCTGCTGCCCTGCCTAGTCTTTTGCTCCCTCTCTCCCCATGTGACATGCCTTCTCCCCTGCTGCCTTCTGTCATGAGTCTGCCATCCTGAGAACTCACCAGAAGCCAAGCAGATGGCAGCACTATGCTTCCTATACAGCCTGCAGAACGATGAGCCAAAATAAACCTCTTTTCTTTATAAATCATCCAGTCTCAGATGTTCCATTATGACAATGCAAAATAGATTAACACATTTATCTCATTTTTTTCACATTATGTTTAAAATGAATGTTAGATAATGTCTTAGTCAGTTGAGCTGTTATATGATATGGTTTGGCTCTGCGTCCTCAACCAAATCTTATCTCAAAATGTCATCCCCACATGTTGGAGGAGGGGCCTCATGGGAGGTGATTGAATCATGGGGACAGACTTCCCCCTTGCTGTTCTCATGATAGTGAGTGAGTTCTCATGATCTGATGGTGTACAAGTGTGTGGCACTTCCCCCTCTCTCCCTGTCTTTCCCGCTTCATCATGATAAGACATGCTTGCTTCCCTTTTGCCTTCTGCCACAATTATAAGTTTCCTGAGGATTCTCCTGTTAAGCCTGCAGAACTGTCAGTTAATTAAACCTCTGTTCTTCATAAATTTCCCAGACACTGGGTAATTAGGAGTTCTTACTGTGTAATTAGGAGTTGTGTGAAAATGGACTAACATAGGCTGTTATAACAAATTCCTTCAGATTGGGTGACTTAAACGACAAATATTTACTTTTCATAGTTCTGGAGGCTGGAAGTCTGAGATCAGAGTACCATGATGGTAGGGTCCTAGGTAGGACTCTTTTCCAGATAACAGGCTGCTGACTTCTCATTGTCTCCTTATTTATTGAAAGAGCAAGAGAGCTCTTTGGCCTCTTCTTATAAGGTCACTAATTCCATTCAAGAGGGTTCCACACTCATAACCTAATTATTTCCCAAGGACCTTGGCTACAAATATCAACACATTGGGGATGAAATTTCAACATATGAATTTTGAAGGAACACAAATTTTCAGTCCACATAGGTACGATGTTTTTAAATTTGTATTTAATGTAAACCTTATGATAATGCTTTATATAGTTTATATTAATTTAATATTCAATGATTATTAAATTATTTAAATAAAATTTAATCAATTCATTAATTCATAATTAATTTATTTATTGGAATTTAATGGATTAAATTAATTATTATAATTTCATTATGATTATAAATAGTTAATAATGATTTAGTATTTACTTTGATTTAATATAAACTTTACGATTCTATTTTTAGCATTTTAATTTTACTATTGATAAAACTAATGCCGAGAAAGGCTAAGCTCATTGCCCAAATTAAAGTGTAAATACCTGTCTGTCTTATGCCAAAATTGTTTTTATTATGATACCTTGCTCTCAAGTACAGTTTGGGTATAAGCATGCTTTCTAAAGAGGAAAAACAAAATATACATATTAGTCAGTATAGTGTGCTTCATATATTTCTTTAAAATATTTCCTTTGATTATTTTAGAATTCTAAATTTGTGAACCACTAACAAGTTAGCTAAAGTATACTACATAATACCAATGAAATAATCTCCTCTTCAACAACTGGGTAAACAAGCTAAGATAAGCTTCTCATTTTTGCCATCAACCAGCCATTTTTCCTCTCCTCTCCCTTGCCTATAGAAATAAAGGCATTTTGAACTAGGGAAAACCCATAAATTCCCTCTTTTTCTGTGATACATGCACAGGGAGCTTGAATCCAACTCTCAGTGCCCATACTACTCAGTAGCTGGCAGGGGTCAACTCCTCTCCTCCTTCTGACCTCCAGCAGGGAGGGTTTGGAGCCTCAGCTCTTACAGCCTGAATCTCTTCATCTGTAGTCTAGTTACATACCCAACACAGCTGGGCTCTGCTAGGCAGGATTATTGCCAGTCATCTCCAACTCGCCAAACCTTCAGAAGGGCAGCTGGGACACAAGAACTTTCCTGGGAATTTCCTGGCCGCCAACTCAGATACTGTATCCTTGTTTGCTGAGCTAAAACTAGTAAAGATTGGCAACGATAAATCAGCAACAAATCCATGCGGATTGCATGTCTCATCCAAACATTTGCTCAACACTGATTCCAAGTAGCATTCAACTTTGTCTCTAACGATGCTAACAGATGTGGGCATTATCAAAGGAAGTTAACGTGGGATTTTTCACAGAGCTGGGACTGGATGAGTTTCTTCTCTAAACTGTGTTTTGGAGCAACAGAATAGAAAATGTCATTCTACTTTGACAGTCAACTCGAGAGAACATTGAACATTTTTTTTCCTTTTCCTGGTTAATTTCTCAAGGCCAGATAATTCTCTAGCCTGTATTTGTCTAGAACACACCTGGAGGCTAGCATGTGAGGTGCAATGTTCTGTCATTTATAGCATGTGGCTTTAGGACAAGAAAGCTATTCCTGGTATGGGATCCGTTACCTAGAGCTAACCTGACACTTAGCAAACTGCCACAGCTATAAAGTCTGGCTGTGGAGGAAAAGCTGAGTAGCCAAATATCACTGCGTGAACAGGTGCCAACCTTGTGTATATTTGCAGGCATTGTAAGCATAAAGAAAAGATATATATTGAATACCATTTTCTGGCTGGCACATTACATTCATTAAATTTTCGGATAAACCTATAAAGAGAGCCATAATAATAGTTAAGAAAAATAGTGAACACTTATTAAGAAGTTAATATGCACCAGAAACTGCATAAATATTATATGTATTTGATTACATAATAAAATCTATCTATGGTATAGGTATTACAGGGTCTGCTATACAAACGAAGAAAATGAGACTCAGCATGTCTGCATTATTTTGGAGTTCACACGGCTAGTAAATAATGAAATAGACATCACATTTAACTTGTAATAAGTAGAATGGAAGAACGCAGTCTTCAGAAGCAGGTGGATGAAAGTTTGAACCCCTGCTCTGCTGACCTGCAGTGACAACTGCTTGACAAGCTGTTTATCCTCCCTAATTATCAGTTGTGTCATTAGCTAAATGGTTACTGAATCTACCTTCCGGGGATCAGGTAAGTAAAGTGACCATCGCACAGTAGTCATTCAATAAATGGTTGCTTTTTGCACTCTTTCTATGATTATTTACTTGAGGCAGGGGAGGTAAGATCCTTTTCAATATTTTCTGCCCTAGGAATAATTTAATTGAGATTGGTCTGAGGTCTAAGATTGGAGTGGCAATTAGGGCTGGGAATGTAAAAAATAGTTATAAGATATGGAGCAGAGGAAATGTAAGAGTTTAGAGAGGTTGGAGTCCCCTTCTTTAATAGGCAAGTAAATTTATCATTTTAGGGTTACCAAGGTGTCTCTGATGGCATGGATTCTCACTTAGGTCCTCCCCTTTGAGTAACTTTATCTAACAACAAAAAAATAAGATTTCCTATTTCTTTTGATACTACCATATAAGGGCAGATTGTTAGAATATTCTTGCTGTTTGGTGTGAAAAAAAAGAGAAGCTCAGGATGCTAAATTTTGAAGAGTGGAACTCCCTACGGGGAAAAGAAGCCTTCAAAGAGAATAGTGATATATTATCTATGAGGTAAAAAGCTTCTGATAAAGTTGAGCGTATTACACAGAACGTAACATTCCCTTTATTTTCCTGAGATTTTTATTTTGACAGAATTTCTTTGTTGGGAGAAATAATCTGGGTCCTTCTACTTTATTGTTCACTATAAGCAGAAATATTTAAACTAAATTATCTTTACCACTTGTAGACTAAGTTGTTTACATAAATATTTTAACTCCAGATCCGATGATCTGTGCCATTGCCCAGGGCAGATGAGGAACTGAGGCTTAGCAAGATTATCTGTCCTACCCATGATCACCACGAAATTAGGAAAAGTTATAGCACAATCAGTTGTATGTGGGGTTTCAAGTAGAAACTAAATTGTTTTTATTTCCAGGTGGAAACCTGTTCTTATGATATAAAATATATCTTATGTGTATGTGTGTGTGTGTGTGTGTGTGTGTGTGTGTGTGTGTGTGTGTATGGCATTTGAAATATTGGAAACATTTACCAGTATTTTTTATTTTATACACAGCTTATTATACTACCCATTAATATATAATACAATGAGCTAAACCTGTTTAACTGGTTTGACTTATTCTCTTAAGTACTTTGCTGAAGTACTGTCTGTGAGTGCTGCATTCAAAACAAATCTGTGGGCCAGGTGTGGCGGCTCACTTTCGTGGTCTTAGCATTTTGGGAGGCCAAGGCAGGGGAGTCGCTTGAGCTCAGGTGTTCAAGAACGGCAGGGACAACATGGTGAGACCCTTTCTCTACAGAAAATGTAGAGATTGGCTGAGATGGCAGTGTGTGCTTGTGTTACCAAATGCTTGAAGAACTGGTGTGGGAGGATCACTTGAGCCTGAGGGGTCAAAGCTGCACCACTGCACTTCAGCCTGGGTGACAGAGCAAGACCCCATATCAAAACAAAAAAACAAAAAAACTGTGATCATAAAAGCTCCAAAAACACCAATGTCAAACTATGCTACTCTGTCTTAAATTTTCCAACAGCTTTGCACCTGAAATATAAGATTAAGTTCAGAAAACTAGTTTTTAGTTCTGTTTGTTACTCACATGCTAATTAACTGTATGACTTCTATTGTCATGTGACAGGTTAAAAAACTAAAGTTCATTTTCGAAAAGAAAAAAAAAATTCCTCCCAAAGTGCTGGAATTATAGGCATGGGCCATTGTGAACAGCAATTTTATTGTTTCTAACATGACTTTTAACTTTATAGTTATTTTACAGTTGACTCTTGAACAACATGATTTTGAACTGCACAGTCCATTTATATGGCAATTTTTTTTCCCAATAAGTACAATTAACCTTCCTTATTGGCAGGTTCTGTATTCCCAACGAAATGCATATTGAAACTTCAGTGTTCCCAGATTGTCAAACCCAACCCTGTGGAGGGCTGGCGTTTCATATCCAGAGGTTTAGAAGGGCTGACTGAGGGCCATGAGGGTACATGAATTTTGGTAAGTGGAAGTGGTCCTGGAATCTCCCTACCTCACTATTCTATACAGAGGGACAACTATATTTTTCTCTTGTTTCCTGCACTCTGACACCAAAAGTTGACTCTATGTTCTTTCTGTCTCTTACTTTACTTATTCTTGAATATTTTCCTCAGATAATGTATCTTGTCCATAATATTTATGAGGCTATAGAAGAAACCATTCTGATACATGGCAACCTCCTTTCTTCATTTCTTTGACTCCTATTTCCTCCATTATTTACATGCATAAGTTTTACGCTGCAACTTCAGCCATTTCTTAGTTAAGGGTCATTTCCATTTGGGTCAATTCTGTTGAACAATTCTCTAATAAGTAAAATGAGGACAATTTATCATTTTAAGCTGAGCCTGTATACTGAATATTTTTTATAAAATGTGTACTATTTTGTGTGCCTTGAGCACTGTCTACTCATGGGATCCAGAATTTTGGTGTTATTCAGAATGAAATCCCATAAATTACAGGCTCTCCGTGAACTCAAACTAATTGTCTTTACATGGTATGTTCTTTTCACT
The DNA here is from genome assembly GCF_009761245.1 of Sapajus apella. Lineage (NCBI taxonomy): Eukaryota > Metazoa > Chordata > Mammalia > Primates > Cebidae > Sapajus > Sapajus apella. The sequence continues at coordinate 11,599,342 of NW_022436971.1, forward strand.
GTGCGAAACTGCCATATAAATTGGTCACATTGTTACTATCTATCTCTAGAATAACTATCCTGCAAGGTTCATTCTGAGGATGCTATAATGGCATAATTGGGATACGTAGGAAGAAGCTAGAGAAACGTATCAAAGTGTCTTATCAAATGGCACTTCTGTGGTGGAATTGAAAATGACAGCCACAATGCATTAACAACAACAAAAAAAAAAAAAACAAAGTTTTTGAAAGGAGACATATGTAGAAGGGGTTTGGAGAAGTAGGGATTGATATCAGTGCTATAAATCTTTCACAGTTTCAGGTGGTTAGAAGTCCGATAGCTATGGGAGATTCAACTGGGGAAATTGTAGCTGAAAAGAAATAGTTGTGTGTTCACTTAGGTCAAATCCAAAAAAGTTTTGTGGTCTTGTATATAGGAAGAGATTCTGCTATTGGATTATAGTGTGACATTATCAATAACAGATTATTCCTTCACAATAATAAGAGAGCTCTTATTAAAAGGAGACAGCTGGTGTCTATGTTTCTGAGGAGGATAAAAGGCAGAGTAGTACACAGTAATCACAGTTTATTAAAAATTCACATTGTTAGAGATTCCTGCCATCCTTGCACATTTAGTAACAATTAAAATAAAATGATTGTCACCTTGGAGTCCCAGTGGCTTGTCACTGCAGCCAGCTATTCTAGTATCAAATGTACACCTAACAGCTGCTTCTTGGGCACTGTAAAAAAAAAAAAAAAAAAAAAAAAGAAGAAGAAGAAGAAACATGACATGCACTCTTTATGATTTTTCAATGACAATCAAGGGCTTTTCATTTACTGGGTAATATTTTTCACTCAAATATGTAAATATTTGCAAATAACACCCTATGAATATATCTCACTTTTACTATAGCATCATAATAGAATAAAAGCATTGTTAAAAAGGATATTTCATATGGTATTGTCATATGAAAAGTACTCCAGGGTAAAAGGCTGTAAAATTACTTTGTGCCTTGATGTTGTTATTTTTTTTCTTACTACTGCTAATTCTTAGTTTTTATCGAGAGTCTGTTTTCCTATAGCACATAATTAGCATGTTTAAAACACTTTGCATCTTTTAAACCAACATTGGATTAAAGTACATAAATAAATATAGAATGAGGAGCACAGGTGTTTTCTGATTCAATTAGTGCTTCTTTATTCTAAACTCCTTTCTTGACTTGCAGTCTCTTTCTTAATTTAAAATATGAAAATAAACAGTGATTTGGCTATTAGGGGAGCCCATGGAGGGCTCATTAGCTGGGTTCTAATTGGGTTCTTTCACAAATCTGTCACTCAGGATTGAAGGTGAACCTGATGCCAGCAGCAAATGAGTGCACAGAGGGCTATGAAGTGGAATGACTGAGAGTACTTCAGAGAAATATGGGGGAATCAGATGAATTTAGGACAAATGAAATGCACTTTTAATCCAAAAAAGGCAGGAAGTCAAATAGAGAGGCTGGTGTTTGGAAACACTGATTTAGTTTGATTCTCCCTAACCTTTCCTTTATTTTCTTGATTGGAAAAAGTGATTGTCTAGACAAATAATGCTTCGGGACATGTCTTGCCATCCCACAAACACCTAGACCTTTGTGCATGCCTGTATCATTTCAGGTAACTAATCAGACCTGGACTGTTTTACTTACCTACTCCCATTATGTGTGGCATATCTGGTAAACCAGGGCTGTGTCTCATTTAGATACACTGCACAACATTTACCCCAAAGTGAGTTATCCATTAATGCTTATTGTGTCAATGAGCCAATCAATCAATTGGAGAATGAGTGAATGTACTCTCATGCTTGCGGCCTTTCCTTCATTTTGACATTCCTTTATTTTTATCCTGCACCTGGCTACATCTTATTAACACTTCAAGGACCATTTTAAAGTTTAATTTCACTATGAAGCTTTTCAACCATTCCCCACCAAGTTAGAGATAATAGTTTCCTCTTGCCTCCTCAAAACATACAAATAATATTCAGTGCTTGGCACTATTATGATATCCATTATATTAAAATATAATGACAAGTTAATGTACCTATTTCTCAGGAAGATTATGGAATAGTTGGAGCATGGAACTAAGTAGTAATCATATTTTGGAGGTTCCCTGTATTATCCCCAATGCTTGATTTGCGATATTACATAGGCATTTATTACGTGAATGATTTGATCCCTAACTGGGGGGTGGGGGGGAACACAAGATATTCCAATCAAGGCTATCATAAAATTCTCTTAACCCAGTGCTGATTTCCTCTTCAGATGGCATTGTTAGTTATGACAGAATCAGTCTTCTAGCTTTAGAAACCAACAAAAATCAAAACACTTCTGGATAAAATATAACAGTAAACTGAGATAATAAAGCAAGAAAGCTACAATAAAGATAAAGCTATAATAAAGATAAAGCTGTGGTAAAGATAATACAAATTTAAAAAAAATCTCTCTCATGTCAAGAAACATAACAGATACTCTCCTTGGAATGTGGGTACTGAATCGTCGGTCGGCTCAGCTCCAGAACAGGAAACAGTAAAACGTGGTCCAGAGTTTATGGCTGTGCAGGCAGCCGACGACTCAACATCCCCCTGAAATCAGAATGACAAGGGAAAAGAAGAGGATAAAGTAATACATATATCAAATAACAATACCAAATCATAACTATATAATTACATGTTCATTAGGTATAACTTTCATAAATTATATTGCATATGTGAAACTAGATGTAGGTCATTAGAGGTCACACTTTTAAAGATAAACTCTATATAATGATCATAAAATATTTAAATTTTTTTCCAGAAAATGGGAATAAAATCTAAGTAATGATATGTCCTTACGTGAATTGAAACTTAAGAGAGATCATAAAGTAATAAAAATGCAAACCATAATTTCCAAGTCAGTAGAGGAAATAACAAAGCCACTAAGAATTGGCCTCACTAACAACAATATTTGTTTGAGAGGATCTAAAACTGCTACATCAGGGATATCAGCCTATTTCTTTCTTCCCTTTCTTAATTTTCTACTGTAATCCAACCTACTATCACTTGTGACTGCTTTGATGGCCTCTCTTCACCTCATTGATGAAGGAGGAACCCCAGCCCTAAAGTGCACGACAGCCAAATCCATGGCACCTGACACTGAACATATGCAATATGTCACACTGATATATATTCACAGCCTCAGGGAAGTTGACACTGCATGCCATGCAGAGCAACGCAGGGGGACACTCAGAAGCAGAGAGAACCCAAGGAGATTGTGAGAGGGAGGCATTGCAGTGACAAGAGGGTGAGGTAACCCTTGGTTTCTATAGAACGTGATTGCTTTGTTTGAATAATTTCTCAGGCTGGTAGATATGTGAAATCCATTAGGTTGAGGACTAGTTTGGTGCAGCTGGCCAAACTAGCTGGAAACTAGCTTTGGCATAATCTGGGGAAACTTTCCCTCTGGGTTGGAGGGCTGCAGAGAGCAGGATGACTCATGACCCTCTATAAACAAGGGGCATTTGTTCCAGGACCCCCCCCTGCAAAAAAAAAAAAAAAAAAAAAAAAAAAAATCCAAGGGTGCTCAAATCTCTAATAGAAAAGAGTACAATGTTTTCATATAAACTCTGCTATGTGAATAGTTGTTATACTGTATTTTATATTTTTGTTTTTTTTCCTAAATATTTTAAATCCACTGTTGACTGAATCCACAGATGTGACACTCATAGATACAGAGGGCTGCCTCTGTAAACAACGATTCATGTTTACTCACAGATTCATGTCCACTCAGCTGGAGCTGCTGATCTAGTCAGCCACAAATACCAGTGTTGCTTCTCCGGTCTCTGTCCATTGGGACTTCCACCCCTATGAGTGAGTGAATTTGTTTTGATAGTTGTAAGTTATACTTTTCCTAATGTTAGGGTTTCTAAAAACCATGTGAGGTAACTTACAACAATGAATATAGAAACACAAGAAAGAGGGGATAACGAAAGGCTTCTGATAAGGAGGAGAAAAATAAGCTGTAAAGAATCTGGAATGAAACATTTGATGCAATTTAGCACACTTTGTGGTTCTAAGATTATTGGCTGTCTATGAAAAAAATTAAAAAAACAATAACGAATGCAACCACAATCAGAAAAGCAAATTAATGTGCAAGGTTTTATTATTTGGAAAATAAAAGGAAACGACTGCTCATTTCATATTACAATTAGTTTATAATAGATGTTACAAAATATAAAATCACTCTCTGCTTTTATAGGTTTACCAAAGTTGTAGAGATATATATTTTTCAAATGAACTTTTCCTCTAGCAATGCTTTCTATAATGGAATGAATACATATTAAGAGTGTATTGGCCGGGCGCGGTGGCTCAAGCCTGTAATCCCAGCACTTTGGGAGGCCGAGGCGGGTGGATCACGAGGTCAAGAGATCGAGACCATCCTGGTCAACATGGTAAAACTCCGTCTCTACTAAAAATACAAAAAATTAGCTGGGCATGGTGATGCGTGCCTGTAATCCCAGCTACTCAGGAGGCTGAGGCGGGAGAATTGCCTGAACCCAGGAGGCGGAGGTTGCCGTGAGCCGAGATCGCGCCATTGCACTCCAGCCTTGGTAACACGAGTGAAACTCCGTCTCAAAAAAAAAAAAAAAAAAAAAAAAGAGTGTATTTTGTACCACAAACTGTGCTTTGAACTTGAGGTACATAATTTTATCTAATCTTCACCTCAATGCTGGTGAACTATATACTACTTTTGAAATTTAATAGTTAATAAAGGCATACAGAGTTTATGTTAAATTCTCAAAATGGAAAAGCTTCACAAATTGAGGCTAAGACGCAAATCCAGGGCTACGTGGCTCCTAGAAGAATACATTTTAATATTAGACAATAATATAGCCTTATATGCCACTTTAATAATAATGGTGTCCAGGCATGTGTAATTAGAGCTTAAAAATGCATAGAAATTAGTTGTTAAATCCTATTTACTCTCTTTTATGCAAGTAGCCCCAAGTAGGCATTGAATGAATTCAGAATACCAGCAGACCTACATGGTGAAGCGTGTGCTTATCATGCCCATACATACACAGAATTACCATTATTAATGTGAGATCAGTGAGCTCCTATCTATAGTTTGTTATCAACACATAAAGCAGTGGGACTAGCTATGTCTGGTGCATACTAAGGGACAATCCACTTTTTGAGTTTTGTCTGGAAGTTTGAAAAGGTAAGGCAAGGATTTCCTTGCAAATGTTTATATTCTTCCCAATGCTTGGGCATTATTTATTGAAATTCTAAACAGTCTTATCTAAGTCTAAAGCAACTGAGTTGAATAAAATTATACTAAGGTGGGAGTTAATTATATTTTGCTAAATATGATAACCCCCTTGTGTTTATCCGCCTTTTTAAAGCAATGCCTAATAAACCACATGAAGCATCAGCAAACCAGAAGTTTAATGCTCACGTTGTGGGGAAGATAACAGAATCTTTAATTTGTAGCAACAGGACTTCTTAGCAATTACTGAATTGAAGACACAAAAATATTTTGTGCTGTTGCAAACCAAAACTTTGGTCAGTTTCAAGGACACATCCTAAGCTGAAAGTCCCAATTTTGTGGATAGCTGAGAAACCACTATGAAAGGTTATATGTAAGTGACTACTAAATATTATTCTAAAAATCAATGGTATCAGCAATCTCATCTAATTAAAAAGGCTCCCAAATAAAAGCAATGAATGTAGGCTAGCTTCTGTATGCTAGCAAATAATTTGTTGTCTAGCAAAGTTGACAATCAGTGTTGTTCTGGGGCAAGGAGGCAGGTCTCCTTCTCCTCTTTTCACAGCATGCAAATATAAATGCTGCAGCACAGGCTCAAAAGCAAAGGAGATAAAGTTACCATAAACTGAAGGATATGTGGAGACAATGCATTTAGGGTCTTATCTGAGTAAGTCTAAGAGATCTTTGTGTCTATCTGGGCATTTTTTTTCCTGTTTTTCACTCTTTGTTTTTTTTCACTCTTCCTCTTTCTGCCTTGGACTTGTGTCTCACTAATGGCTTGAGAAGGGAGCTGCACATGGCACAATTTAAAGAAAGCAGGGTCTTGGGATGACACTGAGTTCTCATTTTGGAGAGAGTGAGATTAGGCACCACTTTTTTTTTTTTTTTTTTTTTTTTTTGAGACGGAGTTTCACTCCTGTTACCAAGGCTGGAGTGCAATGGCGCGATCTCGGCTCACCGCAACCTCCGCCTCCTGCGTTCAGGCAATTTTCCTGCCTCAGCCTCCTGAGTAGCTGGGATTACAGGCATGCACCACCATGCCCAGCTAATTTTTTGTATTTTTGGTAGAGACGGGGTTTCACCATGTTGACCAGGATGGTCTCGATCTCTTGACCTCGTGATCCACCCGCCTCGGCCTCCCAAAGTGCTGGGATTACAGGCTTGAGCCACCGCGCCCGGCCCTCTTTTTTTTTTTTAAATCGAACTTGTGAGTCTCAGTTACATAGGACAGAAAAAGTCACAAAAATCAGGAGTCAGATGTGTGTAACTGAGTGGAACTTCCATTGTATCTTGTCTCCCAAGGAACTCAGTATGGAGAACTATGTGCAGAAAGGTGAGAAACAGCATTTTAAATGACCTTTATGTTGGCTTCTAACCTACAAAGTTAGAGACATGGAGCTAGCCATCAAATTACCCTATTGCACAATTTTGCATAGGATTTTTAGACCCAGATGTATAATTTTTCATTTCCCATGTTATAGTTCAAAGAAACATAACCTCTTGTTCAAGCTTGTCAAAAGCATTTCGGATCTGGGCTCTGTGGTATGGCATATGACCTAACAATCATAACCATACACCAGAGGTGAATTTGACAATATGTCACTGTGTAATGTCCTTAACCAAGCTATTAGTATAGGAAAAAAAAAAGAAAAATTGAACAGATAAAGGACAGATACCTACGGAATGTAACCTTTCCTTGTTTTCATTCAAAATGATCTTGGTTGGCTATTTACCAAATTCTTTTGGAGTCAGGATTAATTTAGTTAGTTCTATTTTGGTATTTTGACACTTTTACAGCAAATGTAAATGTGATAGGCATAGAGCTATATTAGAATATTTAGATATTGAGATTTCTTCCCATGAGCATGTCATATCTTTCAATTTCTGTGGTCTTTAACATTTTCTATATTTTAAAATTTTCTATATTTTACAATTTTGTAACTTTTATTAGCACTACATTGAGTCTGTAGATTTAGAGAGAATAGGCATCTTTATAATCCTAAGATGTCTTATTCAAAATCATGGGGAATTTTTGACTTAATTCCTAGAGAAACCTTATGTAGCTTGTTTATGTTAGGATCTGTTAGGTTAATATTAGTGTATGTAATATTAGGTACCTAATACTAGTGTAACATTAGGTACCTAATACTATGTAATACTAGGTACCTAATGTCACAATCACAGTTTCAAGGATTGTGGTGTAGGCACAACTCCACCAGGTACCTCAATGGGGTAAAGAGGTAATGGGGCAAAGAAGAGAGGTTATTGTGGGCCGATTTCCACAGGTGAAGCCAGGCAATCGCAAAAGCATTCCTCTCGACCAGAGTGACCTGTGAGTTCATGACCCAGAGCTTCTTGAGGGAGCTCAGGCCATGGAAGGAGCCAGGCCTGATCTCAGGGAAGTGGTTCCCTGACACCTCCAGCTCCTCCAGCCCCACCAGAGGGGTGAGATTGGGCGTGCCTTTAATGTTGCACATGCCCACGTTCAGGTACTTGAGGTTGAACAGCCCCTCAAAAGCTCCCTCAGAGCTACTCCAGCTTCTTTAGCTCCCCCAAGTCCAGGCGCAAGAGGGAGGGCACTCGGTTGAAGGAGCAAGAGGGGATGCCTTCGATGGCACTGTTGCGAAGCCAGAGCTCCCGCAGCTTGGACAGGTATTCAAAGGCCCCGCTGGAGATGACTGTCAGGCAGTTGTGGCAGAGCTCCAGGGTGTTGAGGCTGATCACGCCGTAGAAGTCCCCACCTCCATCTGCAGGACCTCCAGGTGGTGGAGCTGGCGGAAGGTGTCGGCCGGGATCGTCTGGATGTTGTTCTCCATGAGGTTGAGGGCCCGGGTGTTGGAGGGACTACCTGCGGGACCTCGCAGAGAGGGGCAGTTCTGGCGCCCGGCTGAGGCGGCCGCAGCCACGGCTGCACACAGAATCCACACTTGCGCCGTGAGGTGGACGCCGGGGTCCAGGTGCGGCAGTGCACAGTCACCTGCCACAAGAGCTTCGTGGCGTGGCACGTTCGTAATTCAGCATCGCCTGGGATTCTGGCTTGGAAAGGAGAACCAGCCCGTCCCCGGCTGAAGTGAGCTAGGAGCTCCTCTTTCCATCTCGGAGGGAAGACAGGAAAGCGCCGGCGTGGTGTCCTTCAGCTTTCTCCACGGGAGCTGGGCACCTCGTTCCCATTTCGACTTCTTAGTTTTAATCTCTGCCCTCCCCGCCCCCACCACTTCCCCCTTTTGAAGTGGGGGAAGTGGTGGGGGAGGGGAGGGCAGAGAGGGGAGGAGGGGGGAGGGTGGGGGAGACAAAACGGCTTCTAGTAAACCCGGAGCCGGAGCTGCAGCCGGCGAAACGGCGGTGTCTAGGCACGCCTGGGAGAGCCAAGGCCTGGCGGGTTACGCATGTGCATGCGCATGCGCATGCGCCGCCCACTCCACCCGCCTGGGGAGCGGCGCCATCAGTGCCTCCCGGCTTTGTCCTTGGACCCCGGCACCGGCTGGCTCCAGCCGCGTGGGAACTGTGATTGTGACATTCTGTGGCCAGCCTGGTGGCTTCAAGAATATATACCCACCAATTCCACCTGCTGTGGCCGCTGTCGCGCTCGCACTCACACGCAAGGATGTGGACAAGACCTCCTCCCCTTCCTCTTGGACGCACCTCAAGACTTCAATATTTCTGAGGGTCAGATGGCAGAACTTCAGTGTCGGACTCCCCCTGTGTCCTCGGTGAAGTGGTTGCTGCTCAATGGGATGTGCTTGGCCACGCCCCCCGCCACCCAGGGATCTCTGTCCTCAACGCCGGCACCTTGAGCTTTTTCCATATGCTGCTTTCAGACACTGGGGTAGACATTTGCACAGTGACAAACGTGGCAGGCAACTCCAACACCTCGGCCTACCTCAGTGTGGCCACAGCCGAGCTCAACACCTCCAACGACAGCGTCTTCACCACAGTCACAGTGGAGACCACGGAGATCCCGCCTCAGGACACAACACGAACATGTCTGTTCTTACCACGCCCTCTGGTTACCAGCCGGCATATGCTCACCTCTACCACGGTGCTCTGATTCAAACCATCCGTGTGCCCAAGCAGGTGGCAGTACTCGCGGCAGACACCACTGACAGGATGCAGACCAGCCTGGATGATGTCATGAAGACCCCCAAGCTCATCATTGGCTGCTTTGTAGCAGTGACTGTGCTAGCTGCCGCCATGTTGATTGTTTTCTATAACCTTCTATAAGCTTCTATAAGCTTTGGCACCAGCAGTAGAGTACAGCCACAGCCGCCTGGACAGTTGAGATGATCCAGCTGGATGAAGACATCCCAGCAGCAGCAACAGCAGCTCCATCCTGTGTACCAGGTGAGGGGGCAGTAGCGCTGCCCACAATTCATGACGTTATTAATTACAACACCTACAAACCAACACTGGGGTCCGCTGGGGAACTTACTGCACCACACTGTCACCACTATCTCTGAGCCTTATATAATCCAGACCCATACCAAGGGCAAGGTACAGGAAACTCAAATATGACTCCCCTCCCCCAGAAAACTTAGAAAATGCAATAGAATGCACACAAGAAAAAGACAGCTACTTTTGCACAGAGTGGGGAGAGACTTTTTCTTGTGTATGCTTATATATTAAATCTATGGGCTGGTTTAAATAAACAGATTATAATAATATTTAAAAACCAAAATCAAAACAAAAATATTTTCTAACTTGTAAGTTCTATTTAAAGGGATGGGGGGAGGGGAATCTGAGAATGTTGTGGGGTGCAAGCTACAAGTAAACTTGATGTGTTGCCAGAAGGGATTTCTGGTATAAGGTTGAAATTGCTGAGATAAAACAAACTAAAACAACAAACATCCCTAAAGAGGTACGGTGTGGGCTGCTGGGGGGACAAGAGGGATAGACTGAATCTGTTGTTTTTTTAGAAGATGCTTCATAGGACACAGGAATACCCATTTCTACGGATGCTTTTTTTTAAGCTCAGATCTGTCTTTCCAGAATTATCTTATTAAAAAAATACAATAAAAAAACCTACATGAATTTGTACTGTGCCAAAATGTTTGTGGCAATATTTGTTTTTCTTCTGAGGCTAAGAGGAAGATAGATCTATACATGTATTTTACGCAGGAAAACCACCAAAATTCAAACGAACCCTTAAAGGGGCTGAATCTTTGTCTATGTGCACAAGCCTTGTGGGTCTGTGCACTGGGACATCCATGTGCCTTGCTTGACAGAATGCTTAGGAAGGAGCAGAGAAGGACAGCAGCTGGCGTAGCTCTCAGCCTAATGCTTTCACATTGCACCAGATTCCTGCAGTTGGGCTTAACCCACTCTGCATGGCATGTGTCTATTCAGGGTTTCCTAGGAGAAGGAGGAGGCCCCTGAAGGGGGTGCGGCAGCAGGGGAGTGGGAAGGGAGGTCAGGGCAGAGAGAATGTATTCACAGGAGGCCATAAATTAGCACTGTGCCAAGTCCACCTGTTGTTCCTGGAATCTGACAAATGATTGTAGGTAATGATGGCGTTTTATCATTTTTAAAAAAAGGTTTTTTTTTGTTTTAACGTGGAGTGGTAGGAGAAGCTGGAAGTGGGGAGCTTGGGAGTGGAAGCTTTTCTCATGCTTGTGATTTTTGACTTTTATAAATGCTGATTCATTAAGGATTATTACAGCAGATGTCAGCTGGCTGTGGTGATGGGGTGGGGGCAGAACATGAGTAGCAAAGAAAAATGAGCGGTGAAAAGGGTACAGGCTCATGTAAAGTAAGGAAGCCTTTCCCAACCGGAATGGTTCACAAAAAAAAAAAAAAAAAAAAAAAAAAAAAAAACATAAATAAAAGGTGAACGCACACAAACAGAGGTCCCCATGGGGTCCTGTTGAATGGAGCACACTGAGTGGAAGCTTCCCTCTTCCAGGCCACCTCAGGAGAAGGTGGAAGAAAAAGGGTGAGTGTGGGTGGGGAAGGCAGAGATCTCTGTTATTCTGGTCCATTTAATGATGTGACTTCTTTCAGTTATTATTTTAGCTTTAAAGGGAAATAAGGAGTTGAGATTAGAAAGGGGGTGGCATGGGTGGGGGTGGGGTGATTGCCAACAAAAGAACACTGTAATGTGAGAAGAGTGTATTTTTGTCTTTATTAAACGTTGTTCCATTAAAAAATATTAGGTATCTAATACTAGTGAAATATTAGGTACCTAATACTACTTATGTACCTAATACTAGTGTAGTATTAGGTACCCTATATTTATGTCACTATTGAAAATACATGGTTTCAGATTACATATTTTCAGTTCAGATATGTAGATCTGGAATCAACTCTCATTAACAAACTTTTTGTTAAGCAACCTTGCGAAACTCTGCTACTTATTATAATTCATCCCTAGAATATTTTAGTAATATTTTTTACATACATCATATAATCAAGTTACCAAATTTTTATTTTCTACTTCTTTATTTTTATTATTATATCTTAAGTTCTGGGGTACAGGTGCAGAACATGCAGGTTTGTTACATAGGTATACACGTGCCATGGTGGTTTGCTGCACCCATCAACCAGTGGTCTACATTAGGTATTTCTCCTAATGCTATCCCTCCCCTAGCACCCCACCCCCTGACAGGTCCTGTTGTGTGATGTTCTCCTCGCTGTGTCCGTGTGTTCTCATTGTTCATCTCCCACCTGAGTGAGAACATGTCGTGTTTGGTTTTCTGTTCTTGTGTTACTTTGCTGAGAATGATGGTTTACAGCTTCATTCATGTCCCTGCAAAGGACATGAACTCATCCTGTTCTATGGCTGCATAGTATTCCATTGTGTTTATGTGCCACATTTTCTTTATCCAGTCTATCATTGATAGGCATTTGGTTTGGTTCCAAGTCTCTGCTCTTGTGAAAAGTGTCACAATAAACATACGTGTGCATATGTCTTTATAGTAGACTGATTGATAATCCTTTGGGTATATACCCACTAATGCAATTGCTGGGTCAAAATATTATTTGTATTGGCTTTTATTCAATGCCTTTTGGCATGTATTGAAATGTTAAAATTGCTTGCTTTTTGTTAATGGTTGAGTTACAGTAATACATTTCCTAATGTTAGAAACAAATTTGCATTTCTGCAATAAATGTTCATTAGTTATTATGTTATCCATATTATACTTTTCTTCATTCCTTTTTTTAAACATAAATAACCTCTATGTAGTGCCAGCAGCCTTCTTCCAAAAGTCAGTTTGTCTTCATAACTGCATTCCCTGGGATATTATTTATTCTTGTTACAAATGCAAAAAATTGTAATGCATAATATTTTAGCCCCAAACTCACAGCTCTTTTCCTTATTATAATAATGCAGACTAAAAGTCTCCTCTTTAATTAAAAAAACTCTCAATTTAAGATATAAAAATATCTTTTAAAACTATTTGTTGATAACCAAACGATTGATGTAGGTATTAAAAATAAATTTGTTTGTGTCTTTATTTGGGTTCTGCCTCAAAGTTGCTCCTCTTGAGGATGGGGAGCCTGGCATATTCATTCATGGATTTGGATGGCTTTTGAGGGTGAATTTTTTGTTCAGAGTTACTCCTTTGGGGCTTAACTCTCCCGTAATTTTATGTTGTATTGCTCACGGCTGAAAAGCCTTTTGTGGCTTTGAAGAACACAGACCAGGGCAATACATACATATTTGTGTGATGCTGGCAAGTGCCTGGAACTGCCCACTACCCTGAGATGAAATCTGATATGTTGAGTTGATTTGGTTTGGTGTCTTGTAAGTGTAGGCTCACTTTGTAGATAGGGTTATCTTTTTTTCACTTGTATCGTTTTTAACATCTCCTTTCCATTTTTTCCAAAAACTTCTTTTTCACCTTCTTATTATTTTATCATACAGATATTGGCAAAAATAAGTAGTTATAATAAAATGAACTATAGAAACATACAAGAGAAGAATCCATGGCTGGGAATTGATTCACAATAAGGGTGATGCTCTGATGCTATCTTAGCACCAAGAGTTCGTGAGATCTGCATCATCTTTGTTGACGAATGAGAGACTTTTAAAAACCTCTACACATCATTTTGTAGGAGTAGTAATTGTGTTTGGAATATAACTCAAATACATTAATACACAGCTGTTGTTCAAAATTTTGTATGAATTCAGGGGAAAATTGTTTACCACCTTTCTTATATAAACATAGAGCATGAAACATTGCGTTGAAAATGTACATTCTATGAATTTTTGGGATTAAAAAATCATAGGCATTTTATTGGGATAATTTTACATATGAGCTGCATATAATAGACTACACTTCTTTTTTTAAGTTTTACATCCAAGTTTATGAACATAGTCTCAAAATTTTTGTGTATAATATGGTCCACATCTAGGTTTGATATCATATTTCTTCCAATTTTCACAGAATAATTTGAAGAACTATTTTTGTTCATTACTTTTTATTCATTTTACTTCTAAGTGGTTTCTGTAAGAATGGACTTATATATCATTAATATAATTTACTGTTAATATTTGATGGAGCCAACCTGTGAAGACATACGGACTTTTTTTCTTAATGACAGTAAACGTGTCATTAAGATGCCTTAATGACATGTTTACTATCATCTCAAATAAAACCAGGACAACTAAATAATTTAAGCACTGTTATCATGCATATCATGTGCGTTAGGCCCCTCTCTCATGTTACCCTTGTCTGTCTTTCTGTGCTACAGTTTTTGAAATTTTTTCATTCTCTTTTCAGCTATGTGTATAATTGCTGTTTAATTCCTCCATTGAGTTTCACATTTCTGTATTTTTCTCCTTTAATTTCTAAGACTTAAATTTGTTTTCAGTTACATTTAAAATTGAATTTGTCGTTTTTGATAGTATCTATTTACTTGCTGATACTTTTGATCTTTTCTTTGTAATTTGTTATTCATCATTTGAATCCAGTAATTTAAAAAATCTGATGGAATTTAGAATTACTATTTTTTCCTCTACTTATTCTCTTGCTTATGACTACTAGTTTCTTGTGTGTTTCTTGATTTTTTTATATTTGGGTCTAAATTTATTCATTTATGGCCATCTTTGTCTTCTTCCTGAAAATTATTCATTTTTGCCTTATAAAGATGTTTGTGGATGCTAACAACCTAGGATCATTTAAAAACAGATCTGTTCTTATTCTGTTTTGGACCATATTGAAGTCTGAAATCTGTTTGAGTTCTGGTTACACATTTTCAGCAGAGATTTTTTAGTTTTTTCTTCTAGACATAGCCATTTTGTAAAGACAGGAGGATTTGATTCCTGTTTCCCATAATGAGGAGGATATTTCTAAGCTCATATGATTACTGACCATGTAGTTCATTAAGGTCCTTGCTCCAGGTAGTGGTGGTCTGATTTCCCACATCATGTAGGTACTCAGCTTTGTCTCTCATATTGTGCACGAGATGGATGATGTCCACTAACGTTGGTAAGGGCAGATCTTCATTCAGTTCACTGACTCAGATGCTGATCTCCTCCGGAAACCCCATCATGAACATACTCAAGAATAATGTTTACTAGCTATCTTGCTATCCCTTAACCCAGTCGAGTTGACATCTAAAATTAAACATCATTATATACATATAGTGATTTTTCTAAAAAACATTTATGAAATTTTTTTTCTCTGTATACTCACATACTTACAAATGTGCATATATTGATATTATTAATGTTTTGACATTTAACCTGTTAATGTAGTGAATGATTTTAATATATTCATTTAGTGTTAAATCTTCCTTGCCTTTCAAACGTAAATGATATGTTGCCACACATTTAAAAATTCAGTTTCCCAATATTGTATTTACAATCTTTGTTTGTATAATCATTAATGAAAATGCCTGGGAATTTTCTCTTCTCAACCAATATTTTTCTGATTTTGATATCAAGATGAATTCACCTTCTAAAGAACATAGATTTTTCTAACTTTCTTTTATGATAATATATAACTTCTTCACTTGAAAGCATCTATTTCACCAAAAAAGTAATTATTATTTCTTATATTACTTCTCTAGTGTGGTTCACAGTTAAAGACAGCTGAAGTTTTTGCAGCAGCTGCTTCAAGAATGTTAGCTTCTGCTTGGAAGTTTACAAATAGTAACCCATTATCCCTGAAGTGTGTAATGTTGATTTAGGGAACTAAGTGTAAAATTTAAATAAACAAAAGCATATACATCACACTATCAATACTGAATAATTAAAAATTAACTTACAGACAACCTAACAAGTGTTCTATAAACATAAAAGTAATAGAAATATCACTCCTAAACCTATCACTCAGAAATGAGCATAATTAGCATTTTCATTTATGATATTGGGCTATTACTTAATATATACACATATTTGTGTGTGTGTATGTGTGTGTATGTATGTGTGTGTGTGTGTGTGTGTGTGTATATATATATATATATACACATTAATGAAAATGTATAGGTCAATACAAAAAACTAAAGTGTACATATATTAATATGGGTCAGTGTGTGTGTGTATGTATATGTATGTGTGTATGTATATACATTTTCATTCATGTATATATATATACACACACACGCACGTACATATATATACACACACACACTGACCCATATTAATACATGTACACTTAGGTTTTTGTATTGACCTATACATTTTCATTTATTTTTTTATATATTTATATAAATATATGCACATACTTAGTTTTCAGCATTGGACTATATATTTTCATTTATTTTTGTATATCTGTAAACACACACATGTGATCATACAGGACATGTTTTGAATTCTTTTTAATATAAATGATATATGTCTGTATATATTAATGTATACTTATGCTATGATTTGATATTTCCTCATAGTATCTAATGTTATGATTCTGTAATAATTCAATTCATGTAATCTAATGTTTGGACATTTATGCTGATTCTAATTTTACCTTGCTACTTTAGCAGCATTATGATGGAAATACTTGTACTATGTCTTCTGCTTATCTGATAATTCATTTAGAAAAAAAAAATGTAAGCTGAATTATTAGATACTTGTACCTTAGGTGTGTGAATTTTTTTTTTTTTTTTTGAGATGGAGTCTCGCTCTGTCACTCAGGCTGTCACTCAGGCTGGAGTGCAGTGACATAACCTCGGCTCACTGCAACTTCCACCTCCCGGGTTCAAGCTGTTCTTCTGCCTCAGCCTCAAGAGTAGCTGGGACTACAGGTGCCCACCATCATGCCTGGCTAATTTTTGTAGTTTTGGTAGAGACGGGTTTTCACCATGTTGACCAGGATAGTCTGAATCTCCTGACATAGTGATCCACCCCCGTCAGCCTCCCAAAGTACTGGGATTACAGGCATGAGCCACTGATTTGGGCCAGGGGTGTGGATTTTTAAGGTAAGTTTTTAAGTTATCCTCCAGAAGATTTTTATTATTGATTCACAACTTTGATGTGTAAAGGATAATAAAAGTTTCTTATTTTACATATGTAGCAATATTTTCTTTAATTTTTCATCATTTTTCAGTTTGGCTATTTTATTTATTTATTTAAAAAATCATCAACTTTAAACCATAAAGCTATTCGGCCAATTCCGTCACGGTTTCTGCATTTACTGATATTTCATTTAGTGCTTTTATACTTTTCTTTTAAAAATAAACTACATTTGGTTTATTTTAACTTAAATATAAAATACATATCTGGCAAAATCAGCCATTTTTCTGCTAAACAGTGGGTGCCCCAGCATCATTTTTGAATTATTCATTAGTTGAATAGCAGTTTTACATGACATTTTAAAACATTTAAAAATATATGTATAATGTCTTATAAAGAATTTACTCTGCTTTTTCATTGATGTGCCTGTCTGTTCTCACATGGCTGTGGGCCATATAAATTATTATCGCTGTTAAATATAATTTATTTTAGAAATAGCTTGGTATTCCCAGTTACTAGGCTACATTGTGAATCGTGATTAGAGATAAGATTACAGAGAAACATTGTCTCTCTCTACATAATTCAAATCTTTTATAGCAATCATGTATCATTCTAAAGAGAAATAAAGATGTTTCTATTTAAAAATATGCAACAAAGGAAAACATAATTTGTCTATTTTCAAAACTATAGTTTGAGATTTGATTAAAATTACACTGCACCTGCAGAGTAATTTCAAAGAACTAAAATATTAGCAATATTAAATATTCTCATTTCTTTACATTTTCTTTTTTTTGCGATGGAGTTTTGCTCTTGTTGCCCAGGCTGGAGTGCAATGGCATGATCTCACCTCTCTGCAACCTCTGCCTCCTGGGTTCAAGCGATTCTCCTGTCTCAGCCTCCCGAGTAGCTGGGATTACAGCATGCGCCACCATGCCTGGCTAATTTTGTATTTTAAGTAGAGATAGGGTTTTTCCATGTTGGTTAGGCTGATCTGGAACTTCCAGCCTCAGGTGATTCACCCACTGCGGTCTCCCAAAGTGCTGGGATTACAAGCACCACCATGCCCAGCCAAATCTTCTCATTTCTAACCAGCCATTTGTCCTCTGATAATTGAGTAATCAGACTGTTTTAGGGAAATGTAAAAATTTTAATTTGTTATAAATTTGTTTTGTACAGTAAGTTGTCACAAAGACAAAGGTATTTTCTATATATATTTACTTATTTATCAACTCAGACCTGCGTATATAGTATGTGTGTCTACAGAATGTTATAATAGCATTATTAATTATAATTATAGCTGACATATTTTAGGTTTTGCCTGATTCAGAGAGGGAAATTTGATGTTTTGAATATTAATGAGAAAAAGACTGGCTAAGAACTTTCAATGCATTATCAGACATATACATCACTCACATAACTGATTATGTATAATCATTATCCATCCCAAAGTCATAGAGTATCTATTATATACCAAGCATTGAGCAAATGAATGCAATACAAAAATGCATTCAGTAACTGTATTAGTCTTTATTCATTCTGCTATAAAGAACTTCCCGGGACTGGATAATTTTTGAAAAGAAGAGGTTTAACTGACTCATAGTTCTGCAGGCTTAACAGGAAGCATAACTGGGAGGCCTCAGGAAACTTAAAATCATGGTGGAAGTCAAAGGGGAAGTAAGGCACATCTTCCCATGGCAGAGCAGCAGGGAAAGAGCACAAGAGAGAGGATGTGTCACACTTTTAGACTAACAGATCTCTAGAAAACTCACTATCATGAGAACTGCAAGGAGGAAGTCTGCCCCCAAGATTCAGTCACCTCCCACCATTTTTCCTCTGCTACCTGTATTCCTAGAAGTATATTCAAAGTGATGGCAGACTGTCCAGAAGAAGTAGGTACTAATAGAATGTAAATATAAGAAATATTTATACTATAAAGTTTGAATTGTCACTCTTTTTTAGTCCTCAATCTAGTCCAGTCACACCTCCACTTCCATAAAGACAATGAAAAATCATCTTTTACTAAACTAATCAGTAATTTCAGTGTCCCTGACTTCACTGAATACTGCTGGAATCCGCCGACTATACCAGTGACTTCCTTGAACACCAGACCTCTGTAATCACTTGGTTACTCTTTGCTTTTACCTTGTTGTATCAGAAACTCCTCAAAACAAACTGTCTAACTCCAAACTCACAGTATTTGTCTATTACCTTGATTTTCCACTGATGATACTAATACCAATAAAAGCAGCCAAAATCTATTTAGAAGAAATTACCCACACCATGTTTTTTAATACATGTTTTTCAATCCATGCTTTTCTCTATTACTATACCTAAGCCAACACCAATCATCATAATTTTATTTCCTAAACAGCCCTCAATTCTTAAATTTCTCTACCTTCACTCCTCCCAGGAGAGTCTAAACTATCAATATCTCTTATCTAAAGTATTGTAAAAGTCCATTGTAACGGCCTCCTCCATCCGTTTTTTAATTGAAGTAAAATTCACACAACATACAATTAGCCATGTTAAAGTGTACAAGCAAATGGAATTGAATGCATTTACAATGTTGTGCATCATTCCAAAAGGACACCCAATACATACTAAGCTGACACTCAGCACTGTCCTCTCCCAGCAGCCCTCGAAACTATTCTATTTTCTGTGTCTATGATTTTTGTCTACTCTGATATTTTTAAATCTGTAGTTTAGCACTAGTTTTATATTAATGGTTTCCCTTAATTCTGTTAATTAAATATGGCGATGATGTATCATTATAGAACATTGAGTGCAAGACATATGAGAGTACTGTATTACTTTTTAAACTCTTTTGTGAGTCTAAAATTATATCAAAATGAAGAAATTTTAAAATAAATACCATGTAAAATATTGGACAGAGCTTTGGCCTGGGAGTTGAGACACAATGGTTTGAGCCTTACTTCCACTACTAGTTGCTTTATGGTTGTATTGAAGTCCCTTATGTAAATAAACTATAAAATAAGTAACAAAATGCTTAATAGTCAAGCAAATTAAACTCTCTGTACTTCAATATTTTATTAAAATACATGAGTGCCTATAAAAGGTATAGAAGATCTCTAAGTTCTTCCTCATTTTAAATTTGAAAATTTATCCATTTTGTATGGGACATGGACTTTTTCACAGATAATGTTAATATTTTTCATAAAAATTAAATTAAAATAAAATAGTTTTTTTTAACTCTACCATCAAAAAATATTGAGAGTTATAAAGTATGAAAATATGATAACTACATAAAAATCTTGGTACCATATCTGGACGTGGTTAATACTTATTAAATATGTAAATGCATGAATATATATGTTATACATTAGTGATTTTTCTCAAAATATATTTAATTATACCTGTGTCAATTCCAGATTAAGTAACTAACTTTTTTTCATTTTTTTGAAATCTGCTGTATATCATTGATATATTTTTCTCCATGGTGGTATTTATTTTACAAAGAAATTGATATTTATTTTTAATGAATAAATTTATTTAAGATATTTGTTAAGAAAAAATTAAAAATTAAATATAATTTAAAATATTTTTTTATGCAACCAAAGAACTAATTGTTACATATTATTTAGTAGCAAATTAGAGAGATAGATATTACTATATTTTTCGAAGCCAGGCAATTGGCTATACTTTGCTTGGTAGGAAAATTGAATTTGAAAAATTAAATTAAAATGTTATATTCATCTGTTCTAATAAAATTAGACTTTTACAGATTATCACAGAAAGATATGTCTTAAATTTCATTAGGAATCCTGAAAACAAATTAAAAAATAAGGTAAATAAATATTTTTCTCTATTGACAATAGTTCTATTTTTAATTGAGTAGTTGAAAGTAAAATTGTACAAAAAAAATAAAGCCTGTATATAAATCTACATAAATTTATCTAATTTCTTTAAATAATTAAAATATTACTGTGGATTCTAGAGGGAAATTTATAGCAATAAATGCCCACATGAGAAGCAAAGAAAGATCTCAAATCAATACCCTATCATCAAAATTGAAAGAGCTAGAGGAGCAAGATCAAAAAAACTCAAAAGCTAGCAGAAGACAAGAAATAACTAAGATCAGAGCAGAACTGAAGGAGATAGAGACACAAAAAAAGCCCTTCAAAAAATCAATAGATCCAGGAGCTGGTTTTTTGAAAAGATCAACAAAATAGACAGACTGCTAACCAGATTAGTAAAAAAGAAAAGAGAGAAGAATCAAATAGATGCAATAAAAAATGATAAAGGGGATATTGCCACCAATTCCACAGAAATACAAGCTACCATCAAAGATTACTACAAACAATTCTATGCATATAAATCAGTAAACCTGGAAGAAATGGATAAATTCCTGTGCACTTGCATACTCCCAAGCTTAAACTAGGAAGAAGTTGAAACCCTTAGTAGACCAATAACAAGGGCTGAAGTTGAGGCAGAAATAAATAGCCTGACCAACCAAATAAAGCCCAGGTCCAGATGGGTTCATAGCCAAATTACACCAGAAACACAAAGAGGAGCTGGACCCACTCCTTCTGAAACTATTCCAAACAATACGAAAAGAGGGAATCCTTCCCACATCATTTTATGAGACCAACATCATCCTGATACCAAAACCTAGCAGAGGCAGAGACTCAACAAAAATGGAAAACTTCAGGCCAATATTCATGATGAACATAGGTGCAAAAATCCTCAGTATAATACTGGCAAACTGATTGCAACAGCAAATCAAAAACCTTATCCATCACCATCAAGTAGGCTTCATCCCTGGGATGCAAGGCTGGTTCAAATTATGCAAGTCTATAAACCTAGTCCACCACATAAACAGAACCAAAGACAAAAACCACATGATTATCTCAATAGATGCAGAGAAGGCCTTTGACAAAATTCAACAGCACTATATGCTAAAAACTCTCAATAAACTAGGTAACAATGGAAACTATCACAAAATAATAAATGCAATTTATGACAAACCCACAGCCAATATCATACTGAATGGGCAAAAACTAGAAGCATTCCCTTTGAAATCTGGCACTAGACAAGGATGCCCTCTCTCTCCACTCTTATTCAATATAGTATTGGAAGTTTTAGCCAGAGCAATCAGGCAAGAAAAAGAAATAAAGGGTATTCAATTTGGAAAGGAGGAAGTCAAATTGTCTCTATTTGCAGATGACATGATTTAGAAGACCCCATCACCTCAGCCCAAACTCTCCTTAAGCTGATAAGCAACTTCAACAACTTCTCAGTATACAAAATCTGTGCAGAAATCACAAGCATTCCTATACATCAATAACAGTCTAACAGAGAGCCAAATCAAGAGTGAACTCCCATTCACAATTTCTACAAAGAGAATAAAATACCTAGGAATGCAACTAACAAAGGAAGTAAAGGACCTCTTCAAGGAGAAGTACAAACCACTGCTCAAGAAAATAAGAGAGGACACAAACAGATGAAAAAACATTCCATACTCATGGTTAGGAAGAATCAGTATCATGAAAATGGCCACACTGCCCAAATTAGTTTATAGATTCAACACTATCCCCATCAAGCTACCAGTGACCCTCTTCACAGAACTGGAGAAAACCACCTTAAACTTCATATGTAACCAAAAGACAGTGTGCATAGCCAAGACAACCCTAAGCAAAAAGAACAAAGCTGGAGGCATCACATTACCTGACTTCAAACTATACTGCAAGGCTACAGTAATCAAGACAGCACGATGCTGGTACCAAAACAGAGATATAGACCAGTGGAACAGAACAGAGGCCTCGGAGGCAAGACCACACATCTGATCTTCGACAAACCTGACAAAAACAAGCAATGGGGAAAGGGTTCCCTGTTTAATAAGTGGTGTTGGGAAAACTGGCTAGCCATGTGCAGGAAGCAGAAACTGGACCCCTTCCTGACACCTTACACTAAAATTAACTCCAGATGGATTAAAGACTTAAACATAAGCCCTAACACCATAAAAACCCTAGAAGAAAACCTAGGCAAAACCATTCAGGACATAGGCATAGGCAAGAACTTCATGACTAAAACACCAAAAGCATTGGCAACAAAAGCCAAGATAGACAAATGGGATCTAATTAAACTCCAGAGCTTCTGTACAACAAAAGATAATCATTAGAGTGAATTGGCAACCAAAGAATGGGAAAAAATTTTTGCAATCTACCCATCTGACAAAGGGCTAATATTCAGAATCTGCAAAGAACTAAAAGATTTACAAGAAAAAAAGAAACCCATTCAAAGGTGGGTGAAGGATATGAACAGACACTTTTCAAAAAAAGACATATCTGAGGCCAAGAAACATATGAAAAAATGCTCATCACTGGTCATTAAAGAAATGCAAATCAAAACCATATTGAGGATACCATCTCACACCATTTAGAATGGCAATCATTAAAATATCTGGAGACAACAGATGCTGGAGAGAATGTGGAGAAATAGGAACACTTTTACACTGTTGGTGGGAGTGTAAATTATTTCAACCATTGCGGAAGACAGTGTGGCAATATCTCAAGGACCTAGAAGTAGAAATTCCATTTGACCCAGCAATCCCATTACTGGGTATATATCCAAAGGATTATAAATCATTCTCTTATAAAGACACATGCACGCGTATGTTTATTGTGGCACTGTTTACAATAGCAAAGACCTGGAACCAACCTAAATGTCCATCAATGATAGACTGGATAAAGAAAATGTGGCATATATATACCATGGAATACTATGCAGCCATAAAAATTGATGAGTTCCTGTCCTTTGTAGGGACATAGATGAATCTGGAAATCATCATTCTAAGCAAACTGACACAAGAACAGAAAATCAAACACTGTGTATTCTCACTCATAGGCAGGTGTTGAACAATGAGAACACATGTACACAGAGAGGGGAGCATCACACACTGGGGTCTGTTGGGAAGGCTAGCAGAGGGATAAGTGGGGGGTGGGGAGTTTGGGGAGGGATAATGTGTAGAGAAATGCCAGATATAGGTGACTAGGGGATGGAAGTAGCAACCACATTGCCATGTATGTACCTATGCCACAGTCCTGCATGATCTGCACATGTACCCCAGAACCTAAAGTACAATAAAAAAGAAAAGAAAAAAGCCTGTATATAAATTTCTATAAATTTATTTAATTTCTTTAAATAATTAAAATGTTATTGTGGATTTTTCTGGAATTTTATTTATGACCTAAAATAATCTTATAATTTGACTGTTTTCTATTTTTAAAAGTTTAACTAATTTTAATTATTTTAATTTTTGAAAAATGATGAATTCAAAGATGAAATCTCACCTTCATTCAATTTTGAGAATTGTGTTTCTAGATATTCAACTCTATAGAGAGGTTTTCTTATTATCTTAGGGCCTTTGTCTTTTTGGCTTCTATTTAAGAAGTGTTCATTTTAAGAATGCATTGTTTTCTACAAGCTCAGTGAATGCTATAGTATTTTGAAAGGAGGATATATAGGATCTAAGGATATTAGTTTTATTTCTAATCACTGTTATATTAGATAATGTTACGGAAAATTTTCCCTCTCAACAATCACTAATGCTAATAGACAACATATTAACATCTTTTGTGGGTTTTTAAATTTAGATATCAAGTTTGACTTCTGAACAACCTTAAGATATGTGTTAATTTAATTAATTGATTTTTAGAGCTACTCTTTATTAATCATCAATCTTTGCTAAATGTCATAAAAGATAGTTTTTGATCCTTACGCTGGTGAGGAAAGCTAGTACATAGAAATACATTGATGATCAAGCAGCGTATGTGATGGTATGGGGAAACAGAGGAGAAGCTGTTTGTTGTAACTGCTATATAGATTTGTATATAGCAGTTACTCATATATAAAACCCCCTCCTAATCCCCAATAATCCCCTCCCCAACCACCGAGATGATGACATTTAAACAAGATTGTTATAAATGTAAAGCAAACAGCCAGATGTATTTCAAAAATGGCCCTCATCTCGGAGGGCACCAGAGAATATTCCAAGAATGAATGACTAGAAGACAAATATACATCTATATGGCCAGTGATATATGAAAACAGTCTTGGATCATTTAGTGAAAGTCAGTATAAACGGTCCTAAAATATTTGCAATTTATTTTGTGGGTAAAGGGATAATGGAAAAGATGATGTTTGTTGTTGATTGTATCTAGTATGTTGACTTTATTATGGCAATAGTAGCTGGTCTTTATTGAGTGCTTGCTATGTAGCATTCTCTATATTAAGTATTTTATAGATACTATTTCAGAAAACAAGATTATATTTCAGAGAGTATGTAACTTAATAGAGTTAACACAGTTAGTAATTGGAAAGACAATATTGAAAATTCATGATTTCTGACTACTACCTCTACATTTTCCACCTCCCCAAATCACTATTTAATTTATATTTTATAAATTCATCTAAATTCTGTGGAGTTATCTACTCCTGAGAGCAAGGACAGAGCACCCCAAGTTCCTTGGAAAGCCTGAGGAACTAGGATTGATCTAGCACTGGTATTTTCTAGCTTGTTCTGGTAAAAGCTCAAACACACAAAGAAAGGGACACATGGCAAAGTACACAACCTTGCTCATTGTTTTGCCTATTAGGGATCATGTTTTTTTTTGTAAAATTTTAAGACTACAGGAATATCAAATTTAATGCATTTTCTTCTGAATGAAGATGTTACAGCCTACATACTCAGTATAATGAAGCTCATTGGTGACCTCCCCTGCATTCCCCAAGAAAATTATTCCCATGGTTTTCCTTCATTTTACACTGCACTGCTTCCAATCAAGAAAATGGTTTTAATTTAGAATCAAAATCCAGAGAAGTAAGGAAATTGTAGCTGTTATAATATCTTAATAGGCTCTAAGGAAAGACAACAGTCAAACTTGCCTCCAGAGAATTCCACAGGTCATCATTGAATAAGCCAGAATTAAATACAGTTATTAGATATTCATTTCCAACCACTGGATCACATAATTGCTTTTAGTTAGCTGTACATTGGAATAGTCTCTAAAAAGTCTTAATATACTTACTTTTTATCTCATAAAAATGTAAATGCTTTTAGTTCATGCTTTCTTCATTATATAGACAGGCTTTTTTAAATTAAAATAATACTTAGTCAAAAAATAACACAGTGCAAAATTATCTAGAGGTAAAGACCACCTTTGTCTCTACGTCAATATATTTATAAATATATTTTTAATTAATATGTTTATATCAAGTATATTTTTCTGTAACTTGCTTTGTTAACTTAGGATAATATCATAGTTATTTTTCCATTTCAGTACTAGATTTAATTTACTCTTCTTATGGCTCATAGAAACCTGTAGTAGGCATATAGCATAGTTCATTTAATCTTCACTTACAGATAGGAATTAAGTTTGCTTATAATGATTAGCTATTAAAATTTTAACATATATGCATATCTCACATGTATTATCATGTATGTATATTTA
Organism: Sapajus apella; assembly: GCF_009761245.1. NCBI lineage: Eukaryota > Metazoa > Chordata > Mammalia > Primates > Cebidae > Sapajus > Sapajus apella. The sequence goes on from NW_022436971.1 coordinate 11,625,460, forward strand.
CAAATACATGCACCTCTATTTACATACATATATATCTTAACTGTAATCCTTTTCAAAATACATATATGTGTATATATGCATATATATGTATGTGTATTTTTATGAGTGACTTTTCCCTTAGATACCAAGAATAAAATGGATGGGCCAAAGATTAGGTAGAATGTAAATTTTGATAGACATAGTTAAATAATTTGCAAAATAGAATATATCAGCACTGTCAACATTGTATTAGAATTCGAACTGCCCATCCACTTGCTAACAGTGATTGTTAATTCAATTCACTATTATGAATATAATGGAAAATAATTTGTTATCTCATGATTTTTCATCACTTCTCTAGGGAAAACTAGCTTATTGTTCTGTTTCCAAGTATAGCAGCATAGAATATAAAACCGGTTTTTTAATCTATGAACTAAGTATATTGTGACATCTTTTCCTTTCTATAGTCCTGCTGGGAGAAATAATAATGACAAAAATAAGTGATCATTTTCATGTTTATATTTATCATACAGTTTATAAGCTCTTGAATGTATTTGCCTCTTTGCATCCTCATACCATCGTGTTGAGTTATCATGGCTGTGGTTAGTTATATTTCTGCAGAAACTGAAAAGGAACTGAGAGTCAGAAAAATAAGATGACTTTACCAAGGTCACACAAAATCAAATGAGATATGTGAAGATGCTTTTAAAATTGGAAAGATCCTTGTATAAATTAAGAAATGGGAACTTAAAGATGAGAAACTACTTGCCTTACTGCATAAAATGACATTTATGTTTCTGGGCTAGAGAGGTAGGAGCTACTGTAAAATTAAAATTGACATGTTTGGAAAGCTCTTTCCCTGCATTTAGATATTATCCTGAGACAGGTGCACATCAGGACACAGCTGCCATCTCCTGCCTAGCAAAATCTTTGCCAAAATTTGGCCTTTGTAAGACCTGGGCATAAATTTTTTATAGACTGCTGCAAGGAGACTGAAGCAAGAATTCTTCAAACAGTACTGGCAGCATCATGTTATATAAAGCACTGAAACATAAAAGATACAAACATGAGTGAGCATGTAGTTGATACTCAGAGAGGACTGTTTTACATCTTGCATTATTATTATTTTTTCCTCTGAAGCAGTTGATTAATTTTCATTCCAGGAGATATGCAGTGCCCCTCAACTTATGTTTAAAAATATGCAAAAGTAAATACATGTAACAAGCATGCATAATGCATGACACACTCACAAAAATAAGCACACTCACCTCTGAACATACATACACACTCTATAATGCATACTTCCACAATGGAAATGGAATAAAGTGGGTATATTTAAATAACCAGTATATACATTATGCAGACTTGTACTCACAGCTAAGCATTTGTATAAACACATAGAACCATACCCAACACATAAATTTATATACATGCAACATGAGAAGTATGTTGATAGAGTTCATGCATTCTTAGATGTGTTTGTAAAAATATTAATCCACAGAAAGAAATAAAATTGCTTATTTATTCAGAGGTTACAAAAGTTTTAAGAGCAGTACTACTAAATTCCAGCAAAGATATTACAAAAATAGTAACAACAAATTACATACTAATACCCCTCAAGGAATACAAATACAAAATTCAAAAAGTTTAGCAATCAGTGTAGCAGCATCCTATAAAGATAATATGTCATGAAAATTTTGGGCTTATCCCAAACCTTTACAGATTTACAAAAAATTATAAATTTATGAAACTTTGTTTTTATGTAACATTTATTATTTCTAAACAAATAGATAAGAGCATTTTATCATATTACTACTTAATATTTGCCAGCCCTAACATACACCACACTCTATAGTAAATTCCATGAATGCAAAACTGAATAGGTTATAATAATTGCTTCTGTGGAGATCCTGGGATATTAATGCAACATGCGGTTATGAACCAATGTGGCAAGTGTTTGAGAGCACTGTTTTTAGAAAGAATGGGTACTTTGCAGAGGAGCTTCTCAATTGGCTTGTAAGAGAAATTAGCTCTGGAGAGCAACCTCAAGGGAGTGATGCCTGAGTTGCGTCTCAAAATAATAATAATAAAACAATTAATTACATAAAGAAGAGTAAAAAGAACATTTTAGATGTTTACAACAGCATGAATAAAACCACAGACTCTGAATATAGCGTGAACATGAGAATTCAAGAACCTTGTAATTCAGCATAAAGGACAGTGCAAATTCAGCCTGAGAGACTTGTAGGGGCCATGTAATTAAACACTTTGATTGTCTGTTTTTTTTTTTTTTTTTTTTTTTTTTCTGTAGCTACAGCAACAAGCAGGAAAGTGACTCCATCATATTCAATTTCATATTTCTCTCTGCTCTCTGAGAGGGAATGAAATTCAGTTGTCCAGGTTTAAGAAAAGGAGACATTCAAAAATCTGAAATTGTCTAGGCCAGATGATGAATGCATGTTTTAGAACAATGTCAATAGAAAAGGTAAGAATGAATTTCATTTTTAAATATTGAAGATTGAAAAATTGGGAAAAGTTAATGATTATTTGAATGGGAATGTGAGAAGGTAGTTTCTGGCATTATTCTCATGTTTGTTTGAAGCTCAGCAGAGAGGTCTTGGGTGAAAATATATTAATAATGAGTTAACAGTTAATATCGGGGTGTATATAATTTTAGATGATGCAAAATCAGGTAAGATGGATTGTAAGGATCACTGCAATTTATGTGATAGACAAAGTATCTTTCAGAGATGCACAAATAGTATGAGATAGGTAGGGAGAAATAAGAGTGTGTTATGCTCGAATTTAAGAGAGTTAGCAATTTAAATAAGAAGATAGTGGCCCACATTGTCCAAAGCTACAGAGAGCTATGAAAAATGAAAACATTAATTAAGCATTAATTCGTGTCTTTAGTGAAAGTAGTTTAAATAAAGTGGTGAGTGTATGTCAGATGGCAGAGAATGTCATCAGAATGTGAGTTGAAAAAAATGCAATAATTCCTGAAGAATACACAGGTAAGATGGTTGAACAAAAAGAGGAAGTTAATTTCACTGGTGGCTAGAATTTGACTTTTTAAATTAAAGATAATGAGGTGAAAAAATTGAGGCATAGAAGGAAAAATAATTTCCCCAGGTTACTCTTTCAGTACATGGTAGAGTAAGGGTCTGAAGACAAGCAGTTGGGCCTCCTCAGTCAATACTACTTTAAAGTATTAAAGTACTTCCTTCCTTCCTAAACTAAGGAGGCCATGGAAGTGATAGTGTTGGAAATAAAGGGGAAAATAAAGAAGTAAGACTGAGAAACGATGGGGTGAAATATATAAATGGACCTTTTGGTAGTGTCGATGAGGAGAAATATTTCAGCTGAGCCTTGAAGTAAAATAAAAGTGGGTGAGATTCAAGAACATTTATACTAGAAACTGAAAGTTAAGCTATATCATGCTTGAACGCCTCATGCTTTTGGAGAAGAAGGAATAAATTGCTTTAATATTCTCTTATCTACTCATATATATTCTAAAATTGAACAAGCAAACAACAACAAAAAACAAAACAAAAATAAAAGAAAGAAAGCTTTCCTTCCACCTTTAGCCAAAACCTCTATCTATTCTTTAAATTTAATTCTCTTCTATTCTTTCAGAGACTTGAACTTTTACTCCTGTGTCTTCAACTTTTCCCAGAAGATTGGAAACTTCTTTTCCATGAGGCTTTCAGTTAATATTCTTTTATATCAATATTTGTGGAGATAAGTATATATCCATGAAACCATCACAGCAATGTATGCCATAAACCTATTCATGGATTCCAAGATTTTTACATTCTCCTTCCCCTCCCTCCCTCCCTCCCTCCCTTCCTTCCTTCCTCCCTTCCCTCCTTCCCTCCTTCCCTCCCTCCCTCCCTCCCTTCCCTTCCCTTCCCTTTCCTCCC